>NC_092818.1:138054837-138379212 GCF_023375885.2 Dermacentor andersoni
CACACACACACACACACACACACACACACACACACACACTATATATATATATATATATATATATATATATATATATATATATATATATATTTTATTTTGTGGCTACGCACCATTAGACAGACAGACAGACAGACAGACAGACAGACAGACATCCATTACAATAAGCGATGTTTTATTATATCCCGAAAGTACAGCAGGGTTGTAACAGGGCTGTTTCATTGTTTCTTTACGATGATTTACGTGGAAATAATTTACGTAGTGACGTTTGCAGATATGAGAAGGGGCAGGGATGGAGTAATAAGAGAATGCTGTTCTCATAGAAGGATGATTGTAAGTGTATTGCTATGTACGTTTGAAGATCTCCGTATCATTGAAAGGAAGAATGACTCTCGAGGAGAAACTACAGCGAACAAGCAACGTCTAGAAATGTTATGCATGCAAAAGGAAAGATCAGTTGCTGAAATATAGCGTGTGCTATCTAAGGCGACATGAGGCACGTAATTAGAAAAATCCCATTCAAATTAATCGACAACCAGCGTATAAGAAATCAACAAAAGGAAATCATTTCATTATAACGTGGAATAGAAAGAACCAGAACAAAGCACAGGCATGGAGCCAGCTGTTACCATGAGATCAGTACTGAGCCTGAAGCTGGAAAGAGAGAGAGAGAGAGAGAGACTAACACCCGAGTAGCGCCTTCTGCGTCGGCACATTTCCACGGTATTTCACAGGAAACCAAAGCTTGAGCTCTCTTTAACAGCTGTGCGGTGTTTGTTGGCTTCAGTGCTCGTGTTCATAAAAAAAAATGAAAGAAAAAGAAAGCAATTGATGAAGTATAGGAACGAGGAAAAAAGAACAAACAAAGCGATTCCTAAAATACGTGGCAAGCCACTACAAGGTGCATCATCGCTTCATCGCGCAGCACGGCGAAAGTGGCAGTAACGACGAACTTAGGAGCAACAGAGCTGTCGAGAAGTCACTCTCAGGAGCAACAGGCGACTCTCGGAACGGTGAGACAACGATCGGCCACTCACTAACGTGTTTAATGACACGTAGGATAACGCAGCGAAGATTTTACAAGCACTCGGAGTTGCACTGGTGCAAAGAAACCTTTAACGGAAGGCTATGCATGTTAGTTGCACCAGCTCGATGAAGAAACTTAGAAGGGGGGACTAAGAAAATTGTACGGTAGGCCATTCAAGCAGGAATCCCACGAAGGAAGTACACATGACTAAGTGTTCACATGGAGAGGTTTCAGCAGACCACGCGTTAGGCCTCACCGAGCATTCACATGGCGACCCGACGGCAGTTGCGAGTGGAAGGCGGAAACACGGCTGCAAATTCTGAAATTAGAAACGTCCGTTTGATAGATGCGTCGACAAGAGTGGTTAATATCGATAATGTCACGATAAAATCGATAGTAGGCACATTTGGTTTTCACCTACGCTGATCCCTGTTCGGTCGAAAAGCACGAGCGCTTACGCACAACTGCTTTGGCATCGATCGTCTCTTCCATGTGGAATGCATTTTTATATTTATCTGCAGGTATTCTGCGAAGTTACTTAAACGGGGGATGAACACTGCCGTGAAATCTCGGTGTTCACTAACGCTACCCGACTTCAAACTCTTTCTTGGCTAAGGCGACCAGAGGGAAATATTGTCCCTGGACTGGTGATGATAATTTCAAATATCCTAAAAGAGTGGAGAATAAAGATGTCAAGGTAGTTCTTTGAACATAACTATTAGTCAGTAAATAAATAGCAAGTTCAGCTTTGTTAGTAAGTTACCCTTAATACATGTAAAAAAAAAATAAGCGACACTTATCGTGAGAAAGAGCTTGGTAAGCCGTATAAAGCGCAAAAGCTAGAGACGGTTGGGGGCGCCGCCATGCAGTTTCCTCGCCACCCCACCATGACGTCATAAATTTTAACAATGGGCGCTCGGGTTCATTTTCGTTGGTAAAGATGGATTAAACTGTATTTTAATAAGTCGAAGGCTTAACACAACGGCCCGAACACAAAACAATACGTTGAAATCTGTGACGTCACGCTAACGTACCAGTGCCGTAGTTTCGATTTCAGTTTCTCCTTTTAATAATTAACATATTACCGACAAATAATTGAACTAGTTTTCAACGAACACTTCATCAGTCTAAGCTGATTTATTGTTTCGCTTTATGCAGAGTCCGCCATTCGCAACAAATTTGCCGCGCTAGAATTGTTAGTATTAAGAGTAGGTGGCAGTTAATCATGATGAACATATATCAGCCTTTACGAACTCTTCCGAAGCCTGTAATTAACCAAGAGACATCCGATTATTCTTATTAGAACGGCTGGACACCGCGGCAGCATGAAGAAAGCCATCTCAAGATTTCTGTCCTTACGTTATCTTGCAGAGATTTGAGTGAACTTTGTGAAGACTCGAGAGACAACTGTAGATTTCAGTTGGAAATAGTTGAAGGCCTTAAAGATGCGCTGTTAACAAATTACGCTGTGTTCATTTGTATGCCTGATTTACATATGTCTCGCTTGCACGCCCACTCCTCTCGTCATCATTACTTCCAAGGAAAATTTCTTACCAGTGTTCCGATGGCTCTCGAGTTAATAATGTTGATAAACATAATCCCGATGCGTGCTGTCTGCGCAGAACAAGATGGTCGCAAAGAAAGACGCAAGCTTCTTTGTCCACAGTGAAGCAACTGTCCGCGATATTGCAACGAAGGTGGTGGAGACACAGGTATGTGTGTCAAATGTCAGTTATGCGCTGTGCGTTATTTTCTTATTTTATTTTTCTATGCAATATTCTACTATACGTGCGCTATTATAGTTTATTAATAATGATAGATAAAGTTTAAATGTACTTTTAATCAGAATATGTGTACTTTAGTGATATTACTTATTCCAGCTTTTAGAAGGTTTGCATCCTGGTGTCGTTTACTCGATCCTTTGCGATGGTTAGCCGTATTCAAAACCGCGTGCAAAAAATAAATTTCCGTGAAATTACCTCCCGCATGTTTAACATGTCGAAATCATCACTGCTATGAGAGATGCCGTTGTGGAAGACTCCGGATTAATTTTGACCACTGGAGGTCCTTTAACGTGCACCTGAATAAACGTGGATTTTTTTCTTATGTCGAGCTTTTTTTATTTATTCCCTATTACGCATATCAACATTCCGTTTCAGCTGCATTACATGAAAGACGTTAACATTTAGGTAAAAGTAATGCGGAAGGAGGAAATAAAAAAAATCGCGTTAGTTATGTTTTCAGTTATTTGCTTTAGAGCACATGTTACAACGGCGGAGTTGGAACCCGCCAACACGCAGGGCTAAAGTAATGTTTAACAGTCTCGGAAGAGAATAGCAGTTTACGATAGGTAGCGAGGCACTGGAAGTGGTAAGGCAATACATCTACTTAGGGCAGGTAGTGACCACGGATCCGGATCATGAGACTGAAATAATCAGAAGAATAAGAATGGGCTGGGGTGTGTTTGGCAGGCATTCTCAGATCATGAACAGCAGGTTGCCATTATCCCTAAAAAAAAGTGTATAACAGCTGTGTCTTACCAGTACTCACGTATGGGGCAAAAACCTGGAGGTTTACGAAAAGGGTTCTACTTAAATTGAGGACCACGCAAAGAGCTATGGAAAGAAGAATGATGGGTGCAACGTAAAGGGATAAGAAAAGAGCAGATTGGGTGAGGGAACAAACGCGAGTTAATGACATCTTAGTTAATGACATCTTAGTTGAAATCAAGAAAAAGAAATGGGCATGGGCAGGACATGTAATGAGGAGGGAAGATAACCGATGGTCATTAAGTGTTACGGACTGGATTCCAAGGGAAGGGAAGCGTAGCAGGGGGCGGCTGAAAGTTAGGTGGGCGGATGAGATTAAGAAATTTGCAGGGACGGCATGGCCACAATTAGTAGATGACCGAGGTAGTTGGAGAAGTATGGGAGAGGCCTTTGCCCTGCAGTGGGCGTAACTAGGCTGATGATGATGATGATGAACACGCAGGGCATGTTAAATTGCAAGCAATTCTGTAATTATTACCAGTTCTGAGATAAGCGAAGTCAAATTGTGTGGGTAAATGTACTGGTGTCCTAGTTTTCCCGCGGTGAGACTGTCACACATCTTCTGTGCGACTGCCGTGGGCTTTGTGGGCGGGGGCAGATGCTCTTGTCCACTCTGGACGAGTTCTATAACTCCGCTTTCAGAATGGAAGGGCTGAAATTTACTGTGAAGGGTCAAGGAAACCCTGCCCTATATTTCGAAGACGGAGGGCTTGTCCGAGCGACTGTGATTCCGTTGTGTGTCGCCTTGGCTCAGCGCTTTTGTTTTTATCATGTCTACATTTACCTACTCACATATCCCCGCCACTGCCCTTTCGTGTAAGGTGACCAGTCAGAATTTTTCTCCGGATAACTTTCCTGCCTTATATTTTATTCTTTTCACATTGGTCCTATAGAACTAAGTCTGAAACGCAATTCTGTAGTCATAGCTGCCTATATCATTGTAGCGGACACCGGTGAAATATTTTGCTTCATCCCTTTTCAAACGTGAACTAAATGCGATTAGCGGAAAAATGATGTACTATTAGCATTGAAGACAGATGCTTGTCGCAACATACATCGATGGTTTAATGAGCTTGTTGCCACCAGCGTTCGTGAAAATCGATCCTACTTCACGTGTGAGCATTATACACCATCACCGGCGACAAGAAAGGCCCATGGAGTACATTTCAAATGCCACATGGTGGCACCGGAAGTTCAGAATGATAAATCAGCCCCTAAATAGGAATGCTCAGGGATAAAGGACCCTGTACATAAAGAAGGGCCCGATAACCTCCACATGCAATAATTCAATGTGATCACATGAAGCGCTCCAGGAAAACTATATATTTCATAGCAATCATGTGATATTACTCTATAATGAGTCTGTGGGGCCTTCATGTTGCATATACGTAGGGGCATCAGGAACCAAGCCAAGGCAGCCACTCCAGTGTTGCGTTAGTTATGGTCTACGTTTGCTCACGGGCGTTTTAAGTGCTTCCTCTCGATTTTTTTCTTCTGTATCTTTTTTAACCGCCCAAGGAGGAAGACAACTCTTTCTTTATATGTGACCTGCTTGAACTGAAGAGGACGCTCGAGCTATGGCGCCAGCAGCTGCCAAGGGTGATTCCATATTTCGGTAAGAAATCTCCGGACAACACGTTTATCCACAGCTAGAGTTGATAACGAGCCTTATCCTTCACAGCTCAGATTTCACTTTGCAAAAACTGTTTATATTCAAGCGTTGCTATAAGTGCTTTGCCACGACAACATGTGTAAAGATGCATAAAGACGGTCAACAACGATGCTCAAAGTAGCAGCCACAAGGTTCTGTTCTGGACATTGTCAAATTGCGCCATACTGTCGAATTCCTCGTCTTAATTGTCACCTCCGTTGGCTCAGAGCTACTACAGCGGCTCTGATTGGCTCGAAATGGCGGCATGAAAGCGTTTGGCAACATGGCGGAATTTGACCATGCCCAGAATGTCCCCCCGAATTCATCCTGTCAGTATATCCTACGGGGCGAGTGACTGTGCAGCATGCACTGTTTTGAATCACTAATTAAGCATTGCAGCTGCTTTCTTACTTCTTTTTCGTAGCGGCTTTCACGCCGCTTGACTACAGTCACCAATGTGACAAAATTTACTAACGCTTCATTTGCATTCGGGTTAGGTTGACTGAGAGATACAGATGAGCAAAAGCCTGCGCGCTTTCAATTGACGCATAAACTTGAGCAGAAAGAAAAGAAAGAAGAGGAAACAATATAAAGATGGAGAAGGGAGGGAGGCTCACGCGGAATATCACACTAAAAAATGTTTCACCGGCGATTGCGATACTCCCTAATGCGAATTTCACGCGCAGCTGTTTAGGTGTTTCGAATTCGCGATATATTATGGCAAATAATTTGATACTAAAGGACAGGGTGCTCTCGGCAGCGGCGCTGAGCCTCTGCTAGTGCAGCTCGTATAGCAGCAGCGGCAGACGAAGCATTTCTACCGGTTGCGCCGCTCATTGTTCTGAATGAAAGCGTGAACACGGGAACGCGTGGCTCGCGGGGACCCACGCCAGCGCTTTGTTTCGGCGCTCCGCACGCGTCTGCTCGTGCTGGCTATCAGCTTTCCCTCTCACCCTTTTTGCCATGCCCTCCTCCGCTTCCCGCCTCCTAGTTGCGCCGCACCCTCCTCTCTGCTTTCCTCCTCGCGTCTTTCATCCCCCCCCCCCCCCCCCCCGCTGCGCTCTGCGTCCGCTTTTATCTTTTTCTGTGCTTGTTCGCTCGGTTAGGCCGACGCCAAGGCTCGCCGCAGGAACGGGCAAATAACAGCTGCGTTCTAAAATGAACAATCCGGGTCAGTAACGCATACCAACGCGAATAAGGCAACGCGAATAAGCCTTTACAATTCTGTCAGCAGCCATCGTGGTAGACCATGACATACTTGACTACTAAGAGATGTCCCTGTATGTTCAGCATGGCTTCGGTACAGTGAAAATTTTCGAGGTAGCCAGAAGTAACAATGAATATGCTGTAAAGGTCGCCTGCTCCACTGTTGCGTTTCCTATTGTGCTGCGCCCTTGCGGCTAGCTAAAGTGATTGGTTGATTGGTTGATTGATTATTTGGTTTAATATTGGGTGGTGTGGGGTGCCGATGAATACCCCCAGATATTAACAGATACACGTTTTATCACTACTTCTGTCCCTCCCTCTCGCGTATGTCCGATAATATTAATTACTGGCTCAAAAATATATAGTGCGTCTGTTTGACTACACACTAAATACATTCTTCTATGGCTGCTCCCGAGTCACCCGCCGTGTTGATGCGTGGGTTTGGCATTGCGCTGCTAAGCACGAAAGCGCGGGATCAAATCCGGGCCGCGGCGGTCGCATTTCCACAGAGGGCGAAATGCAAAGCGCCCGTGTACCATGCATTGGGTGCAACCCCAGGTGGTCAAAGTTAATCCGCAGTTCCCCACTAGGGGACGCCTCGTAATAATATCGTAGTTATATATATATATATATATATATATATATATATATATATATATATATATATATATATATATATATATATATATAAGAACAGTGAACATGAACAGTTTCGCAAACTCACAGCTGGAAGATAGGTAAGATGGGGATCTATAATCAGCACGTTCCTTGCATGGACACACAATAATTTGCACGAATACCCTTTTAACGCGAAAGCGTTAAGTGCCCCGTGTCGCCGAAAATCCGGCATCGGCGCCCCGCGTCCGGCACCCAGCGTCGACCATCTTTTCGCGAAAAGTTATCCCTAACCACGCATACCCAACCACTCTTCTGTCACCAAAGTTGCTTGTACCTTGTCTTTCATTCTTTACAAAGTTATTTTTCGGAATATTGAGAATGACAGTCCGCAAACAAACGTGAAAAAAAAAAAAAACGCCGATAGCGCATAACCTTTACGTTACATCTTCTAAGACTGAAATATTAAAAGTGCGAAACAATAACAGGAGATTAGCCCACGCAAGAGGCAGCGTTTCTACCAGAAAACTTGCCTTAATGCATAGCGTTTGCCGCCAGTGTTTCCTGGTAAACATTACGGTAACATGAGCTGCAGTTGCCGGGAAGCGTGAAAAGCAGTCAGGCATCCTTGAATGCTATCGCGTCCCGCTCTTAAAGGCGAAGCTTAGACGTCCTTATTTTCCCCTCCGAAATTTCTGGCCTCTGAACTCGCCTCGCGTTAGAAGCAGGTTCGTGATATGAATATAGCGGTATTTTGTGTGTACGTGTGTGTTTTGTTTGTTTCTAAGCGCTCCTTGCTGGGAGTTGCCACTGTGAATTTTCAACCATCCTTCTTCTGATTTGCGACGCTGTTAGTGCCGCATCAATGCGACTACGGCGTATCAACTGCAACCTTGAGCAACTCTATAGGGCTGATGTGCAGGCATGTCAAGCGAGCTGACTTCAATATCGCGCCGAGCATCGCCGCCTAATCCGTGCAAGGCTCTGCCGTGTGCGATTGTGTCACGGGCATTTCTCAAGTGCTGTTTGTCCAATAACCTTAGTGGAGGTTACGGAGGACGGAAATGCCACCACTCATCCTTTCACTTTATTTTGCGACGGCAGTTCGCAATAACGACGTATAAATAAAGCCCGGCAGGCGTCCGCTTTTACGCGTCGTTTCCTGTTTTTATGTAGATACCTGACGTTGTAATCATAATTTTTTTTTCATTTTTCTAAGAGGTAGAAACTTTCCCTCGCGTTATATTCATGGTCGCTTTAAAATACGCACTATTTCAGAACCTAGAAGATTTGACCAAGCTAAAAAAAAAAAAATGAAGGAGCTGGACAACCTACACAGTCACATTAGCGTGATTTTAAACTGACACGTTGAGGCATAGATTACCTTAAGGCTTAGTTGCCACGATCCAATACTCCTTGATAAACTTTCCAGATATTAGGGTTTATCATCGTGCTGTAAGCGCCTTAAATAGAAACGCTTTGAGCCCATTAGAACTTAATGAATGCAAATAATTAGCTTCAATACAAAAGCGATATGTTCAGATGGTAATTTTGTTATCTTTCTCAGCGATAAAGTCGTGCACAGATCGCATCGTCATTCGAACTCTGGCGATGGAAGGAGTCAACTTTGACTGTTCGAACAAGGTAAGAAATATATCGCGAGCAAAAGTAAAAAAGAAAAACAAAAGAAAGAAGTTCTATAACGTAGCAGAACTGTTGAACTGGGCTGACCCTTTCCGTAATATGACACCAAAGGACACGAAAGTGGGACGATGGGAGGGGGATGTCGGAGATAATCTAACATTTATCTCAAGTTTTGTTTATCCGAAGAAAAACTCTGTTCCAAGCTATTCAGTAAATTTGCCCTTGCGTTTCGATATTCTTCAACGTGCGTACAAACCATCATGCGTGACAAGAAAGACGGCATGAAGAGGGCATGGCCAGTGCGCTTTGGGCTGGCTGCAGCTCGTTCACCAACGTATTTAGAATTCCATTGTAGATGAATCGAGAGAACGTGCCAGCCGTAAGTGATCATGCGTTCTCGGAGGGGCGCGATTTTCTAACGGTTCAGAAAACGAAGCATTCTCTTGCCCTCGCCCTTAATCAGAATAGCGCTTACACGATGGCAAGCGAACAGTTCGCTTTCTGAACCGTTACAAGAACGCCGGGGCTGCTGCCTAACTTGCGGGAGTGTTTCGCTTTGCCGCCCGTCCCTCGAGCCTTTCTTCAAATTGACGCCACCATATCCGAGAAGGTGAACAACTGATTCGGCATCACAGGGCAGACTTTTCGGTACAACTCGGCGTCCGGAGAGGCAAAATCCGGACAGAACACCGTCCCGGACAGGGAGCCGTAAGACAGCAGGACCACGGCGGTAAAAGCGGGACGCGTCCCGCCTAAGTCGCAACGTCTGGCCACCAGTTACCATTGCGGCCGCGTCCACAAAACAGCTAAAGAAAATGACTTCTGCTCACAGAAGATTCTGCAGATTCTGTTTACGAGGGAAGCGTGACGTAAATATGTCGTGCATATTAGCAAGCAATGTTCATAGGAAAAAAAAATTACTAGAACTCTCGCCACGCAGTGCACACCGTCGGAGCAGCTAATTTTATCGTCTGAAATTAGCTCTTAGACCAGCAGTCCGGTTGATCAGCGAAAGGACATAAACCTAATCCAGGTTGTTTTTCTAATATCCAATAAGTCGCGCAGTCCTATTGCAGTGTTCACAATGAGGAGTAAGTTCGACCACTTGTAGCTTTTACATGGGCATATAAGCCTGAGCAAGCGAATATTTTTTTGAAGGCGTTTCTTTTTTTCATCCCGTCTCCATTTGATTTGTCTGCCGGTGCTGGCAATCAAACTCATTACCTGGCGCATAGTCACTGAGGTCACACTCACTGAGGTTCTGCGGTAAATATTTCTTCGCTCTTATAACCAGACACTTCTTACCTCAGCCCCCCCCCCCCATATTTTTTTTTTTTCTAAATCAAGTAGTGACAACGTTTGGGTACCTTATCAACAGTTTTTCGATTACTATACTGATAACGTACTGATGACAAATGGCGTATTGATAACGTCGTGTTGACGTATTGGTGATACCATATAGATGATGTTTTGATGATTAAGTCAGTTTTTGCCGGCTGGTTCTTTTAAAGAGGGAAATTCAAACCGTCCTGAGCACTGGAGTCGATCCTAGCCGAATCATCTACGCAAATCCAGCAAAACAATCGTCTCACTTGGAATTTGCTGAAAGCGCTGGCGTGACTTTAATGACCTTCGACTGTTTGGAAGAACTGCAGAAGATTAAGGACAAGAATGCCAGGTTGGTGCAATCATGCAGCTGGGTTAGGTTTTGTGCATAAATACACGAAAAGACGTTAGATCAGGCTAATGGAAGAAGCCTGTCGTTTACTACGTAATGCATTAGAATGTGCTCTGCATTGTACTTGTTTGCTTTGCCATTCCCCAGTGGATGTTTACTTTGTCTTCCACAGTGCCCGATCTATAGCATATGTTGTGTTTTGTGTTGTTGTTCAACATATTTCATTCAGTTGAACATCTAGAAGATGTAGTACTCTATGCAACGCCGTGTATGTGTTAGATTTCCAGGTCCATTCATGTATCGTGAGGGACGCCTTTTGCCTCGCGTGCCAGACTAACAAAAGCTACGAGCTTGCTTGTAATTCTTGTGATAGTTATGTCATCATGTATAACTATGTTTGCACCTACGTGATGTTTTGTGAGCTAAATATAAGTAAATAAAGAAACATAGCAGCAATATTCTTTTTGTACTCGTCCTACGAAACGAAACTTGAAATTATGGCCAAAGACGGACAACAAGGCAGATGTAGAGAGTAGGCGCTTTCTTGGTTAATGCTGGGAGGCACGTTGGTGCTGGGATTCATGGTATGGAAAGGCAATATAAAATATAAAGACGCCAAATAAACGGACACACGCAAGAGCAGAGAACCTGTCCCGTTTTCTTTTGCCCGTTTATTTGGCGTCTTTATATTTTATAATGAACAGCTACCAACTAGCCCAACAAGAAGTGCTTTTAATACGGAAAGGCAGACGGGCAAACACAGACATACGCTGGAGGGAATAGCGTTTACAATACGTTATATGTGTCTGTGGACTAACCGCGATAATGAACAAGGGCCCTATGCTATAACAGCTGAGTACAGCAGCAGGACCGTTTTTATTTTCTAGCTCAACGTCTGCGTGTGTATTGGGCACGTATTGCACCCGTAAAAATAATATATACCCTTTCTTTAGAAGTTGCGCTACTGATATTTTTTCTTTTGTTTATTTTTTTCATGATGTTCAAACTCGAGAAATTAGTGCTATTGAGTCCCTTTGTGCTCAGAGTAGAGATAGTGTTGGAAGAGAGAAATAGAGAGAGAGAGAAAATGATAAATGAAACGCAGGGAGGGTAACCAGGACTGAGCCCGGTTGGCTGCCCTACCCTGGGGGAAGTGAAAAAAGGGAGTGAAAGATCAGGAGAAGTAAAAAAATGTCCATAGCGGTGGGAGGGTTTCTATGTAAATCCGTTAGCTGGCAGAGTTGTGCTTAGCAATCCACTGTTGAGCTTGTCGGCGATATATTTGGACGTTGCACGAGTGATGTAATGGATACATATTTCGAGAATAGAGCTAACAACATCACTCGTGCTCACTTATCTTTATGAGTTTGAATGTCATCATTGTACTTATTTCCTCTTTCATCTGATCAATAATCCCCAAGCATTCCTCATCTATTGTATGTATTGTGAGGCTTGCTTTACTTTGTTGTGTTCTTTAATTCGTCATAAAGAGTCCCGCCTGCAGTTCTTACTTTGGGAGCCCTTCCTGTATAAAACTGTTACCGTTTTAATTTACTTGTCAATAAAATTGAATTGAATTGAAATTAATTGAATCATACAGTTTCTGACAATATTACCTACAGGGAAATCTGGCGCCACCGTATATGCGAGTTTTCTAACAAGTGTCGTGCCGTCTTGGGAATGCCGTAATAAGGGTGTTCGAGTCGTTGTCTCGAACCTGGCCTAGAACATGGTCATGGCTGCACAGATAAAGCTGCCTAAATAAAAAATATCCGTAAGATGTTTTCTTTCAGCGCTATTGTATCGTTCAATAAAGTTTACTCCTATATAGTGCATATATATAAGCAAGCACTGCAAACAGGAACGGACGACGAGCTGGCGCAAAGCGAGTGCTAATCTTATCTTTTTTTCAACTTCAGCTGCCCGCAGGCACTTCTTATGTTGCCTAAAATTGTACATCCAAGCGCAAGTGCCCACGATTGAATAAAAATGTTTTTTTTTGTTATATATATATGCTGTCGAAACAGCCATTGTGACAGACGAATGTTGTCCTGGCTCTGCGAGAATGAAGCGGATCCGAAACCACCGCATCTCGGCATACAACAGCGGCGCAGCGTCCGCTTTCCCTAAGAAACTCTATTGCTGAAACTAACTTATGCGTTAGGCTAGGAAAAGTCCTAGTGAGAGATGGAACATGAGTAAGCACTTATATGGTGACGAAACGTTATCGAGAAGCCATCGCGTCGGAATGGCACCAAAGGTTTCGGGAGGGCAGATATTCGGTTCGAGATGATCCCAGAGTCTGCCTCCTGTTAGCATCACATACCGCTGCAAATGTGGCATGTGTGAGGCAGTTACGGCAAGAAAAATGCCGTGCTACTGTGCAAATGATATCAGGATACTCGAAAACGAACAGGAATGCCTGTCGCCAGATATTACGCAACGACTCATGGGAAGGGAAACTGGATGCAAAAATTGTTCCTCATACACTGACTCAAATCAACAGAAAGAAACCAGGCGAACGATTGATGCGGTACATTTAAAAAGATTCAGATGCAATCTCATAGTTCTGGTAATCATGTCTGCCCGATATGAAAGTTGGTGCTACGTACATGACCCTCAAATGAAGGGACAAACCGTCAAATTTAGAGATCACGGTTCACCTCGCTCCAAAAAAGTGAACAGCGAATCACCGAAAACAAAGACACCATCGATTGCATTTTTTTTAGTTCTAGAGGCTTGATGTACATATGCCCGAAGAACAAAGAAATCAAATTTCTACCGGAGTCCTTCAACCTTCTTCTTTTATTTGCTACTACATTTGCACCAAGCGATTCGGTGGCACCGTCCTCATTCGCGAGGCGCCATACTGCTGTCACAGTCAAAGAATATAGGTCACATTTCAGCTCTACCACAGCCGTTCCCCCGACTTATCGCCGAGTTAATTAGTAGTGAATTAGAAACTGTATGGATAGCCGACGGGACTACTTTGACAAGACCTAGAGTCATTAGCTTTTCAGTTGAATAAATGAGTTTTTACGAGCTCAGTACTTTAACGTTTCTTACAAATATTGTACAATCGCACAATCGAACACTGATGAACAAGCAGCGACGCACTGAAAACGCCGTTAACAGGCGATGCTCAGAGTGTAGCTTGCAAACAGTAAGCTTAGTATCCTCCTGTTTAGCAATTACGTCATTTGTAACTTTCGCCGATGCTCTACTCACTCATATTCTGGTATCGACAATCAGAAGTCTGTTGGCGTTGTATATTTTCTCGTGGCACGAACCCAAGCCTAAACTGAGGATTGCGTTGCTTACAGGTTACTGTTGAGGATTTCACCGCAAGAAGAAAATCGGGAAGAACGAATGGCACGAAAATACGGTTGTCGTTCTTCCGAAGCTGAACATATTTTACGTGTTGCCACTGACGAGGGCCACACTGTCGTCGGCATTGCGTAAGTCGTTATCGTTCTTTTTGAAGTTTATTTGCTTCTATCGTCCTTTCGAAACTGTTCGCATCTTGTAAGCTAGGGTAAATACCCGTCTCAGATTGCTTTCAAGTTACAGCGTCCCGGCCGGTCGTGTGCGCAGTAGCGTGCGCGGCTGCCCTGAGTAGAATCCCCCCCCCCCTCCCCCCCTCTCTCTCTCTCTCTCTCTCTCGAAACTGTACATTAACAATGTGCGGATAATCGCAATAACAAAGACACTAATACTACATATTACACTCGGCAAAATGGATTATCTTTTTTCTGTCTCGTTTTCTGCCGCAGCTTTCATATTGGTGGAAGACATTTCAATTACGAGAGCTATCGCGTTGCCATTGAGAAAGCAAGGCATCTGTTCGACCTCGGCGCTCAGATGGGAATTGAAATGACAGTGCTCGACATAGGAGGAGGATTTCTGGGAAGCACCCGGATGCGAGATTCCTTCATTCAAGTAAGGAGCGACCTACATTCGCAATAAGATGCGCAACTTCTTTCAGTGAATCGACGACTCTGACGTGAGGCACAGCATACGTCGGCAAACGCATAAATGACATACAAACTGGGGAGGATGCGGAGGAGCAAATGAGTATGGTTTGGCTAATAGGGAAATGAAGTTGAGTGTACATGCACGCTACACTGTAAAATAAGTTATGCCCTAACATGAATAATGATGCAAACCAGCCTATAACGCACACAATTACACCTTTTAAACTCGCAAATGAGTGCAAAGGTGCGAGTTGAGCGAATTACACAGTCGTTCACTTTCAAAAGTGCAAATTATTTGACAGTGTAGCCTGTAATACTAGGAGGTTTCAGGAGACTTAGCCTGCACTAGAAAACCCAAACGCTGGCTGGTTTATTTTGTACTTGCGTTCTTTCGTAGGCACGGCCGATAGCATTCCTTATCCTTGGGTTCCCTGTTTATAAATAATCCCTATGTATTAATGTTGCAGCAAGTAACTGCCAACGAATAAATAAATAAAATCCGATTTTAGAAAAGTAAGCCAATTACGCTCGTTGAGAAGAACATAATGCGTACAAGCTAGAGGATTAGGGTGTGGTAAAGTGTGGTAGGCGCGGAGCGTGGGGAGTGCAAATGTGCGTCGCCGCTATAATCACTCCTCACAAAGCAGCTATATGCTAATAAAGGGGACGGGTGTCGAAGAACACCCGACTGGGTGAGTACGTGTCCACTTCGTGACATGAAAATTGAATGGCGTAATAGCGCGCATGACCCCTCTGTTAAGACATGTCCGAGTGAACATGAAAAGTGAGAGAGAGACAAAGACAAAGAGAAAAATAAGCTTGTTGAAACGCTGCGACACAGGCTAAAAAAAAAGAATTACAGTTCCTGTTATTGAGAAGGAGCAATGGGGGAACGTGCTTCCGCTTTACAACCAGAGTAGGCCACGCACAACATGTTCACATCTAGAGCAGAATGAAAAGAAATAAGGGAATATAATGCAAACTATTTTGCTCTGCGCAGGTGTGCGAAACTGTGCGATCAGCCTTGGATGAGCACTTCCCGGAGTCTAGCGGCACATATATCATGGCCGAGCCAGGGCAGTACATGGTGACATCCTCATACACGCTGGCTGTCAAGGTGGTCGCCAAGAGGACGAGGCAAATGAGCGTCGATGGTATGTTTCACAACCTTGACGTCACTTGTCCGTGCTTTTGGGTCAGTATCTCGAAGTGCGATGGGTGAAATGGGGTACCATGAGAAGGCGCGTTAGTATTACACGGCGACGCTAAAATGCTTCTTGTACAGTTTGTTGGTAGTTCACAAGCATAACTGATCGTAGCTTATCACGGCGAGACAATAGTTGAGATTCGTACCACGTGGCATACGCACGGCCGCACTATAGGAGAACTGCTTCAGTACTGTCTGTGGAGTCCTCACCCCCAGTGTGAAGTTAATGTTGAGTTTAGAGTGAAGGTTTCTGAACGAAAAAGAAGAAGAAGAAGAGGAGGAAGTGATTGTTACGACTGAAGCATTCGCTGGCGGAAAAAAGGTCGCCGACAAAAATCCAGCAAATGATGGCAAATAACCGCAGTACCATTAGGCGCTTCTTGAGAAACAGTAATATTCAGTTGTACCAAAGTCAGAGGGTCGGTTGGAAGAGCACATCACTGGCTTAGTATTCTACACTGGGGTTCGACAGCCAATATGAGAAACGACGAGAAATGGGTGTTGTGGCGATGCAATCCTACAGCGAGTGTCACGGATCCACTAAATTTATTATACTATACTCCAGATACGCCGCACTCACCTACACGAGATGAGAGCGAGAGGGACAGAAAAATGAGACGGGAAAAGCAGGGAGGTCAACCATATGGACGTCCGGTGTGCTACCCTACGCGGGGGAAGGGTACTGAGGCATGAAAACGGGGAGAGAGAACAGTGAGGATGCGTGCGCACCAAGCTGCTCACGAAGACTACAGAAGGTCAGTGAGGCCTGTCGACATGAGAAACCGCGGCCAATGTACGTGTCGCTTTCCGAGCTTGCGATGTCGGTGGACACGATCTGTAGCGTGATCTTTATCATCAGGCGCCATCATCTGCCATCATCGCGCCTCGCATCTCGCGTAGCTCGCGTTCACGAGGAAAGGAACGCGCCCTCGCTCTCCATCGGGCTAGTTCGCCTTCCTCCGAACAAATGTAGGGAGGACAACACGGCTTACCGACCGTCGTCGTGTCTCACTACATGGTCCAACTGCCTTTGTCACCGAGAATTTTCTAGAATCCAGGGGACCTAACGATGTATGGAACGCGCGCTACAATTGACAAACAACTGCTTGAACTCGCATCGCAGCGTTGGAATGTATAGCGACTTATTCGGTGCACCACTACGGTTACATCCTGCGACGCACGCGCTGATGTTGTGCTGGTCTTTAATGTTCGCTCGAGTTTAGACAAACTTACCACTGTGGCGACGCGTGCGGAACGGACGCATGCATCCAAACTTTCTTTCTTTTTTTCATGTTTACAGGAGAACTTCGTCCGTACCACGACGTTTACATAAACGATAGCAGAGAGAACTGCATTCCTCGGGGAAATTACGATATCTTGAGCATCAGATATCACCCGCTCAGCGTAAGTAAACACTGCATGCTACTTTAGCGCCCCAGATCGAGGTACCTACATGATTATGGCTCTGCCGTTTCAGATAAAGTACAGTTGGACCCCTTTGCAGCAAAATATATGGGGCAGGTAACTCATTTCATTATAAAGAGCCGCTTTGTAATCGAAAGCGAACCTCTTGTGCTTACAAAAAGGTACAAGCGTGCTGAAATATGGTATTTTTATGTTGATTCGACTGTCGACCCAAAAACAAACAGAGGTGCCCATATTATTTCACCAAGGAGCAAAATCCACTGAAGCTCACACTGCATGTAAAGAAGGTAAAACTGGACACGCCACAGTTACCACCTAGTTATAACGGAAACTTTGTAGCTATAAAGCTTTAAAACATGCTGCGAAGACTAGTTGTCTGTTGCATTTGACATAGAACTTCGATTCCAGTGACTGTACGGAAGGAAAATTTTGATTAGTGCCTGAAATTTTTTACAAAGATTGCCGGAAATTGGCAACCTTCAAAACCCGGAAGCACAAAGTTTACAAATCAGTAACTCTGCATCAAGAACAGATATCATAATTTCGTAAACTGAATCTTTAGAGAATCTGATGCTGACAAATCTTATACATCAACTTACTGCTTCCGTAGATTTGTCACAATGTTTACAAGCGTCTTGCAAAATGTCCTACTGACATATATTAGTATTTTTCAGAGTGGTGTGTAATACATTAATTTTTGTATGCTTTAGATGTTTTAATATTTGCCGCTTACGGAACTGTAATCTATAATCTTAAGTTGCTGAGTTAGATTTGTAAGCTTTATAGTTTTGTTTTTCGAAATTCGGAAATTTTACAAATTTTTATAAAAGAACTGGATAGCCTAAATCAAACATCCACTTCCCACAATACTAAATTTTAACGTCTTCATTTAAGTTCCACACACCTCATCAAATTCGGTGCAGTAGTTGCAGAGAAAAACGATTTTTCCTTTCCCATGTGTAGGAGCCAATGGAACCCTCGAGCTGAAACTTCTTCCCTTTAAAGGCTAAGATTTTGTAAAGCGCATGAGGCACAAAATTATGCCTTAAAATGTTGTGAAAACTCAAGGGTGTTTAAAGCAATTTAAAAACATTCAAAGCATTCTAAACTTCACTTACTTTCATAGTGTGTTGTGTAACTTATGCTATGCAGTGCAATTTGTTATATACTAACATTTTCTTATAACCAGCAGTGGCGACTTGGTAGTTTACTCTTTTTTTCTGTAGCAACAGATCACTAACGACTATAGCGTCGAAATAGATAAGCGTCCGCTTTGCCTGTATAGCTGCCTGTCTATAATCTATTTAATTTGTATATAAGATGCTGACTGTGACCTCGTTTGTGTGATATGTAAAGAGTCCCCTGCCATGCTTTTCTTTTATTACTATGCCGGCTGGTACACTTGTGCTGTGCTGCCATTTACCGTGCCTGTCGTCGGTGTCGGCCGTCGAACACTTCGACGCATGCCTTTCGTGGCTTTTCGTACTGCGGTCCATTTCCACGTATTGCACTGGTAATAAATAACTTAAAGCCTCAAAAAGGGTGCCAAACGCAAGGACGAAATTTTTTTATCTCAGCCCCCCCACGAACGTGTGGCCAAGGACCTGACGACGCTGTGGGGTGCCACGTGCCATCCCATGGACAAATTCGAAGACCACGTGCCATTCTACGAGGTCTCCGTGGGCGAGTGGCTCCTTATGGACAACGTGGGTGCCTACGGGCTGGTCAAGGCATGCGGCTTCAACGGAACCGGCTTTCCGCCGGTCCACTACAGGACTTTGGCAGCTGACGTCCCTCGCGTCTGCAGCATTATCGAGGAGTCGCACATCTTGCCGGGCTACAGTCAACCGCAGAGCGTCGTGATGGAGGAGGCTCATTGAGACAACGGTCGAAACCGTACAGTTTCATACTGTGTTTAGAGTATAGCTGGCTAGAGGAATGTACTTCAGGGCGACCTCTCTGCGTCTCGCATCACTAAAAATTTCTCTCTCTCTTTTCTATATCTATTGCATATTATACGGAGATTACAAGAAATAAATATGGCCGTGGTGTACGAAAATCATGGGAATCATGAGTCGCGCATAAAGCATATATTGTTTTGCGATTTGTAGCGCCTTTGTTGAGGAAACACATTGCAGATTCTTTTGTTTGTCTTGTTCAATATTTATTAATGCTTATAGAGACATACAAACACCAGACAAATGAAAGAAAAAAGGTGTCATCCACCCGATTGTAGCCCGAAGCTACAAGATAATTCGTACGGTTTTGTCAGACAAAGGCTATGTCTTCAAAACTATACAATCAGGGTATTCCAACAACGGTAGCGATATGAAACCAAAATTTGAAGAGCAAAAATGATTTAAAGGAAGTGGCCGCGCAACGAGCCATTAAACGAGAAAAATATTACGCGCCAGGTTCAGTGATGGTTGGACGGCCCTGTGAATTCGAGATCAGTATCACAAATTCGAGACTCATTCAGATATTTCGCCCCCTCCCCTCCCCCATTCAGAGGCGCCGATCTCGACACAACGTCGAATATTGTGACGCATAGCTTACTTCGTGTGGCCTATCGTTTGCAAGCTGGGCGAAGCGGATGACAGCAGCGCTCTTGCTATCGTCTGGTTAAAAAAAAAAAAAAAAAAAAAAAACAAGCAACGACTGACTTTTCTCCTTTCCCTCAGGGCTTGACGTAGTGTCGAGATCCATGCCTCTGAATGCGAAATTAGCTGAGTGCCAAATGTGATGATGAATAACTTTGAACAGCTGTGCTCCTGGAGAATCATACAAAGTTGTCTTCGAAGACGATTGTCCTTACGTTCTAAAGCATAGAGGTTATAGGCGTGATAGTAAAACCGTTAATTAAAAACGCAAGTAGATTTTGCGTAGCTCGCATCGCGTTTTTGTTAAAATTCTCGTTACTTTAACTTTGAAGGTCCTGTATGCCGCACATGTTAGTGCAGTGGACCTCAATCGCCTGATGACTATTAGGGTTATTGAATTGTGCGCGAAGGCCGCAAAGAAAGATCCACAGCACTGGCACGAACAGCTGTCGTTCCATTGGGAGCTGTGCAGTTTTAAAACGAGGATATCAGCGAAACTGTTGAATTCCCGTGTGTGCCGGGCTTCATAGCTGTTGGCAGCCATGTACGAACTTTCAGACTTCCTGCCGGTCCTCCCCACAGCCGCCCGTATTGTGGTGTCGGTGAAGTATACAATCCTGCATTGTGGCAGCCGGATGTGAGTCATGTTCACGTAGGCAACTGAAATTTACTTTAACGAGCCCCGTTAACAATGTACGAGGCATCTTGTCGATCGATGTCTCTAAAACGTTGCGCGGAGCGAATGCACTTTGGGCTCAGCCGTGGTTAAGTTCTCTGTCTTACATTTATCTTTTTTCCCTTGTATGTTATGCGGAGCATATTGCAGGTACCTGCTATCGAGCATTGTTGGGGTTTCCGCGAAACGATAGCATTTGCACCAACGCGTCCCTTTAAAATGAGTACTTGTGTGTGTGGGTCGCGTGAGCATGCATGTGCACGTAAGTGCGACTACTGCAGCACGACGACAACCACGTTGTCGACGATTGTATGATGACAATGGCATGTTTTTTACGCTGGCCGTTCGACGCGAGTTTACGATGTGGCAATTGTTGGTTTTTACATAGGTAGTGGACGAGCGTAAACAAGAGTAACGTAGATTGTGACGTCGTCAGCGGCTGTGTGTTATACAATCGTACATATCTATGGCTATGACACTCGTTTCCGCGTGAACGCAATCACGGACTTGTATATACGTACCTCCTTCTTATATCTTCAGGATCATTCATCAGCCCTTTTCCTCCTCGTCCATTTTCCGCAGTGTAAAGCTATAGCTCTGGCCGATCTCTCTGCCTTTCTATAAATAAGTTTTAATATGGAGGCATTATATGTACCATTACGCGAAAATCCGGCTTCGTCGTCGGTTGAGTGGCCGATTGCTGGTAGCAGAATGCGGCCCACGGCGCAAAGAGCACGTGAAAAATGCTCGTACATGCATCGAATTTCTCAGGGAGGTTCCTGTAAACAAAGTGAATTAATGACTTTGAAAAATAAATTTGGTACATTTTGGTAACCCGGGCCTCCGCGGTGAGAGACGAACACGCTTCCCCAACGCCGTGGCATTTCCCCGGTTCCGGTTGATTAAAGGCGTGGCCTAGTGTGTGCGTCATTACACACGTGATGGAATAGCCAATGGGCAGGAGCTGGGGCCAGGTCCCGGATGTATAACATGAGCGCGCTGCCTCCGGCGCGTCACTTCCTCTTTAGATTTCATCGGTGCGGTGTCTAATGCGATGGACTCTCGACGGCACGTCGTGAGTGTACAAACTGAGTCGGCCTATGGTGAACGTATACCCAAACACACACACAAAATCCGCAGAAAGAACTTTAATGCACATAGAAAACATCATTCGAAGCATTTCACCAAAGGAACTATAATGCTTTCGGATTCCCACACGTAAGCAGTCTTAAGTGTCTCTGCCGATTTTTTTCTCTCTCTATGGTCTATGTCATGTGGTGTATGTACAACAACGACGGCACTGGTACTTCGGCGAATAAATGTTAAATGATGGTCAACAGGGGCGATCCCGAACTCGGTACAACGTCGCACGATTTCTACGTAGCGTTCTACGAGCAAAGTACCCAAGAAAGTGGGCCGTTCTTGGAGACAGTGCAGTGCAACACGGTGCGTCAGAAGGCGAGCTGTCATAAGAAAAGAAGGCGAGGATGGGGCATGGGGCGTCCGCGTCGAGCGTTTCAAAGAGCTGGCAGGCTTTGGAACGAGAGAGGTGCGATCATGGCTACACACACAATGAAATGATTAAGTTACACCAGCTAGTTCTTTCCCAAGTGGATTATATACGCGTATGCACCGCAAACACTACGAAATTTCTGCACAAAAGTTATTGCCATGCGTAACACTTGCAGTGCTTAATAGACTTTTGTAATTAAAACAAAATCACAAACAATGGCTCTTGAAGATATCGAAAAGTTATGCCCGCTCCACTTTGCTGTCTGATTTTTTTCTTTATGCAATACACTGCCCTGTCACGATAATGTTACAATGGCACCCTCGAGTGTTTCCCAGTGGTAACGCCCCAGTTCATGTTACAAAAAGTACTTAGATGTCTGTAGCCAGCTGCCATGCCATAAGCTTAAGCACTTAGCCCAGCCGACGGCTATACCAGTGGTGGCGCAAAAAGAAACAACCTCTTTCATAGTTACATTCACACTCTCTGTCTCTCTGGAAACGTTTGTCATGTCATCTGCATAAGCCAGAACTGGTCTCAATTCCTGAACCGACAAATCTGCGAATGGATTTGCTCTTGATTATCTTCAAACAAGACGGCTCTCAACAGAAAGCAAAAAATTGTGGCAGAAGCCACCATCTCACGATGACTCTAGACGGCAATGCGTTTAGTATTGAATCAATAAAGCGACAAAACGTACGTATTGCCACCGTTGAAACGAGTTGTGTGTGAGGCATGTACTGCATCGGGATTCCTTTCTCGCGCTTCCACAGGAACACTCAGCGCAATCTAGAGCCGCCACCGCGAAGCCTGAGCGTGGCCTCCGAAATGCGTGACTCACCGATGCGTGCGAACGCTGAGAAACGCGTCATGCGGCAACCTGGCTCCTATCTCTCACGCTGCGCCATCTAGTGGCACGGCCGAAGAGGCCGCGTGAGGCCTCCGAGACGAGCGGCACGCCGGTGCCTGCAAGCACTGAGAATTGTTCCTTCGCTAGCCGCACGCTCAGTGGCACATACTCAGTGGCATATACTCAGTGACTGAAGTTGGCAGAAGGTTCACTGAAGAGTGGAACATACTCAGTGCATTCATGGCGCAGCTCGCTAAAGCGTTGGCGCGAAAGGCGTTCATTGGTAAGCTGCACACACCGACTGTAAGAGGAACATGTACGACGGACAGGCGCTATTTTCTTCAAGTATGTTCAACCAACTCGCCCACATCAAGCTTTTACCACGCCGACTGTATTTGTGGCGCAGCCTGCTAATGCGTCAAGTTGATATCCTCGAGGAACCCTTGTGACGTGGATTCGATTATGCTTAGTATCCGAGAAATTTAAGGGATCTTCTTCGTCATTGTAGAGAGGCACATTCCCTGTCGGACATACCTAGTTACACAGGTTGGCGTCAAAGACGTTCATTGGAGACCAGCACAGATCGAGGGGCACATAACCAGTACTCCAAGTCGCAGTCAAGTACTCCTTCCAATAGCGGTACCTACCCTGTCGACGTGAAAGAAGTTCGTTCAAGAGCGGCACGCATGTACACATTGCCACATACTCAGTGGCCCTAGTTAATACGATGGCTGATTTCGAATCTTGTTACCTCAGCACAGCAACCCGATGCGCTACCCGTTCGACCACTGACTACCCAGTGATCAAGGTAGGTGGGAAAACGGTTAGACAAGTCTACAGGGTGTCCCAACTAACTTTAGCCAGTGTTTAAAAATTGGCGAATGCCATTTAGCTCGACATAGTCAAAGGTAATTATGTTTGCCGTCGCTTGGGGAGACTCAAATTGTTTTATTCATACTGCTAATTAGATAATTAGTCTTAATAATTATTCTGTTTCTCCGATATTATTAGATAAAAAGTCTCAATGAGAAAATTGCAGGGCGACATAAAAAACTCCCGATACACTTTCGGTCGCTCGATACGTGCTACATAAAAGTGTTTTTCCGAGCGTGAAAGCAGCGCGCAGATGCACGCAATATTGCCGCGCGGCGAGAAGTACGCGTGCAGGGTATTGTGTAGGCAATGAAAATGACTTTTTCGGAGGCGGTGTCCACGCACGCACGCACGCACGCACGCACGCACGCACGCACGCACGCACGCACGCACGTGCAATTTTATAAAGGAAACGAAAGCCCATAATGAGCCCCTGCTGCGGGAGAAGCGTCGTGTTTTGAGTGTCACTCCACGCAGCAGCTGCCGCTGACGCCTAATTAATCAGCGCGGACGCATTGAAGTGGGTCATGCAATGAATCCAGGGAATATGCCTTGACGGATGTGGAGGGAGATTATTGCACTTGTTTTGGAAATGACGCGAATTGGGTGTCTGCGCATGCGCACTGATTAGTCTTTTCGATATCAAAGTGAATTAGCGTGCACAAAGCAAAATATTCCGTGCCGGCAGTTGCCGCGTTGACGGTTGTTCACGCGCCTTTAGATTCAATACTAAACACTACTCATATGAGGCCTCTGAAACGAGAAGTTGTTCACTTAACAACGGTTCTTTTGCGGTGGTCCTTGCAAACAGAAAACTGGAATGAAACCGGACCTCCTTTTTTTTTTTTAATTTGGGCGAGTGATACGAACTAGGGGCCGCAGTAAATAATAAAAAGAAGAAGCCGCAAACTACGTGGACGCTTCGCCGATGGATGCGAATCCGATTAACTCGCACACCAAAGAGGGAAACTTTCTAACGGAGCTCTCACGCTCTTCAGAAGATCTAGGGATCTAATTTGCCACTGCATATAAGCTACCCGAAACGCTTTCAAAGCTTTACTACGTCCAAGCTTCGTACTTAAATATACTGTCCTCTAAATCCGACGCATGTTCATTTATGATGCACAAGCTTTACCGACGCCGGGGTCCGGCTGCGCATTCTACCGGCCTGACTATACGGTTGCTTCCGAATTGCGATGCACCCTGTTCATTAAAACATACAAAACTCATTGTACGCTTAATTTTCTTCACTCAGTACTATATAGTTGTCATGACGTAAGTAGATTCACCGCTGCAAGTTCTGGAGCTTGTAGGAAAGAACCAGCTTCGGACAAAACAATGAATTGTACGCGCTCTGTCGCACGCACACAAACACACTCCAAAGTACTCTTGGACATTGCACATTAACAACTAACACACTAAATGTAAAGTCATAATTTAGCTCCCAAACTACATGAATAAGATATCAAAGGTCGCACGTCATGCTGGTTAGAGGCGGAGTGGTGTCGGAGGACGTCGTAGGCTGGATTGACGCAGGTGGCGAGTATCCGCTGCGATTAGGGCCGTCCATTGATGTCAGACAGCCAGAAGACATAGCAGGACTGGGTATGAGCGCAGGCCAGGAATGTAGGCCACGAGCGTCGAGGTAAACAGTGTATTTGACGTTGTGCACGGTGTGTGTAAACAATATAATTGACGTACCTTTGCTTCTAAAGTCTTGCCGTTTTGCCGGAGACCATAATAAATGAGCTATAGAAATGAGCTGTTCTGTATATGTATATAAACCTGAACATTGTACGGAAGGGATGAGTGAATAGTAAACTATGGAGAGTGCATGATTCGATTGTGCATACCATGGCGCATGTGTCCTGTCTTCCTTCTTCACCTTGTCCTTTGTTTTAGGGGCGTTTTTAAAGATGAACCAGTACCAACTAGCCCAGTTTGCTACTACCATAAACTAAGATTGCAGATATTTACCCTTACAAACATTTCTAGTAACCTTGAATAAGAATCTTTTAGGCAAATGTTACTAGAACCTACCAACGGTCTATTAAATGTTTTCATACCGTTTTCAACCTTCCTAAAACCATCATAACAACATCCTGTCAAGTACTGGCCTTCGATATTCAATAAAAATTATTTACGAAATTTCTTTAAACGATGAATGAACATGCTTCAAACATTAAAAGCAGGATTTACTAACCATCTTAATACTCCTCAGAAACCTTATAGCAACAATCTACCAACTTTTTATTCCTTGACCTAGAAACGCCCTAGCCACATTTTTCGACTTTCTGTCGCTCACTCTAGAAACATCCTTACAACTTCCTTGTACATTTCAGAAACATCGTGATGACATTTCCCGCTTTCTCCAGATTTTTCAAGTATTCTTGTACCATTCTGATGTAACCTTGAACATCAGTGGGATGTAAATGTATCTGTTAGCAAAACAACAATCTTTTGAAACACTGATATTTATTTTGAAAACTTTTCATGCATGTCCTTCGAAGCCACAAAGAAGAAGCGACGATAATGCATTCTTCATGTCCTCGTGGTCAAATTAGGATGCCTTGCTGTGTGCCTAAGGAAGGAGAAAATGCAGAAACAATTAGAATAGCTTGACGCATCCTGTCATTATATGCGGATGAGATAGCATGCAGCAGCCATGCAAAATAATTTAACTTCATATCACCTAAAATGAAAACAATGACTTCAACTGACTGCCTTACCACACATGCGTAGAATGGCATTTACACATCTGAGGCCGAACGCCTCTTTTTGGGCAAGGTCCTTGTGGGCATTGGAACACCGCCCAAAAAACGAATAATGAGGCCCCACTGCACAGAATATACACCTGTTACATGTAGGAATCATACATATATGTGAATTAGCCATAAATCAGTTGCAGCAAGGTTATTCAAAGTTCTTAAACCGGCTTCAACGAGACATGCCTAACAGCCAATAAATGCAATGACATCACTTATTCAGTATACAAATTTACAGACAAACTTGAAAAGTCCTTCAAATAGTCCTTGTCACTACAATTTTCTTGTATTTAGCAGCAGTAAACTGATCAGTACTAAACGCAGCTGCCTGGACTGCTCATCTATAGAATACCCATAATAACAGTGTCCTAATAAAAGTATTCTACGTTGTACTTCACAGATAATAGAGAACATGTGCCCGTCGTTTTGTTTGTGTTATTTGTCCTCATCTAATTTGCACCGAAAAGTGTACCTTAACATGAATTTGAAGGTGGTTCCGCTGCACAAGTCCGGTAACATCCATTCTTCCATCAACTACAGACCAACATCTCTTGTAGTTGCTAATAAGCACACCGCAGGATTGCAAATAGAGTATGCAGCTTCGTATCGCAAGCAGCACGACGAAGAAGGACATTTCGCACGTCAACGTTAGCAGCAGCTTGGGTGCATGTTAAACATGCTTTTTTAAATTTTTTCTGTAGGCAGAATTGATGCTTGCGCATTTTATTCACACATATATGTGCCCAAGAATATATGTTATATTTGTTGTAAACATTTTCTTCATGTATATGTCAAGTGTGTTCGCTACATCTCATTGTGCATGAAATCTAATTCGCAAGAACCCGGCAAGAAGCTAAACAAATGAGAGAGCAATCCCAGTGACAAACCATGCTAAACTAACGCGACAAATATCCCAGTAACAAACCGCATCAAAATTTCACTCACATTATTTCTGAACTTTCACACATAACGTGAATACACGACGCTAACTACATGGGGGAGATGGGCAAGCTTGAACAACAGCTACACCAACAACATAACGATGTGCATAAGAGTGACATCAAATGCTCTGGGAGAGCATGCAGCAAAGACTGCGTACTATAGTGATTGGATGAACTCTAGTATAATCAGCCAGGAACAAAAACTGGAAGCCACGCCTGTACCCGGAGCCCTTAGAGATAAAATCAACAGAACACATGCTCAACTGAAACCAAGGAACACTCCCCCAACTTATGCGTGGTGCTTGCGTCAAATGCTAAAATCTACTTAAATAGGCACTTCTATTTTTCCCCCTTTGTGAACACGAATTCCGTATGGAAGCCGAAATGTATTGCTTTTAAAGTTTTATTTGGTTGATCTATGTCTTTGTCATGTTTCATCGCGACCAGACAGGCTTCCGTGAAACTCAATGATACAATTTTTGTGCGAAAGCATTGCTTAAGACTTTTTTGCCTAAACCATGTCTTTAGGGGGTAGAACGCATTTTTCTAGATGCTCGAGACCGCATTATTCACAGTACGAAACCTCAATTCGCGGTTCTTAAAAAGGCAATTACGCTAGATTATTATAGAGTCTATGTGGAGTATATCAGGCATAATTACTGACGCCCCCGATTATGTTTAGGTAAGTTCATTAAACTGAGGGCACCCCAAATCACCAAAGGATAAAATTCGTGATCTGCCACTAGAAACCCTGAAAATGGCATATGCAGTAATATGACTGCATATTACAGAAATGTATCCTACAACTCGCAAGGTAGCGAAAGTTTTATACACACCTTTGTGAAAGCACGCAGAACAGATGCTTTATTGTTGTACTGTCCAGCTTCCAGCAGTGCAGCAGGTTCCTGTGGGGTGTAGGGATGCCTCCAGAATCCGCATAGCATTCAGCAGTAAGAAATGTTATATTTATTGCGCTTTGAACGTGGAAATGAGCGATTTACCAGTGTTATGTGGAATTGCAAAAAGAGCATCACACAGGCAGCTGCATCAATCGGCATCTGCTTGTACAAATGCCTCTTCGTTATACCTCAGGTCTATACACAGTCCTGGTTAAACTCCCTGCCTTCGATTTATCATTTGTTCTCTCTCTCTCTCTGCTATTTTGTACCAAGTAAAATTTCAGGAAGGAATGAAATCATCAGCAAACATCAGACTACCAGGACAATCATCACCACAACTTAAATATGTATGAGAACAGAGCATTGGATTAAGAAAAAAAAATATTGAGCACTCGAAAAACATTCTGAAAGCTACGCCGCAATATTGTAGCGATGCTATTCCTTTTCGCTATTCCTTATTGGCCTGACCGACGCCCCGGCCCGTGTTACGTGCTGGAATAGCAGGCCAATAACGGTGGGCGATAAGAGTGGCATAGAATCGAGCGGCAAGTATCGCTACGAAATCACACTCTTTACTTTATTACGCAGTGCTGAAACGCAGGGCCCTAACCTATGATTGCAAGAGCTGACATCTTGTTCTTAAGATGAAATATCTATATCAATAATAAAGGCCAGCGTCTGAATGAAATATACCCATTAAAAAGAAACCTCGTTATTGAAATATCGGCCTATATCTGCCCTCCAATATAGAAGACAAACACGTGAAGACACCCAAGAACATAAACAATACAGACAGGTTCTCGCGACGCAGGCCTTCAAACTGAGTTATATATAAAAAAATCTGCATACAAGCTTCATACAAGGTCAAGCGTCAAACATAGTATTCATGTGGCAACGCACGAAGCCCATGACATATCGACGTATGCATAACATATGTACGGTACTTGCGGGAATGCCTATATAACGAAGACTTTCTTGCCAGAAAGCTACCGAACAAACAGTAACTTTCAATCTTTTCATAACTGTGTGCCCATTCAATCATAGCAATCAAGGCGGGTAGCATACTTCACAGCAAAATGCAAGTAGGCGGTAGCATCAGAGGAAGCTTTCGTGAAAGTGCTTGCTAAATGTGCACAGCAACATGGAGAACCTACGCTTAGAAAGCGCTCTGCTCTAGTTACACAAAGCTCATTACATCAACCATATGCTACAATAATGCGCGCAAGCGCCAAACTTGTTTACTTTTCAAGACGTAGTAAGCAAACAACCCTTCGACTCACAGGCACCGTGGCTCCGACGCTTTTCAGGCGCAAACAATGTAGAACTTCCGATGAACTCCAGCTCCACGAAAGCGCAACCTTCAACAAGTTATGCCATACACTATGATTCGAAACCCCAGTACCAGGCTTTTCACGAGAGAGCGTGGGCAGGCAGCGCGACAGAACAAAGGCAGCTCGGACGGGCGCTATATAGTAGGACGGTGTTGACAGCGATGTATCGCACGCAACACACGGCGAACTAATGGCGTTACACGAGTCCGGAGGCTTTGCGATGGTTAATGCACACGATAAAGAGCTGATTTTGTCTAGGTACTTTTAAAATATAATTCAACTACCACCTTACTGCAACGAGCACTCGGAACCTGCCAACGTGCTCCGCATGGACGTATACACTAAGTGTTTAGTCGCATCGAGAACATTAACTTCAACACCGTCCAATACGATGTTGTCCACTAGTAGTGCGCTCATAAGTCTGCATTAGTACTTATAGCGCGAACAAATCAAACGCGAACAAAGAAGAAATACATATTGAGAGATTTGTTCGCACTCTAAGTGATAATGCAGATGTACCGACTCGCCCAGCTAGCTACAGTACTACAGTTAATCTATCTGGCACGAAAAGAAATCGCTTTAGTTATATCTGTCCAGCGCAAAGCCATATAGGACAGCTATCTTCTACACAGGTCTGTTCACGGGCGAAGTAATCAGCCTCATCTAGGTACCTCGCTGGAAGCACCAAAGGGCTTGCCTTTTATTTATTTATTTATTTATTTATTTATTTATTTATTTATTTATTTACAAACATTTTCTCTCTCTGTATAGCGAATCGAAGACAATACAATTGTTTAGGTTTTTGAGAGCAATATTTATGTTCCTATTGGAAAGACTGGTAAGGGGCTGTAACTAACAGCTGTGGCGACGGTGATGGGCATGTATATACTCATCGATGTGACATCATTCGCCCAATTCTTGATAAATGGACATGTCGTGGCTAGTGGTCGTATCAGTGAATTATGGTCAGCTGCGCGGAAACCTAGAGATACCCGCAATAACGACATTCTTTTGAACGCAAGCCCGCAAGGAAAGTGACGCTCTTATTTAGACCTGCATGTCCTGTCACGGACAAAAGGTGCTTCTGCCACAATCAATGAAGGAGGCGCAGTTCCACGGAAAAGATGTGAGGCTGGGACGACACATTTGCGGCCTTAAATAACCATAAGAAGAAAACAACTCACACGAATGCTCTTCCTAAAGGACAGGCTTTCACGCCATTCACTTGCAGAAGCAAGCCCCCATGCACTGCAGAACTCCGAAGTCGACAGCGCTATTCCGTGCGCAGTATTCGGACTCGCCAATGTAGATGTCGGCGCTGACACGCCGGGTTGCTCATTAGTTATGTCAGATGATGGGTGCACAAAATTCGTATCAAGCACGCGGGAGCATGCAAGGGCTGGTCGTAAACAATGGCTGTGTATCACCACACACGTCCTACAGAGATGGTTTTCTGGGTGTTTACCTTCACGTGGGACAGAGTTCGCGAAACTTGCCTTAGCACAAAGCCCTCGTCATTTCTTAATTTCGTATGAACTTTCTTCGAATGGCGAGAGCTTGGTGACAGTGAAGGAAAATTAACACGCGGGAATTATCGCAACCGTGCTCAGGATTTTAGTGTGCGGCCCTTGTCAAGAACGCACAAGCTCAGCCTAGCACACAGCTCCTGTGCTACTTGTGGAAAGGAGTCCAGATTGCGTACGAAAAGAACTGCAGGAAGGCTAACCTATCGCTACACGAAACTCGATCGAGAGTCACGTTCTGAAAGCATTTTTCATTGCAATTTACGTTTACTTTTGCCTCATATTCAGAAGGGAAACAACGCTGTAGTAATTGATTTGTTTCGTGCGTGTGCAGCCAGTGCAACCAATAATTTTTTGAACACATTATTTGTACATATACAGTAGGAACAAAGTGCTTGACGTCGGCCAACTTAGCATAGAAAGGTCGACAACGAAGGGTGTACTTGAAATGCACAGCTACTGAGATGACTTTCCGAAGTACGCAGGTCGAGAGAGCGCTGAATTCTCACGCGGCCACTGTAGGTGCCTTATAGTGACAAATCCACATCATAGGTGACATATGTTACAATAAAAAATGAAGCACAGGGTAAGGATAAATATCTGGCTGTGAACTTGGACTGCCAAAAGATTTAGTTGCTCTGTGCGTAGTATTCACTTTCCCTAGATATCGCAAGCAATAGATATAAAAAAAACAGAGGTAGTGGTATGTCCCTTTTTGTACATATCCTTTATGCCATACATCGTACACATAGAATACACTAACATTAAAAGCAGCATTGTTTAATTAAAAAATGATAAATTTATGGTTTGTCAAAGGCAAGTACGGGAAAAGGACTACCTAGTTTCGAATAAAAAAGGCACGTCAGCGAGATGTACTAGAAGGTAGAAGAATATTGTTATTGCTGAAATCTGGGCTATTTGGTTAGTGGCATTGTGAAACTTGGTTACAGCGCTGAAAAAATACGCAAGCATAAATACGAAATGCACCGAATGGGCGCTGTTCAATGCGCAGGTCCAGCATCCGCATTGCTAATTTCGTTGTTACGTCACCGTAGGTGCCGTGACCATGTTTCATAATGGAAGATCATATTACATGACGCAGAAAATGATACCGTCGAGCACATCCCACATCACATTATACACCATTTATGCCTCTCCTACGTTGAGATGTCCCCAGCTCACCCTCTTGCAAAACGAGTAATTTCATCCGAAAGGACTGCCCAATGCTCAAGAGAACCACTACGGGCACGGTCACGCGTACGGTATTCGTAATAAGAGACCGTAGTGTCAGTAGTTTAAAAAAAATGTGGCGCAAGCGGCCATGCTCGATCATTCAACCTATGCAAAAATTAAGATCATGTGATATTTACGGCCGGAGTCTTTGCGCAAGCTTGCAGTTTTGTTACCTAAAACATGAACTTAAAGTGCTTGCTTAAATGGTTGCTAGCTGATTTCGCAGGATATTCGGCTACCCGTAAGCGATAGTCAAGGGTAAAACGAACGCCGACCAAAACATCAAAAGAAACCAAGACGTTTCGGCTCCCATACGGGGGCCTTGTTCACAATGAACGTAAACGAAAGGAGAAAGATGATTATGTACGTGTGAATAGATGGTGCATTCTGTAACAGAATGGCATGATATTGACTGGGGTAGGGCGAATCTGCTAGCCACTGAAAGTAATTCAACATCGCGTTTGCATCACGAGTCATTACTAATCCAAACGAATGATACCACGCCGAACCGCAATAACGGCAGCCTTCCATCCGTTTATGCCCGCTGTTCGCGCCATCTATTCACACGTGCATAATCATCTACCCCCTTTCGTTTACTTTCATCGTGAACAACGCCACCGTATGGGAGCCGAAAAGTCTTGGTTTCTTCGAATGTTTTTGGTCGGTCTCCGTTTTACCCTTGACCATGAGTAATCCCGACCAGACGAGTTTTCGTCGAACTCTTCATTTAATTTCTTTACTCGTAAGCGAGTTTGAGAATGCGGAAGACTTTATGCATTTTGAATGCCTAATAAATCATCGGGTGTATTACTCGCTGTCTTTTTGAAAGGAAGGAACCGCCAGCCAGCTACGCCAGCGCTTGCTAGCACGCGGCAGAATAATGCTTTATAAATGCGTTTTAGCGCGCGAGGAGACACGCGATGTGACATATGCGCCGCGTAGCGTCAATGCGTGCACATTTTTCATTGCAGGTGCATATTATTACACCAGATGGAGCGCCATGTAGCAGATTCACCGGTAGCGGTACAAGGCAGTTAAAGAAGGTTTGACGAAAAAAAAGAAGTTCAAGGAAATGTATATATGAATGCTCTCTCTCTCTCTCTCTCTCTCTCTCTCTCTATATATATATATATATATATATATATATATATATATTGTATACCCGAATAAATCACGCTAGCTCTATGACTATGTCACCGCTGCGTTTCAAAGGGGATGCCAATAAATCATCATCACCATCATTAGCATCGTATCGTGCCACTGGCCTTGCGATGTGAGATGCGCGCCGCATAGCTTCTATACGTGCACCCTTTGCATTGCGGTTGCATATTACTACACCAGGTAGCACGCAATGTAGAAGTTGCATGGGTGTCATTTCATAGGAGGCAAAACACATCTCTCCAAGCAGCAGGCCAGAAGTCTCGGGGAAGAAAATGAAGATTATAGAGATGTACAAATATTGATGTAATGGAATAAAAACATGTCTGGCATGCCAGATTAATTCAAGCAGACTAGGTGGTTGTTCGTCACCGTCCCGTTTTAACGGGAATGCTATTAATGCATCATCATCATTAGCAGCGTATCGTGCCATTTGAAACGCGATGTGACATGCGCGCCGCGTAGCGCCTATACACACAAACTTTGTATTGCATTTCCGTTATATTTCACCAGGTGTCCCGTCATGTAGCAGTTGCATATAAAAGTTGCATGCTGCATCTTGCCGGACCTGGGGAGGTATTCTGTTAAGAGTCTACCTAGGGGACATGCCCATTTCGTCTGCTGTTGAATTTCTGATTGGCTGGGTTGCGCCACAGCCAATCAGAACTTCAATAGCAGACGAAATGGACATGTCCACTAGGTGTGCTCTTATACCCTAGTTACACGGGCAGCTTAACAGCGGTTAAACTTAACCGTGGTTAACTCGCTCAACCGTGAATAACGCGAACCGTAGTCCGCCAGAGTTACACGGGCTATACCGATCACGGTTAATGGTCTGATGACGCGTCACGTCATCTCTTGCATAAAGGCTTCATTTTGAATAATTTTTCTTCGACATCTGATTACAGTGGTATAAAGATGTTATTTTTCAGCAAAACAATTGTCATATTTGAGAGTTTTAACGTGTAAGACTGCGTTTTGCAGGGGTAGGTTATTTATTTTCGATACTCCTACTCTCAGTTGTGAGCATGCCTGTTGGGCATACAACTATTTAAAAAGTCAGAATTAAGGGTTACAAATGGGTAAATATTAAATAAAATTAATTCCACTGAACGAAAAGGTAAAAAAATATTCTTAATGAACAAATGAATGTTTCGACTAACAAATATTGGCTACATAATTAAAAGGAGTACAAATTTACGCGAATGCACTTTGGAACTATACGCTTGCATTTACAAAAAGAAAGAAAATAATTAAAAACGAAGAAAAGGCAGTGCTTTCAGGTGTTAATGTGTTTACTTTGCGATTTAACATTGCACAAATTATCACAAATAAAGTACATGTTAGAAATACTGAAGTTATAAGTTTAAAAGCAGCGCCATCAAACTGGACGAGAAAGTGAGACGCAAACCAACACACAGCGTTTGTCGGTGTCTCACTTGTCCAGTTTGGTTGCGCTATTGTTAAATTTCGAAATTTGTGCGTAGCCGTGATCTCTGTGTAGAGGCGCGCGTTTCGACTACTTGAGCGCCGAGCGGCCAGATTATCTTCCCAAATGCGTCGTATCAGTGCCTCAGTTGTCGCGTCAGGCCATATGATACGCTTTTTGGAAGGTATCTGGGAAGCGCCAGCGCTGCACTCAGAAGAAGTACTGTGCGCAATTTTGCCCGTTTCCGAAACGTCGGTTACACTAAACCGAGGTTACCAAGCTCGGTTGGCGGTCAACCGCGGTTAGCAGCCTAGCTTCAGTTTCGCCTGCCATGTAACCGCGCTAAACGCGTTTAGCGATAACCGCGGTTAAGGTCGCCCGTGTAACAAGGGTATGACAGAATACCTCCCCAGGTTAACTCAAGCAGGCTAGCTGACTATTTGTCATCACCCCGTTCCGAAGGGGATGCGAATATATCATCATTATCATCAGCAACAGCAACGTACCGTGCCACGTGTCAAGGGATGCATCATCATCAGATCTCCAGAAGAAGTAGGCCGTCGCTCTCTGGAATACTCACGGTTTCTGTTGAATGATGCTCAAATCAAATGTTATCGTTAATGAGGAGGAGAAGTACCTAGCCTTGAAGAGGCACGTTGGAAACTGCTGCGCCCAAGCCCCTTCTTTTACTGTGCAGGGATAAACATGCATATGAATAAGCAGTTCATCGCAGCATACATAGGTTGAACGCTATCACCCGACTCATGAGGCTGTCAACTGCATTACATGACTGGTTACGTTTAGCATTGATTGCTAAGCTTCACCATTCATTCAATAGGTTGGTATATTTAAAAGCCTTGAGGAGGAGGCGAAACACATCTCTCCAAGCAACAGGCCAGCCATGGCAACACTGAACAGTAAAGGGAACAGGACACTTTTCTTCGGCACGCCTCGTGAAACTGATATTCCGTCACTTGACGTCGTTCCTAATTGCACTTGCATTGACCTGTCGCCGGAGAAACACGTTCACAAAACGTAAAACATGGCCTGCCACTCCAATGTTCGGTAATCGAAAGATGATTGACCCCTGGAGCACACAGTCCTACGTCGTGGGTGCGTAATTCATCGAACATAGGTACTATACATACGTATAGAACAGTTCATAGCTCAGTTTATCCCGAATGATTTTCGCACCTTTGTTACCGGTATTAAAATATTTAAGGACTTTTCAGTGAACTCATGCTGGCTGAGCGCTACGAACTAAATCTGAGATGTACAAACAGACCACTTTAACAAAGGTTTTTACAGAGGCCCTAATGTTTTATTATAGTGGTGCATTGGTGTTCTGATAAACGGGTTACTACTGCTCTGCTTAGAACACAAGTAATAAGGACCATGCAAGTGTCTTTCTTGCTTCTCCGCGAGCTCCGTCACATGCAATATTTTCTGACAATGTTCTTCTCTCCATGATTAATCTACTACGTGTTTATTCCCGATTCAGGTCGAGCTTCAATTCTAGGCCGCTGCAATTACCCTTGCATCGCGCTTTCCTATAGCGCCATCGTTCGATTACCCGGGTACTTTCGCCGCCTTCATTTATCTTCGGAAATTGCCTATTCCGCTTTCGGCGGCTGCACTTTTCGATCGCGCTCACTGTAAGGAACGAAGTGTCATTGGGGCAGTAAAAGGAAAGTAGCGAAATACCAAAATAGAAAGAGAAAGAGAGAGAGATAGAAAGGGAGAAAAATAAGTAAAATGCGACCTTGAATGAGGTAATATAAATTTGGCGAAGCTCGTAGCCGTTTAGGCAACGAAGTGGAAGCAACTGCTTTTTCGCGAAAACTGCACGTTCGGTATTCAGCATATCCGCTTGTGTTACATCAGAAACAGTTTGCCTCAGTAACAGCAGGGGGGATGAAGTATAATTGGACGCATGTGCGGTATCCGTTTTAGGTGCGACTAACAAAGCGGCTATATCCTCCGAAAGACGCACTTTTGCGAGCTTACCCTTTTCGCGCTTCTGGACTATAAGATAGCGTCTGCTGACTGTAAGAAACTGCAGCGTCATTTAAAACGAAGAAATCTATATATGTAAGAACACAGTTTTGCACGTCATGAATGGTTGGCCTTAACATGTGGGTGTTCAAACATCAGTTACACTTTGACTTCGAGTTTGTTGACGAGTAATGGCTTGGTTGACTTGTAGTAAATTATTGCTAGATGGGCTGCGTCTCCTCTTTTGCGTTTATTTCTTGTAGGACCTATCTTTCTTCTGCGTTTTCGTCCACATAAAATTCTGCAAAACTGATAGGTTGTCCACTCTCACCGGAACACAACTCTTGCAGCTTCAGATATAACGCCGAATATTGCCAGTTTGCATGCAACCGATTGAGCGCTTCCCTAATTTTGTTGTTAAGCTAGGACGACAACTGCACACATTTGAACTGCAACAACTCGAGAAACACAACAATGTTGATATTCGCGGGCACGGAATGATAAAAACGGCGATATAAGCTACGAAATAAACACCAAATTTATATTGAAAAGGTTTCAAAGAAAGAACTCAAGAAGAGTGGCTGTTATTCTTAGAGTATAATCATTGTGACGCACCTTCTAAACGGAACTGGTTAACGTCCATGTCTTTCCGTTGCTCTTTTTTCCTCTTTTAAACCAAAAAAAAAAAAGATGTTCGTCACAAGGTAGTACAGTAGGCACCATGTAAAGAAGCTAAATTTGATCAGTGGGGAGTTAAACTTTAATCAGCAGCAGTCTTCCTTATTTTTTTACACATCGCCACAATGAATGTACACGTAAAGAGCTGGTATAAGCTTACATTCTTGACGCGCTCTCCCCAGACTTGCTGGGAACTTAATTCAATTGGGTACATTGGAGAATTTTCAGAAGGTACCAGCGGAAGACAGTCCTACAGCTTGAGGCACGAATAGGCCCTAGTTGTAGAAGCGCAACAAAAGAGAGTGAAACCTATCGGCAATCTCTCACTATAACCATACTGCAACAAAGAAATGTGCCTAAATGCAACCTATTTAGAAAGATAATGCACTTACACAACTCATGCTGATCGCTTGTTTTTGTGGGTATGCTTGCTTACGCGGCGTGCTTCCGGATCTTCGGTCAGTGCCAATTTGTGGAAATAACGTCATTTGGAAGTCAGCGTCGTTGCTTTCCTTCATGTCCCTATGATTATTCGTGCTCTTCGGAACTTTATACCCTGACTTTCTTGCCATTTGGAAGTCGAAACCACATGATGTAACAGGCAATTGTGTTTGAAATTGATGGTTGTTACCAACAAGAAATTGCGGCAGAAACCATCTCTCGACGTCTGTCGACAGTAATGCGTTAACATTGAATCAATATAGCGACACAACATATTGACACCGTCGAAACGAGTTATGTATGAGGCGTGTACTGCAGCAGCATTCCTCTTTCGCGTTTCCTAAGAACACTCGACGCCATCTATAGCCGCCAACGCGAAGCATGTGCGGGGCCTCCGAGACGCATGGCGCGCCGGTGCATCTGCAACGCTGAGAAACGCGTCATGCGGCTACCGGACTCCCCTCTCGCGCTTTTTTCTGTACACGCCGCGCCATCTAGTGGTACTGCCGAGAAGTCCACGCGTGGCCTTCGAGACGAGAAGCGTGGCGGGCTGAGAATGGTTCCCTCGCTTGCCGCACACTCAGTAAGACATGCGCAGTGACCCAAGCTATAATGAGAGATTCATCGAAGAACGGCACATAACTAGCGCATTCATGACGCATCTCGCTAAAGCGTTGGCGTGAAAGGCACTCATTGAAAGCGCCAGATACCCAGTACATTGGTGACGCAGCCTGTTCGTGCATCGGCTTGCTGTCCTTGAGGAATGCTTGTGAGGTGCGTTCGATTCCGCTCAGCATCAGAGGAATTTAAGGGATCTTTCTTGTCATTGTAGAACGGCACATTCCCAGTGGCACATGCCTAGTTACACAAGTTGGCGTCAAAGACGTCCATTGAAATGCGGTACACATTTACTGGCACATACCCAATGAACCAATAGAGCACCAAAGAAGTTCATTGAAGACCAGCACAGACTGACGGACACATACTCAGTGGTCCACGAAGATGTCAACAAGTTTCTTCGAACAGAGGTGCCTACCCAACCCTGCATCTAGAGTGGCCCATGTCAGCATGAAAGAGGTTCGGTGAAGAGTGGCACATACGAGCATGTACACATTACCCCATCTCACTGACCCAAGTTGGTCCGATGGTTGGTTTCGAGCCTTGTTATCTCAGCACAGCAGCCCGATGCGTTAACCATCCGAGCACGGACTACCCAGCGACCCACGTAGGTGGCGTTAAGGATGCCACCAGTTGTTACGGGGACGGGGTTTCGGCCACCTTCAACAGCGTCTGCTTGGAGCTCGAACAAGATTGACCATCGGAGAGGGATCGGCAGGGAAGACGAGATGATGTAAAAACCAATAACAGAAGTTTAATATATCATTACGGGTGAGCAGTGCGCTCCAAGACAAAGAGTACAGAAAAGTTCGGCTTGCGTGCTCCTGCACGCAAATGCAGAGAAGATCTGTTCGTGGCGTCTCGCTGGCATTTTTTATACCCTACACCATTCGGGCAACCACATATTTTCTTGCTCCCTGGTAGAGGGCCTTGTCAGCGCACTGGTCAGCCCACTCGGAAGAATACGGGGAAATACCACTGTCTGGCCTAGAGGTGGTGAGCGTAGGTCAAGTCGGATCAATACATACAAAGGAATGCGGAGAGAAACCACTCCCTGGCGTAGAGGGTGAACGTAGGACAAATGAGAGCCGTCGGCAACACCCGACGGACTAGTCTTTTCATGTTGACGAGCGTGACGATTAGGCACGTCGTGTCTCAGACGCTTGGCATCCGTTCCATTCATTGGTGCACACAGTGAGCCGTAACAGCGGGAAATCGGTTAGATACGAACATACATATATATACAAACATACATAGCCGCTGGAAAGTGGGTGAAGTACCCTAAAAACGCTAACGCATTAAAAATTTCGCACCTCAGATTCCCTTATTCTTCTTACTCATTGCCATTTGGCAGTGTGTTTTGTAGCGCCCATTGGTGTGAACCCTTACCACATCGGTGTGTATTCTGACCACTACATGTTCACAAATATAGCTTCACAATTAGCCATTAATTAAAACGCACCGACTGATTCAAGTGATTACACAGTCACGTCGTGCAGCCTGTTAGCGGGCAGCGTTGTTACTTCGAACTTTGTGAAAAGGTTGGTGCATAAACCCTCAACGAGGAGGGTCAACCTAAGTGAGTAGCCGAACGCTTTTAGAAAGCTATTCGCTTTTTAAAAGAATGACGCGTTTGAAGGCATATATTTTTTTGCAGTGATGACATTTAGGTGGCATTTGTTGTTTCACTGCGTCATTACGCAGAGAACGAAACCGTCAGCCAACACATCTGCAGTAGTAGTATGGCCATGGTTACACATATAAGCCGATTCGTCACACGTGTGTAGTCTCCAGTGGCGCGAGCGCCGGAGTGGAAAGCAACTGCAACGTGTTAAAACCTTCAGACGCCTCAAAGCTCTCGCTTTGCGGCACGCGCGCCTCAAAGAACTCTTTAATAGCGGGCGTTTAGGGACGAACGCGTCCCGTAAGTCGGCTGTGTGACGGCGCGCAGGCTTTTCCTCGGCGCCTTCGTATCGGGAGCGAAAGTCCAGCCAGTGATCACGAAAACGGGAGAAAGAGCCAAGGAAAGCAATAGACTTTAAGGTAGCTGCGGGGATCGTTTGCAGTCGAAACAAAAACGATATGAAGTTTTCTTGACAGCATTCAGAGCAGTAACAGATAACTCACCGCTGAAGTTATGCCTAAGCAAAAGGCTGTGAAAACGGTCGGATGAGAATACAGCGTGATACCGGCTTCAAACACTTTGATCGCCTATACAACGAAACAGGCTGAAGAAAAAAAACCTCCGGCCAGCTCAAGGTCTTTTGTGAAAGCAAAGCAGTACCAGCTGAACTGAGCGGATACGTCATCAGTGCTCCGCATTCAGAAGGATCAGGGCACGAAAAAGTGGCGAAGCTTGGGTGCTGCTATGCATGGGAAATGAATGTAACCGAAATTCGGGTGCCAAACATCAATGCTACAAAAGCACAAAGTCTGCGTTATAGAACAGCGGAATTGGCGGCCCAAAGTGTGCATGTTAAAATAAAAACCAGGAGAGCATTCGCACCCCCGACCCATCCTTTTTTTTTATTTCTCTCTTTTTTTATTTCACAAGCTGCTTCCGGCTTTTCAGGACGTGACTGGACTTTTCCCTCGGTGTGATGTCTCATTCGAATAGGAACACGGCACGTCAAGCCCACTGGGACGTTTCCTTACACTCCGATGGGATAGCAGCCTAGTTTCGTCCCTGCTGTTCACACCGCCGCCCTAATGTTCTCCTTCTAAATTGCGAAACACCGCAATAAAGTAATCGGCAATTTGTCTCACTGCCCCATTACGCTGGGCTCGGTTTAGCTACAGCAGAAATAAAACAAAGCAATAAGGGGAAAAAAAGAAGCATCTACTAATGCACAAATACCAACAGGGAGGGGTAGATGGACACGAGAGCTGCTCGATAAGTACTGCACCGTGCACGACGAGTGATGTTTTCAGGTTCGTTTCCTATCCATAAGCTGAGCACTCTATTTGCTCCAACGTGAACAAGTGAGCAACATTAGTGCAGTTCGGAAAATAATAAGAAAAAGCACAATTCCCTTGCTATTTCATGGGCTCCCCCGGCGGCTTGCGCTGCAGTTATCCACGTAAAAAGAATTAGGTTCTTCATTTTCTTCGGTTTCCTCAACATTTATTATGAGGGTTTCGCGAGCATCCGTTGTACATTAATGCACCTAACACGTTTTTGTATCGTTGCGTGGTACCCGCCGTGGTTGCTCAGTGGATATGGTGTTGGGCTGCTGAGCACGAGGTCGCGGGATCAAATCCCGGCCACGGCGGCCGCATCTCGATGGGGGCAAAATGCGAAAACACCCGTGTACTTAGATTTAGGTGCACGTTAAAGAACCCCAGGTGGTCGAAATTTCCGGAGTCCTCCACTACGGCGTGCCTCATAATCAGAAAGTGGTTTTGGCACGTAAAACCCAATGATTAAATTATCGTTGCGTGGTGTGCACAACCGCGGCTTAAATGTTTAAGCAAGAGGGACTGCCAGAAGGATGAACAAGAAAATTGAAGCTACCATGGTATTTGGCCGGTTAGAAGCATTGGTGTTGTTTTGCTTGACATTGTTGAATGTAGTGATTGCGACTGGAGCGCTACGATGGAATTTTAATTTCAACGGATGCCATGCGGAAGATGTTTCGACACTAATCAAACCACGCTGACAACACATTGGTACTGGGTTTGTGTAGTTGTGCTTGCCACTCAAGACTGGCCGGTATTCTCGAATGGGCGCGTACTCATTATTGATCGACTAGATTACGCTGCCGTCTAGCCGATGAAGTTACACGCCGAAGGACATAAACAATTCATGACACTGCAGGCACGCATGTTCGGACACTATAGACGCGAATGTTTCGTTGTTTCGAAGCGCTCAATCGACGACAACGACGTACGATACATATATATATATATATATATATATATATATATATATATATATATATATGTTGAATACTGCGAGCGTACGGAAGCGATGATGGCGCACGCACGAGCAGTGTGGCCAATCGATCACAGCCAGTCGCCTAGCAAAACCAAAGAGCGACACTTTTTATTGACAGCTATGCGTTTATGCACTTGCTATACTACCCCGCGTCGTTACTTTAATTTGTGCCGCTGTTCGTTTTCGCTGGAGTTTCGCTGTTCGGAAGTTGTCTCCCGGTCTGTAACATCACACATTTTTTAAACTTTGTCGCCTACTCTATTGCGAACGAGACGTGTCTGTACCAGATTGCGCGTGCGTCGGGAATAATGTTGTCTGCATTCTCGAATGCACTAATCGAGCACCAGCGACTAACCTGGAACACACGGCGAGACATCTAGGGCCTGGACCGGTGGGATTAGATTCGACGACCAAAGTTTGCGCTCGCCGCTGTCGTTGTGGTCTAAGTGTTGCTAGTTTTTCTGGGCAGTAGTTCACCCACTGAAGAGCTTGGATTTCTAACTCACAGTTTAAGCAGTAAGTGATTCTTTATAACGTTATTACGACGTGACATTATTGCAGGATGAGTTCAACGAGAATCAGATCCTGTAGGGGACGCACGGAGTGAGGCTTAATGACGTAGATCATGTAACCACCATGCTGACATATTTACATTGATCTGTCGCGTAGCAGTCTCTTTGATATCTCGTGTCAATGTCGGACCGTTGCTGCCGCCTTATCTCATCTTCTTAGCCAAAAAATAAAGAGCTGAACAAACCAAGGTGAACAAAAAGAATTGTACAAAATGTCGGAACAGAGGAAGATATAGCATCAAGAGCCTATTTTAAAAGGACTAACAACCGTTTATCACGGTTCTGGTTCATTGTGGTTCTTTTGTGGTTCAGTAGAAAGCCTAACATTTGTATTATCTAAACCCGAAGCGGTTTGTTCGAGAAACGCCTGGAACAAAATCTTAACTAGGTTTTTCGATCGGCGTTGTTGCTCCAGTAAGTGCGGACGGATGCCAGCAATAGTGATAAGTTAACTGGTAGAAATGACGATAGCACGCGATTAAAACGACGCCGGTCGAAGCACGTGCATATAGGCGGCAGAGCAGCCGTTTAAGCAAACGTTGTGATTGTGGCCTTACAAACACAGTAAATGTATAGCAGGTCAGCGCAACAACTTAATATTTATGTACAAATATCAGGGACCTTTCTTTTATTTTTTTGTTATGCGGATTGTATGCCGGCGAGAGAATAAGTCCTACCGACCGATCAGTAGGCGAGCGCGTACTGTGTGACGTCAAAGCAAATGCACAGTCAGCTCCTTGTAGAGGGCCGGGCCGGCCCATGCACATCACCGCCGGCAACGAGACAGTCCTGTAAAACGTCGGTGCTAACTTGTTTTTTTATGCAAAATAGTGGCAGCTGGATTGTATGTTGTATCTTGTATCTGAAGTGGATTGTATCAACTGTATCTTCGGTTACAAGTGGCCACCACTGAAACTCGAAACCAGCGTCTGACTGTTGCGGTGCATTCCAAGACAGTTAGCTTTACAACTTCCTCGTGCGCGCCTCGCCATCTATACGCCGTGGACATCTGCCTGTCTTGATTTACATTGTAAAAAAATTGCACAAAGAGATGGTTAAGAGATCTAAACCGCATCTGTTTATGATTGTCAACGGTTGTTTTATCTGAACCGTCTGCTACGGCTTCAAAGCGAAGGTGGGTTATGACATCTTTGGGTGCCGATAGCACCGAGGCACCCGGCCAGCCCCGAGCACTTCGCTTCCGCCAGCGACAGAAATGTCGCCTACGACTTGCTACGCACGGAAAATATTGACCACTAGAAAGATGTCTAAATTGTGACTTCTACGGCATGTGTCGACTAATGTAGAGCATTTTACATGAGCAGGTGCTACAAAAAAAAAAAAAATATATATGAGGTTTACGTGCCAAAACCAACGTGTGATATGAGGTACGTCGTAGCGGGGGACTTCGGATTAATTTTGACCACGTGGAGTTCTTTAACGTGCAATAAATGCACAGTACACGGGCGTTTTTGCATTTCGTTGCCATCGAAATGCGGCCGGGATTCGAACCCGCGCCCTCGAACCTATAGCGCAAGAGAGATAACACAGCACGTCCCGAGTTGAAGTGCCAGATAGGAGCCCGGCTGCATACACTCCTACGTGACACGATGTGTCCATACGATGCTTCAATGCTAGTCGCATTTAGCGTCGAACTTCATCGTGAGATCGGTTCTGCCGGAAACTTGTGGAGGCCCAAGCTAGCTGCCTTCGGACAAAAACATACGGGAGAAAATATGCGCGACAGGATGTGGCATGCGCCTGCTGCAGCAAAAGTCCAGGAACGACTCAAGACATTGTAATAAGCTGCCAAGATATTAACCCAGCAAGACCCGTAGGGAAGGTCCACCTTCCAGAAACGCTTGGATTAAAAGCGGAAGGACGGATTAACTGGTTAGCAGCCGTTATAAGCAAGAGACGCTTATAGCAGTGGCGGAAAAAAAGTAGGGAAGAGATATATGCAATAAAACCTGACTAGATCAAGCAGGCTAGGTGCCTATTTTTCACCGCCCTGTTTTAAAGGGGAAGCCAATAAATATCATCATCATGGCTACGGGTGTTATCGGCCCCGGGACGTGGTAGACGTGCGCACCAGAAGCAGTCTGGCGCAGGTTTCTGGGGGGTGTGGCCGAGCTCGCCCAGCCGTAACGCATGGAGAGAGGGACGTTAGCTTGCGTAATAATAGGGGTGAGCTGAGGGCACGGAGGCAATGTCGCTACGCGTGTGTCACGCTAGTATGCAACTTGCGGATCCTATAGAGACGTAGCGGCCTGATCTGTGCTCAAGGGGATGCATGATTGGGTCATTCATCACAAAGGGGGAAATGAACGGCAGGCTCTGCCATCCCTGTTTCAAGCGAACCTTGCATTGCCTCACAAGTGGCGTTGTCGTGGTCATGCAAAAAGCCATTTGCCACAGAGCAGAGAAGCTGCGGGAAAGGGCAGTTTGATGAGTTGACAGCTGCGCCGGCGCCGGAGCGTGAGTCATTAGCAAGTATTCCAGCTGCATAGGCGCGCGCTCGCGCCACGCGCGCAACCAATCAGAGCCGTTCCGCTTTAGCTGGGGAGGGAAATGGCAGGAAAGGGTTTCGCGCGCATTGCGCCGGCTTCGTTTTCGTTCAGTTCAGTCTTGGAAAACGGATGGGGCGGCCACGCGTTGTGCGTTCCCCTGAGGAACGGGCAGCGTTCGACGAGCGGCGGCGAGAACTCGCCCGTGAATGGGGTCGCAGTCGGCACGTCGATCCAGCCGTTATAGCCGCCCGAGCCCAGGCAATCCAACACCAATGAGAAGAAGATCCCGAACTGAGGGAGCGGGAGGTCGAAGCAATCCGGCACCGTTACCTGTAGGTTACTTAACCGTGACGAAGGTCAGGTGTACGCAGGAGGGGCTTCGCTTATCCCTATTTTCCGGTAGGGGAAGGGTTAGTCATTTTTCCTCGGCGAAGAATAGAATAGGGTTTATTCCATTCATTTATTCCTTTGGGAGAGTGAGAGCCTGAGTATTTCGGATGAGAGGTGCAATGTACGCGGAACGAGACATGAGGGAGTTGCAAGGAACATACGAGGTTCGCTAGCCTCTTTGAGTCGACCGCGTTGTCCGCTGCAGTGCCCCAGCTCGACAGTGCGTTATATCTTGCGTGAATTCGTTACGTTGTGTACAAGGGTTCTGCAAAAGCCGTATTTCCATGTTACTAAATTTCTTGAGAGTAATGTGTAACATATAAATTTTGTCCGCTTTAGATGTATTATTGGATGCAATTCACATAATTGTGATACCAGTTTTCACTGCTGAGTTACAGAGTTGTAAACTTGGTAGTTTCGTTTCCTGAAAATTCTCGATTTGTGCCAATCTTTAATAAAAAATTGACAACTTAAAGCGAAAATTCGGAACAGTCACTATAATTTTAGTTTTAGTTTTAAATGCAACAAACCTCGTCAAATTTGGTGCAGTGATTGCCTAGAAAAACGGATTCTCCTTTTACATGTATTTAGATAGGAGCACCCGAGCTAAAGCTTCCTCTTAACGCAATCTTTTTCTTGAACCTTCGCGATCGCTATTCACGATGTAGGTGGAAACATTCCATGCTTGCATATACTTCAGTTTACAGAAAAGAGTGACGCTTCATTAGGTTTTCGTTGCACGCATGACGTAAAGGCTGTGTTTCCTGTGGCCTTATGTGAATACAAACAGTGCTGCAGGTCATTCGCATCTTTTATCAGCATAGTTTGTTTCTTTCAACCCTCAATACTCACACAATAAAGAAAACTATAGAGTCCCGAAAAAGACCGTTTGTATTGGGGCAGAAAACTCCTGCCTACTCCATGAGTCACCGTAAGTTTGAGTCACCGTAAGTGACTTGTACAATACCGGTGAAGAGACCACACAAAAGTTGACTCCTTGGTAACGCTACCGTTAGGCTAGTGTAGTTTCACCGCTGAATAACGCCTGATGGACGCTCATTCAGTTTCGCAAATCTTTCCTGCTTTCTTGAAACTATGAAAATAATGGAAACGAAAGCTTGTATGCCTAGACGAAAGCCTAGATCGAAGTGGAAGACAAAATGTATTGCCTTTCATCTGCACAGTTAGCGTTTCTCTCGAATGCCTGCCCGTTTTTGTTTCAACAGTCACCGCGTATACTTGACTCGCAGAATTCTAAAGCCATAGGCTACAAATCAGGCTGTTCGATATAAACATAAAGACAGGTGCGCAGAGGAGATGAACATGAAAGGAAGCGAACGCGATGTGAGTATGAATTTCTGGACGTAAACATAAAACTCCAGCGGGGGAAATGAAGGCGAAAGCACGAACCGCGTCAGGAAGGTCATCAGAGGCGGCGAGACGAAGTGGTTCGTACCGTTCGCAGTTGGGGCACGACGCCTTCACGACGGTTGCCTCGCGAATGGGAGCGACTATCTCGGCGCCCGCCAATGCTCGTGTGAATGTCCACTACCGCCCGGCGCCTCTACCACTCCTACGAGAGCAGGGGCAAAAAAAAAAAAAAAAGGAGAACGAATGTGAAAATAAAAGGGACGACTCCCCAGCCAGAAACCCCGTTCCCCAACTTCCGCTTCCTGCGCCATCGCATTCCTACGCAAAAGGAGGGTGACTACGGCCGAAGAGTGTTGTCCAGCATCCCGCGCATCTCATTTTTTTCGGGAGCTCTCTTCCCATTTTTGCGGGACGAGCCCTCTGGACTGAGGAGGTCTGACTGCAGGGTAAGAGTGGAGCGGATGCGCGTTTATGCTCTGCCTCAGTGTGCTCACAGAGTGCATCACCGGCTCGCAAGATATGCTGGCATTTCCGACGTGATCGCGCATAAACAAGCATTCGGTAAGAAAGCAAGAATGTGTTTAGGAAAGTAAAAAGCTCCACAGACTGTGCTTTCTTTCGTTGCCTGATGTTTCTATTAGCCATAATAATAAGTATAATGCCGACAAGAAATGTCATGATCAGGTCGCCATTTTTGATTAAAATTTATGAATGCTTGTATTTTTTTAGTAGCTATATATGCTACGCGCCGGCTACTCCTATTCTGAAAATGAAAATTCCGGCTGTTATAAACGTGAAATGAAAGGTGGACGGGCGAAGCTACTTCAGACTTGGTGTGCATTTGAGGACCTGAAAGGCAGGCACCACTATCCCTGGAAAAGCACGACCTTGTGGATAGTCGTCTACATTATTATGGCCTTAAGAGGAAGCTTTAGCTCGGGCCCAACTCCGACGCGACCTATTCAAATACGTGTAAACACGCAAAAACGTTTTTCTAAGATAACCCCTGAACCGATTTTAATGATATTTGTTGCATTTGAGAGACAAAGTTAAATTCTAGTGACTGTTGGAAGCGGAATTTTGATTTAGGGCTTAGATTTTGTTCAAAAGATTTTCAGAAATTCAGAAGTTTGAAAAAAAATAGAAGCACGAAGTTTACAAATTCATAGCTCTGCGTCAAGAACAGATATCGCGGTTCTGTAAACGGCATCCATTAGATCATTCAAAGCGGACAAATTTGATATGTCCTTTTGCATCTTACGTGAATTTGTTACGTTGTTTACAAGGGTTCTGCAAAAGTTATAATTCCATATTAATAAATGTTTTGAGATTCATGTGTAAGATGTCAAATTTGTTCGCTTTAGATGTGCTATCAGATACAATTCACAGAATTGCGATATCACTTTTTCTTGCTGAGTTACGGAGTTGTAAACTTGATAATTTCGTTTTCTGAAAATTTGCGATTTTTGCCAATTTTTAATAAAGAATTGACAACCTAAATCGAAAATTCGAAACCAACAGTCACTGGATTTTAAGTTTTTCTTTTATATGCAACAAACCCTGTCAAATTTAGTACAGTGGTTGCCGAGAAAAACGAATTCTCCTTTTACATGTATTTAGATAGGAGCACCCGAGCTAAAGCTTCCTCTTAAGTATTTTTATTTGCTTATGGTATCCATGTCTGTGCGTGTTATTGTACTATATTCTGTGACTTTTTTTACTAGTCTGTGAAACATTGCATGTTTTTGTGCTTTTACAAAGTTTTTCGATGCTTTTCTTGAGTTCACTTTGGTCGTGTGTAGAGAAGTAGCCGGTGCCAACTCAATGCACCATTATCCCCTTCAAGATCACGTCAATGAATAGACGCACACGTCAGCGACTACTTCGTCTCTGAGCTCATGTACTGCGATAGCACCATTATCCCACAGTAAACTATCATCTTGTTTTTGCTTGCCTGCTTTTTCTTCCTATTGCTGCGCTCACCCGCTACGGAAGAATCGACAAGAAAACGGCGGTTAAAGGGTAGTTGGTAGGGGGGGGGGGGAGGTGAAATGGGGTGGGTGGGAGGGGGAATGCTGTTGAAGAATAATATATTACCTTAAAATAAGAATTTAGAAAATGAGATATTTAAAACAAAAATATTGCTTACAATTTCTCTGATAATATAGAGAAAGAAAAATGTTGTTTAGATAAATAACATGCAACTTTATGGTTGTTGTTATACGGAACTGCTTTTTTTTATGGTATATAGGAACGCATGCCACGCAATTCTAAGCAGATGGAGATAATTTAGCAATGTCAGACTCCACACGTCTAAGTAGAGTAGATGCCTTTAGCTAATACAGAGCTTCCGTACACCATTCTTGAAATTCAGTGTTTCTGTAAATCAATGTATAGGCAATGAGCGGGACTTCTCCTTCGTTTAAAGCTCTTGGACAAAACCTCTTTCCCTTGAGTTTAAGTTCGGCGTTTCCTCTGGTCACTTACCACCCAACTTTTGTTTAAGTACATACCCAGCATTTGTGGATCTGCACTCTTCGTAGAGACCCACGGCTCTCTGCTAAACAACACCACTTCAGGTCAACGTGGGCACGGACACCACTCAACATCGGACCGTCTCTCCACTGTATAGTGAATTGGAGTGGCACCGAGCCCCGCGTTGTTGCTGTCGTACGTCTTCTTGTTTCTGGTATGAAAGCAGAGGTGACATAGCCAAAAAAGAAAGCATGAAAGAAAATAAAAAAAAGGAAAAAAAAGCAAGAGCACATATCTTTCAACGCTCAGGGGACTACAAGCTTGTCCTGGCTGGAGTGTCTCTCAAACTAGGTCCTTCCCTCGTCCCGAGGGCGCAGCGCGCCTAAGAAGAAGAAAAAGAAGTCCGCTGCTGTTTTTCGGAGCAATATACAGGACTGACTTGTGCATAGAAACAACAACAACTACAACAACGACAATATGGAGATCTGCTCTTCTTGATGGTTAACGAAGAGTGCCGTTGATTTGATAGGTTTACGAACAAATGCTGCATGCGCCGACGTGTAAACACAACGACGGCGATTCGTACATATTTATATGTGTTTTTACAGGCACATGAAAAGACGGGGAATGCGGGAGATGGAAATTCAAGACGATGAGCAAAACGTGAACAAGGTGAATGCAGGAGCCAACGTTTCGACAAGTGGACTTGTCTTCTTCCAATGAAGAAGACAAGTCCACTTGTCGAAACGTTGGCTCCTGCATTCACCTTGTTCACGTTTTGCTCATCGTCTTTACAGGCACATGTCATGCAAGGATCTTGGTAGATAAAAATAAAAGTCTGAATATTTTGGTGCGCTTCGCTCATTATCAACAACAGCAAGGAGAAGTGTGAAGTCAACCATATGACAACAATGAAAGCTCCCAAAAATGAATGTATCCGAAGGTTGTAGCTTTGAACTGGGCATTTTACACCAACTTTCATAGTGAGTCCTATAGTAAAGCCACAACAGGGTGAAGTTTGTGCGCACGTAACTTTCTACGTACTTAGCCAGTTTTGTTGCATGGCATTTTTTTTACCTAGACACTATCTCTGTGAGTCCCCATGGTAAGCTGATGTTTACTCTCGCAACCTTGCCAGAGCATACAGCACACCTTATCTTTCTTTTTTCCGTTTATGAACACGGTTTTTGTACGTTTAAGACGTAAGAAGTAAAGTCTGTAATCTGGGTTAGTTCGTGTATTTTCTTAGTTGATAACTAATACTCAGAAACACGACATGCACTATAGAGAGACAGGTAAATGACTTTGTTGAAGTTTTAGAACACTTTCAGAAGATTTATTTATGTAGCTGGCCAAATGAGGGCGGCCATTCAAAAGACAAAGGTTAACCTGAAGCACCTATGATAATGGACGGCAGAGCTGTTAAGTATACCAATTGTTGTTTTAAACAAAAATAATGCACTCAAAGGGTTAACGGCTGAGGGGTTGGTGCTGCCTATTCAAAAGCATGCGCAGATAGGTTTCTCTTGTCTTACTTTTTTCTTCGCAAGTGCTTGACCTTACAGTTGGTACACGGCTTTCGTGTTGTACTTTTCTTTCCTCGTGTTTCCGTATCTTCGAAGCCAGTTTCTTTATAACGATAATGCACCCTAAATTATTAATTTTTATGATCAAGTAAAGTAATCGCATAGAAAAAAATATATAAATAAAGTGCAGGCAGTCGCACACGATGACTGCGATATAGGCACTCTGTCTTTGAAATTGCACTAAAATGTGAACATGTGAAGGTGAATCATTCTTCTCGGGGCTCTGGCAGCTCAATAGAACAAATGAGTTAAACAAAAAATATGCTAGTTGGAGATAGGATTACTGGGATTACAAAACTCGTGTGGAGCGGTAGGTCCTGAGTTATATTCCTGGACATGGAAGAACTTGCATTCAATTATAAGTTCGCTTCTATAAGTCTGTATGGCTTCTTTCAAGTCATTCTTCTGCAATCCAGGCGGATATCAACTTTTCATGAAACTCTCTCGCCATTTGCACAGAATGAAATCGTTTGATTTCGTTCCGCCTTCCACTGTTTCAAGCTGACGATTGATCCGTTCTCGCGCAGCCACCCTTAACCCCCTGATTAACAGAGCACGTGGACGATTACTCAGGTCAGGTAGTGGTTTCGGGTTGGATTCCCAGGACGGAACAAATTTTACTCAACCAGAAATGATATTCGAGCTCTCCTAGAGAGAGCGAATGATAAAGGAAAGGTAGGGAGGTTAACCAGGACTGAGCCCGGTTGGCTACCCTACACTGGGGAAAGGGAAAAGGGACGGAAAGATTAAAAGAAGAAGAGAAAGTCTACTGGGTATATCGTTCGGTCATTCAGTCCGGATCACAGACGCTGACTCAATCCAGTAGCCTTCAAATATCGCAGCAGAGCTTTTGTGGCCTTTTGTAGCTGCGATATGCGAGGCCATGGTCCCTAGGTTCCATTTGAAGTTTGCTTTGTAATAACCTGCTGCAATGCGCTGCTTTACACACACACTCACATGCACACACACACACGCACGCGCGCACACACACACGCACACGCAAACACAGGCACACACAGGCACACACAGGCACACACAGGCACACACAGGCACACAATGGAAACACGTATTTCACTTGCGACTCCCTTAATTTCGCAACATACGGACATTATAACCTGAGGGACAATTTTCTTGTTGGGAGAGCAATCATACGGACACTCGAGGCCTGTTTTCACGATCATCATCGATGCGGCCGCAGAACAGTGTGCCGTTTGTCGGATGTGTTGTTGGCGGAATTTCACTTGCGACTCCCTTAATTTCGCAACATACGGACATTATAACCTGAGGGACAATTTTCTTGTTGGGAGAGCAATCATACGGACACTCGAGGCCTGTTTTCACGATCATCATCGATGCGGCCGCAGAACAGTGTGCCGTTTGTCGGATGTCGCGTGATGGTTTAGGGTAAGATGACAGGCATGTGAGGGCGATCTGGGCGAGCCTAGAGAGCTTGTGTGAAATTGTCGCTTTTTCATGTGTTTATTTCATTCTCGTCAATATGCACAGAAATTGACTGGTAGTGACTCGATATCAATGAGTATTAGCGTTAGTGAGTGCTTGTTAGCGTCCATGGATGCGAGAGATAAATACTAGGGAGTGTGCGTGAGTGTGAACAAACGTTAATATATGGGAGTTTAAGTGAACGTGAATGCGGGTGTATGTATGTCTCAACAAAATATCGACATCGAGAGTGCTCACAAAGCCAGATGCCTGTGCGCGTAGCTAACGTACAAAAGTGACCACATGCTGATTCAAGAAAGACAAAAGTCATCGGGTGGTTGCTCGCTGGGTAATGCCCTGCTGGTTAATTGAAATCAAAGCGAGCTATAGTATACAAATGGAACATAGCTCAGCATACAGACAATCAGGGCCCGTACTCATAAAGCAGTTTGTGCTCAAAAGCGGCTCATAAGAACATTCGCCAGCCAACTGTGGAAGCGACGATATTGTGAGTGAATACAATCGGCTATTGCTAATCAATTTTAATGCGATTATCAGTCACTGGGAACTACCCACAGTTTGCGATATGTATCTAACCCCTTTTCACATATCCAGTGACCTAAGTTGTCTACTAGCTGGGGCTACTAGGTATATGCCGGCTGCCATCTTTGCCGGGAAGAAAGCATGGGCTACTGCGTATGTGCCCGAATAAACAACTTGCTGCTGACTGCTCGCTGGCATAATAGAGAACTTCGAGTGTGCATATGTGACATTGGTGTGTGGCTGTGTGCCATTTCTTGTCTAGTCCCATAGAATGGCTGTGCCCAGGTGACACATGTGATACGTAGCCTCAAATACATTAAACCGACAGTGCTCCATCCGCAACGGGCACCTCGGCGTCGAGCGCAACCGTTTGGTGGATGGCCACTTCAACAAAGTCACAGCCAGACTACTAGAGATAATGTGGGCTGCTGCGGATTTTCAATTAGCACAAATTGATTAAAACAAGGTATATTGTGCAGTGGTGTCATTTGACATTGTGGCTAGAAGCGAAATCGCCCCTTAGTGTGTCCTCTGCTGTGCCCGTGAGAGGGAGTGGAGGATGTTTAATAAAAAATAAAGGCGGAGAGGCTACATGATTCACAGCTGACAAGGGGATATATTGCGTGTGGATACAATAGTAATCATAATAATCATCATAACATATAAAACATTTTTTTATCACCGGATAAACACACATCATAACAAAGATTACTAATCGCATAACCGTCGACAATCATCCCCTAAGGATGAACGCGCCAGTGTTTTTAAGAACTGTGAACTGCTCTGTGAACTCAAGCCAATGAGCGCTCGTTTTCTATGCCAGCGCTTGTGTCGTCATTTCTTTCTTCTTCCCCAGTGTGTGTGCACACTTTCCCCCTAATAACGCAAAGGATGGAATGCAGTCCAACGCCTTCACAACGTACGCCTCTACAACGAAATGACCTGCATAACGAAGGAATAATTCTATCTCGATTCTACAGTGAGTGGTGCGGTGCGCGACTTCTATAACGAGCTGTCCTGTATAACGAAAGATTTAGGAAGACAACAGAGCTTCGTTATAAAGGGGTTTGACTGTACCAGGAAGACAACATATAGACTCGGCCACATAGAGTTTTATATCGGTTCATTCAGGCTCTATGGCACTCCTTCAAATCTGAGAATTAAACACTACCCCTCATATATCCTCAGGCTTTTCACGACTAGATGTTTACGAGTCAAGTGTAATAACAATTAGGTCCCTATCGCGCCAGTCGGGCTCACTAGAAATCACAGGGACGCACATGGACTGAATGATCACCCAGAGTAACGGCGATTCAAATATGGCGGTTCCGACTTAGATTCATGCACAAATATGGTCCGAGTGCGCAGGTTGACTGGACTCATAAGAAGAGTTCACAACATCCTCCAGGCATTGATATGAACCACAACAAAGGAAATTTATTCGAGATAATAGCAGCCATTACTGTTGCACCTAATGCGATTAATAATGGTCATTTTCAGTATGCGAAGACTCTAAATGTTTCGTTTCGTCTTCAGCAATAGTGTCCTGCCTACACTCCCTAAAAACCTTGCATTATCCGGGAAAATTTAGTTCTCAAAAATATTGTATTGTACTGTAACCTTTCTCTCTCCTCCGCTTTAAAACGAAAGCGTCATTAAAACCGGCTTCATTTGCATACAATGCCAGCCTATGGGTTTGTCTTATCCTGCATTAATAAACCAGCAAACTCTTACTCAGTACGCTTAACGGCAAAAGTGTTTGAGCGCGTTGGAGGGTGTAGGGTACCTTCTTTCTATTCCCAGAATCCGCAAAGCGCTGAACAATGCTTTTGCGCAGTGGCTCCACAGTTGCTCGACGCTATCACGGAGAAAGTAAAAAAAAAGAAACATTAACGGTGCTCGGTGATGCTTTGAGCTGGCTCGAAGCAAACAATTCGAAACGGCATCGAGAACTTTAAATGAAAATTTGTTGGGACGAAGCCCACCACTGCGGCAAAAACTTCGCACGCCTCAGACATTTCTTGGCACGCAACGAATGCACCCCAATACGTGCCGTGTGTAAGCGAGAGAGAATGAAGCCTCTTTAATTACGAGCGCCCTTCAAGAACTCCGTTAATTTCCTTTCTGTCATGGAATTAGAATCAAAATAAAGAAAAAAAAATTCTTTTTTCCAACCAGAGGATCAAACATATAAAACTGGAAGAAAGGCAAAGTGAAAGAAGGAAATCTCTGGGACAGCTGCTTGGATTACATCAGAAGCTGTAAGAAGGAACGGCAGTGTGGCCAGTTGCAGACGCTGCGAAGGCTGACAAGCGAAGTTTCTTTCCAGGATACCATCAGGCTGCCCCAGAGGCAGTGTGAGACTTCTGCCTGTCATGTAAAGTTTTTCGTATCTATACTGAAAAAAAAAAAAAAAAAATTTGAGTCCAGGTTCATTATTTCAAGGCAAAGTAAACGTCACCTGAAAGTTTTCTATGTCGCCTCTGAAACTCCCCACGCAACTTTTTTCAAGGCGAGTCTTTACTTAAGCTTCCGGCTGATCTCGCATTCGATTGACTGCGCGCGGTAAGAGAGAGAGAGAGAGAGAGAGAGAGAGAGAGCGAAAACAAGGGTAGGAAAGGCAGGGAGGTCAACCAGAACAGCAGCCAGTTTGCTACACTACACTGGGGGTGGGGGAAAGGGGAATTTTCCAAAAGCAGGGATGCTGCTGTAAGTTTTGTGAGGCGGATATTACAGCTACAAAAAATGAAGCCTGTCAGCGTATGGGTAAGGTAGGAAACTAAGTAATAATAATAATAATAATAATAATAATAATAATAATAATAATAATAATAATAATAATAATAATAATAATAATAATAATAATAATAATAATAATAATAATAATCACAAACATTATCATCATCATCGTTGTCCTTTTATGTCCACTGCAGGACGGTCTCTTCTAACGATCTCCTATTGCCTCTGTCTTGCCCTAGCTGACACCATCAATCAATCAATCAATCAATCAATCAATCAATCAATCAATCAATCAATCAATCAATCAATCAATCAATCAATCAATCAATCAATCAATCAATTTTGTCTGTTTCACCAAAGAGAGGAGTAGCGAATAAAAGCTGCCATTCATGAGCTTGACGAGCCCACTGTCTCCATTACAAGGGTTCACAACAACACAGATGCAGTTAGGGATAAGATCACAATAAACACATAATTAGAGATCACATCAAAACAAACGCATAATAAGAGATCACATGCGTTGAAGTAACAGGGTAACAAATATAATCATGAGAAAAAAGTATCTATCCTATCAAATTATGCTCTCACATTAACAACTTTTAAGTGTCGTACTTGCTTGAAGAATAACGAAACAAATCTAAATGAATAACTTCATAAGGATTGAGAAGACATAGTAGCATATAGCAAAAGCGTTGCAGTCTCGAGTTTAAACGCATGGTTGGTACCATCCAAGTTTCGTCACTCCTTGTCTGATAACCCTGTCTTTTCTTTTCTAAACAATAAATCGCTGACAAATACTTTGAGGTTTCTTTAATTTGAAATTTAAATAGCACACTTAATCTATAGTGGTACAACTGGTGGATTCTAATGACACGAGCACTGATAAATAAACCAGTAGTAGTTCGTGCCCCGAAAGAGTTTTAAAAGCATACCGAATGAGCCACTTTTGCATTATATGCATTCCTTGTAGGTTAGAAAACGTCGTGGTACCCCACAGTAGTCTATAGTAGGATAAGTGAGAGTAAAGTAAGGAATTATAAATCAGTAATTGCACCTGCATTGGGAGAAGGTGTTTGAGCCGATCAACTATTACTGTTATACGAGCAATATTTAACATTAGAAGATTTACATGGCTATCCCAGGACACATTTTCAGAAATCACCATGCGTGGATAGGTAAATTAATCAACAAGTTCAATGCTAAGACCATCTAAAATAATTTCTACATTTGTAGCGATTGCATTGTTCTTTCGTCTAAGAATAATCACCTTTGTTTTGCGCTCATTAATTTTCACATCGTTAGATAACGACCACACTGCTCATCTCTGTACTGCGCCATTGCTGATATCTATAATGTCATGTATGTTATTACCAGAAAACAAAATGCTGGTGTCATAGGCATATATAATAAACATTGCGCTACATTTAGTACGTACCACATTAACATATATAATAAACAGAAGACCTAGTACGCTCCCCTGCGGAACTCCGCAAAACACCTTCATTATCTGTGACCTTGAGTTATTAGTTTCGATGACTTGTTGTCGATGGCATAGGTATTAGCTCTTTATATAGTGTGCCACCTCGTGTGCCATATTGACAAAGCTACCCGGCGTCCCCTCTCTTTCTAATTTTATCCACTTTAACACTTCCCCCGTGCAGGGTAGCCAACCGTAGCTACCTCTGGTTAACCTTCCCACCTTTCTATGCATCCTTTTCTCTCTCTCTACCCGACGTGGTGGCGTATAGTGGCTTCGGCGTTGCGCTAGTGAACCCGAGGGTGCGGGACCGAATCCCGGCGGCCGCATTTAGATGGGGGTGAAATGCAAAAACGCCCCCACACCGTGCGTTGGGTGCACGCTAAGGAACCCCAGCTGGTCGAAATGGATGCGGAGTTCCTCACTACAACGTGTCTTATAATAAAAGCGTGGTTTTGGCGCGTAAAACCACAGAACTTCATATTTTTGACCAAGCTTCTTTTATTAGAACTTCGCGGTTAACTAAATCAAATGCCTTAGTATAATCAACGAACAGTCTAAGCATTACGTATTTGTTTTGAAACTTTGTTAGAATGTATTCTTTCTGTTGAAGTAATGTCAGTTCTGAAGATGTACTTTTGAGAAAACCGAATTGGTATACTCTGTGAGCAATCTCCTTTTATCAACAAAATTTGATACCCTGAAGTGTTTTACCTTGTCAAAGGCTTTTGAAAAAAATGGTACGAGAGAAAGCAGTTTATAATGTCCCCATTCATTGCGATCGCCCTTTTCATACCACATTGCTTTTTTGGCAATCACCATTTCACTCAGAAAAATGGATTTGTATAGCTGACCAGGAATTTTGTGTGTGCACAAGAATTGGTGCTAAAAATATCGGCAACAAATTTCACTGGCCGTATCCGGACACCATCGATGTGATTACTACAGTTGCTATCAAAACTCGCTATTATCAACAAAATTTCAGTTAAGGTGACAGGGCGAAAGAACAGAGACTTCTTATTTGTTATTCGAAATAAACGGACATATCGGATGAGGCTGTGTCAATAGCCACATTCGTGAGAAACTTGTTGAAAGCGTTGGCCAACTGAGCACCGGAAAACTGCCTACCAATAAAATTGAGACGAAGTGTCCCCCTGTGTGTGATCTCGATAAAGTAAAGCCTTGAATATGCTCCACAACACTTCGCGTCGTCCCGTTTTAACATCTAAAAAAAAAAAAAGAAAGATGAGTAGTATTCTTTCCTTGCTAACCGGAGATGTTTAGGTGAAATATTTCTGTATTGTTTAAAAAGACTTAGGTCGTCTGGACTACACGAAGCTATAAAGCTCCGATGTAGCTGGACATTTCTTTTAGTCTCGTTGAGTATCTTAAGTGTTATCGATGGTTTACGAATCTTTGCGATTTCTTTTATGCACTTTTACAGGGAAGTGCATATCGTGCATATAACTAAATGTTTCGAGAAATAAATCGTGCGCTTGTTCAGCGTTATTTGTTCCAAGTTTTTGTCTTTGTTTCGCGAAAGGAACTGAGAGCTGAATCTGGGATCGATTATTAAGAAATGAGAGTGGATGCATTTGGGCAATCGCAGCATCTTTCTTAACGCAAGAACACGGGTAAATGATCGCCGATATCACGAGATAAAACGCCCGGCTTCATGCAGGATTGTTACAGGTTTGTAACGAATAGGTCTAACACACAATGGGACTATGTTGCTACTCTGGTGAGTTGGTTGATTACGTTAAGGAATGTGCTGGATATGATTACGTTTTAAAATTTGTCGTAATTGCATTGTTGCTACCCACATCAAGATCCCCTGCAGGTATTAACAGACACTGTCCATTAGCAATACTTGCAAGAAACTGGTCGTACAACTCAAAGAAATTTGAAGAACTGCCATTGCCGGCAACAGACACTAAATAATCTATCGCTCATCAGTAAGGAAAGCATTTCACAGTCAGGCATAAGAGCGCAGAAGCGATCAAATACCTGACACTTCAGACATAATTCGGTGAGTATTCACACTCCGCATTTCCGACCTTCCCCTCTATTACAATAATTTGTCTGATAACCTGCCAGTTTAAATATGTAATGTTCACCAGTACTTCACGTATCTGTAAGCCTACTGACAGAAAACTGATACTCTAATTTTGTTACTCCAATAGACCACTGGCTATCTGCGCGACAGATTACATAGCCTGCCCAACTCTATTTTATTTCTCTTAGTGTGAACTAGAATATCGGCGAACAGTGGTTGCTTTCTTATCCACACTTCTGTGCTCCCACCGTTTAACGTTTGTAAGTAACAAGCGCTTATTCCTTAACCGCTCACAATTTGTCTCAATACCGTAGAACGAAGACGCCACAAGCTGATGCACCAGTGGGCTGGACAGCATTAAAGCGCGCGCCAACTACCTGGAAGGTACTTCCGATGGGGTTTCGTCGCTCGGCGTCGGCACGGCTGCTTCAAAAATGCGTCATCGATGCGCTGTAGTCTAAGCCAACGCGCGTTCGACGAGATTAGCTATAAATTGGATTCCCGTGTTACGAATTTAATCTACGGTAACAACGAGGTTATAGCACAGCATGGCACACACGCAACAGAGAGAGAGAGAGCGAGCCATGGAGATAGATAGATAGATAGATAGATAGATAGATAGATAGATAGATAGATAGATAGATAGATAGATAGATAGAGAGAGAGAGAGAGAGAGAGAGAGAGAGATAGAGAGAGAGAGAGAGAGAGAGAGAGAGAGAGACTATGTCGTACCAATAAGGCGCCAGGGCCAGACAACAGCATGCCCTTTGAAAGTCGTTCAAAAGGGAGGGATTTCGCTAACCAAAGCAGACAGTTTTTTTATTGATTTTTACATTTATCTGCTTGAAATTGGGGTGGGGGGAGAGACACTGACAAATGTTGCGTCATCGGAGCCCCTAAATGTCGAATCCCTAAATGGCTGAAGAACGAACACGTTAAAATCAAACCCATCTATCACGAACAACAATACGATTGACAACAAAAAGAAACCGCGAATGGTGTAGGATAGTGCCAGCAAAACAAGATCTGGTTATATATAGGCAACGTTCAATATAGGCGAGAGTTGATGGAATTTGCTTTGCTTCAGGAGCAATGTAGGTTTCGTTGTGCGGGAAATCTGCGACTTTGCGTAGTCATCTGTATAATTAAACTTTACGCGCATAAGTTTATAATATAAGGTACCGGATCGGGTGCTTAACAAAGAAACGAACGTAATCTTTTGCGCCGCCTCTCTTAAAAAAATCGAATTAGAACATAACTACGAGTACATGAAGTCAGCTGACCCGAGAGCTAGCCTGTCGGTTACTGAACAGAAGCAACACAACTAAAAAAAGTGGTAGGAACGAGAGTAAGTGGTAATTTAGCGCCGTCAGTGCCTAGCGGACATGCATCGGTTGGGGGACTCCATGGCGCATTAGCGACGCGTCGCTCACACTCGACGTACGGGCCAACTGCCATCAGCGAACGCGGTCCAGAAACGGCCGGGGATTTGGGAGGCATCGTTACCCGCGCTTTACCTACGTCCGAACGGCGTCTATCTCAAAAGCAAAATCACCGACATGGTCGTGTGGAGGATAAGAAGGAACCTCGTGTACAGCTTTGTGCGCTATATACGTGTCTGGGCTTATCACCCGATTTCACGAGACCCAAATAGTCGACGGCGGCTCGAAGTGTTAATGGGCCAGAAAAGGGGAGGTCAGTATTGACCTCAGCGTTTTCCTTTCGTGGGTGTAGGCTATTGCATAACGAGCGCGGGAAACTTGGGTAATGTTCGTTCGGACTAAAACTGCACATTGTATAGTGATTTCATGTCAAGTTGGCGGCCTAATGCTTTTTGAACTGCCAAGGAATGCGTCTTTCTCATATTTTCCCATCATCTTCATCCCCAGCGTGTGCGTTTATAACACGCAATGCTTCGTTTGTTGTTAGCGTGTCTTGAGCTCATTGAGGTTTTTTTGCATGCTGCTTAGATGCCTCACTTCAGGAGAACATTTACTTCTGCTGACTACGAGTGCTTTGAAATTCGTAGAGTATTACTACGAACAATGAGCGGAGAAGCGTATGCGATGAAACACTTCAAATTTGGCTGTTTGTCGCTAGAAATGTTGCTAAGTGATCGCTACCATGTACGGAAGAATCAACCAGAGTTCGTGAACGCTAGCGTAGAATAAGTATTATGTGACGACGTCGATAGAATCCGTGCTTCAAGCACTTTGTTTTCGGTAATGTAACGTCTACCTTATACGCTCACTACTGGCTATGCAAGTGATAAGTGTACAAGCACGACGACATTTTAATAGATAGCTTTAGAAATAATCCAAACTTACAGGACGCTATTGGCCAGGCGTACAAAGGAACGCAAGGAGAGTCGAAAAGAACGCAAAAGACGTTAAAGTGGGGAATTTCATGCGCTTCCAAAGTCCCATGCCCACTTCTGTTCTTTTGTACGCCTATATCGTGTTCGTTTGTGCGCCTTTCTGCGTTATTTTGTACGCCCTATGATTTGAGTCTCTTAACTTTCGGTACGCGAAACCTAAAACTCGGTAGATAGTTTTATAAACAGCGCAAGCAAGCGTCTTTGCATGTCAAAAGCCATACTCTCTACTTGCGTTATTTTGTGGGCCTCTTGCATTCTCTTGTATACATTCCTGGGTTCTTTTCTACGCTCGGCGGTTTGCGTCCAATGCAGATTTGGGTGCGCAAAACATCAGTTCATGTATTGGGCGCGGAAATCCATTTGAAGACGCTGTTTCTAAATCTCTCTAATACTCTTTTCAAACGGAACATGTAGTGTGACTCGCTACAGGGGAAATCTTGATTACGCACGATTTCTTACCTTGCAAATTATGCGTTGCGTTTGCTGAGCATAGAAGCATCGATAAACAGGCTCACATCATAGCGGTTTAACCACTACGTTGAGGTCGCGCAGCGAGCATTAAGAAAAAAAGAAAAATAAACAACCGAATCCTTTACATTCTCATGCCAGAAAAACTGCTTTATTTGAGTGAAATTAACTTGCCTTCCGATGGCTGTCTTGGCAGCAAAACTTAAGCCTAAAATTAACTGAAGGCATGGAGGTCGTAACCACCAACCTCTTAATATTACTGAAGGTAAAGTCTATACAAACGTAGCACACTTTCCATATTTATTAGTACGAGTGAGATATATTTGCTCCTGCAAATCAGGGCTCATTAACTGCCCTGTATTTCTGCAGCAACTGATAGTTGACTACTGAACAGCTTTGAAGACTATACAAAATGGACGCCTAATGCATCAGAAAGCTCCTGAGCAGTTTGAGCTCGGGCGTTCAGCACTCTACAGTTGCGACGCATGCAGTGTCAACTGTAGAGGTAGGTGCCGAGGTGTCAAGCTGAAAGCATAAGCATCATACAGTCATGCTGCATGAAATGCGACTTACACGACTAACGCAAGGTGGGTAAGAAGGTAATATCGGTAATGGTTATTATTAGTATGCCATTGTCTTGCTGCCGTTTTTTTTAGAGCTCGCGCGGCGAACAATGTGGAATATGATTTTTGGTTAGTGTGCACAGCAGCAATAGGTGATTCGTTGTGAAAAGCGTAGAGCGATCGATGTAGTCATTCGCTCGCGGATAGTACCATTTTTTTTTTCATGAAGGAAGCTGAACGAGCAAGTTCATTTCTTACTTGTGACTTTACTCTTTAAAAAAAGTTCCTCTCCATAGCTGTACGTCCCGGTCCGATAGTATGTTGAGGAAACCGAAAGAACGTGCATCATGCTCGCTTTGAATAATGCTACTTTTTTTTGTACCACATTTGTCGGTGGGTTTGTCTTGGCGCGTGATTTGAGCTGTGACGAACCAGGAGCCCGGTCATCACCCATTTCCAGTTTTCTGCTTTTGGTGAACACAAATAATGTTATTAATCATAACCATAATAACGTAACGTGACTTCATAACCTTATACTTAGGACAGGTATATGCACGGCGGTCCTCTTGCTTTTAATGTGATCGCGCACACAAGTAAGCATAACTCACACGCAGAGAGACGAAGAAGGAAACAAGGAACAGTTTTATAAGCAGGTGTGTCTGAAAGGTGTCAAGCTGAAAGCGCAAGCATCATACAGTCATGCTGCACGAGGTGCGACTTGCGCGACTAACGCAAGGTGGGTAGGAAGGTAATATCGGTAATGGTTATTACAAGTATGCCCTTGTCTTGCTGTTGTTCTTTAGGGCTCTCAATCCTGAATTTGGTGACCTGTGCGGAAACCGTGCACGCGTGCACTGGTTCGTTTACCCGAATCATTTACCGCGAGTTAGTAATGACAACGCTTCCGTCCGGAAGCGATGCGTGCGCCGCTCTGAGCCGCTCAGGCTGGGTATGCAAATCAAAGCTCCCTAGTGGGCCGAGTCGCTGCGATTAAGCTGCGCTCAGTAATGACCCGACGTGCTGAGCGCGCAAATCTGGTCTACCGCGCCCCCGTTGTTGTGAGCGCCACACGGCACTCCTGATACAGCAGAAAAAGTGTAGTTAAAACTTCTACGCTGTGAAAGAAGTTCGCTATATATATATACATACTTGGATGGAGAAAAAGAGAGCAAGAGAAAGTATTAAGCGAAAAGAATATGTGGCAACAGTTATGTAAAGTTTTCATACGCGCATGTACAGCATTAATACACAAGAGCAAATGTTCCCAAGGAGTTCACAACGTACAGATATTATTGTGAAAGTACAAATGATGGACTTGGTCGCTTGTACCACATTACAATCTAATATATAACTCGCGAACACGCACAGAAGAGTCACGGAAACACGAACGTGCGCACATGCAGAAAAAAAAAATGTATTGCATCCCCAAATACGAGGTTTTGACGTGATGAATGTTCGAACGATGTCACTTAATAAATTCTAGATATTCACGATACTTAAAGAGACTGTGCTAATACAGGGGCTGCACTATGCTGCAACTTTCCTGATGGCCTTGCACCCAAGATTTTTACCTAATGGCACTGACCTCCTGTCCGCAGCATGTACAGTCGTGTGCACTATGACTTGAAACGTTGTTCTTTGTGGTCGAAGGGGCGGGCTCAAGGGCTGCGCGGCGGCTCTGCCATGCAAAATAGCGGTTTAATAAATACCAGTAGCTGAAGGCGTGTTTAGGTCTGGAGCTTACCGTGTGTCTGCGCAGCCGTACAGTCTTCGAGCCCCTTCGACCACGGGCACCGATGTTGCAGGTCATATTGCGCGTGGCTGTACCTTCGCGAAAAGCCTCTTACGGGAAATGCCACAACTTTCGAATAACACAGAAATCGAAAAAGGCAATTGCTAGAAGTAGTGTAGAGGTATGAGAAAAATATTTGTTTGATTGCGATTACTGGCGTGTCCCACTAACGAGTGATAACAGGAAAAGGAGTGAGGACTTCCGGAATTGATAGCCGTGGAGGATACGAAACGCCTGTAGAACATGCCATTGTCGTGAACTATTTCATGGCCTCATGAATTATTTTCGCCCTGAACCTCTTATAGCTAGAATGTTTTGCGGAAGAATATAATTTGAATTTCAGTCAGCAATAACTGAATGCGAGGTAAGAGCATCCAAAGTTAATCTCACACCATTTGCTACCACCGGTGAGATTTGACTTGTTTAAAGAGTGAAACGGGCATCTGGCACAAAAGCATGCCTTTATATCGCATGTTATTTTATTGAAGAAACTCAGACTTATTCGATCAATTGTCCCGCATCCTAGGGCCGTCTGTAAAACAGTCTGTATTGCAAAGATGGCAATTTCAATTTATACGCCTGAATGTATTCAGTTGCACGTATTTCTTAGGGCCTTCACCCTCATTTTAAGCACTATGCGCACAACATTGTATTCTAAATGAGATACGACGACACGCGGAAGCGTTGTTGCTGGATGACTACACAAGATGTCAGTATCAGGGTTTCGTATGCTTAAGCGTCCACGTTGGATTTATAAGCTCAGACTCGGTAGGTCGCTAAATCGTGAAAACAGGCTACATGAGGTTAACTAGAAGGTGTCGACGACAGATGAACATATGGCCATGTTACGGCACATTATCGATGAACGGTTTAGTTAGGTATTTTTTTCTGTTAGGACTTCTGATCCATATTCGTAGGCTGTAGATATTTGTTTATTGTTTTTTTTGCAATGAAAATGTGTTTCACCCGTAAGCGATGACAAGATGATCCACTATCACTAAACCAACGCCCCTCCTCCCCCCTCCCCCCGGAGTGAGAATTCCTATACTCCATCTCAGTATAGTTCCTTGCAGTACTGTGGAAGCGAGATGACATTTTAGCTAATAGGAAGGTCGAACACCTCTCAAAATGTGTTCATCAACGCCGCGCCACCTGCTCGGCGTCTGCTCTGCCATCCTCCGAGGTCGGTGGATTGACGCAACAAATGTTTTGGCGGTGTAACTATAGGCTGCGTTTACTTGAACGCGACAGTGGGGTTCCAGTTCATCTATATGCTCGTTCAACATTTCCTTGCTTGCAGCCTCCTTAGCCAGTAGTAATGGCGAACGCCCGTATAAACACGGAGGAAGGAAATGATTAGGAGACAGCATTACGTCCCGCGGCCAGCCTTGGGAAGCGAATGACCCGTGAAGCCTATAGATTTGCTCAGAGGTGCCCCGACCTGTCACCTTTTGCGTCGAGATCATGGAGCAAGAATCGAGATTTACGGAAACGTTTGGTTTCTAGTAGCTATGCCAGTAGTTTTCATTCGGTGCGCGTTTGTTCGGCTGCCCTGCTGTGATTATACCTGCAGAACGGTAACACTAAAAAACGGAAGACACTTTGTCGAGACTAAAGTGTGAAACGGCGGAAGCCTGACACCATTGCCAATGGCGATTTGTTGCGTCGGAAACACCACGGAGGCATACAACTCGTGCACTGTTATCTGAATGTTTGTTTGTTTATTAAATGCCTGCAACGTCGTTTACGCCTATGTCTATCGTTTCGATGTCTTCTGAGTCCATCATTTCAAAGCTGTCATCTGGGAGGATGTCGGCTTGCAACTAATGGCCGGTGAACTCCTTGCGCTTTAGTGGGTCCACATCCAGGATGGCTGCTTTGCAGCGCCGAACTGTTGCAGCGCCGTTTGTGCAGCGCCGCTTGTGCCTTAAAACCAACCGCGCACGTTAACATGCGATCGCGTGTTGGGCCGCCAGGTTTGGCTTCAATCGCATTGCAGAATGCTCCCTCCTAACGTTTTCCTTCCTCCACGCGTATAAATGCCGTGTCGTATGCTCGGCGTCTATTCTCGTTTGCTCGCCACCGTCATCACGTACCATATTAGAGCGGAGTAGTAAATTAATGATGAACAAATATGCCTTTATAGAATACCGCGTCGTCAGTGCATAACCAGTGCTGATGCTATGGCGCCATCTGCTAAGTGAAAATGAAACCACTATTATGGCTCGGCACTACATCTGTAGTCCTAACAGCGCCAAAACAAACATATCAATAATAACGACAAAACGCACCTGATCTTTTTCCCTCAGCATGAGATTAGACAAGGTGATGACTTATTTTACCACTTATTTCTTGCTGTTAGGGCAGAAACGCTGTAACAAGCGCTAATTTGGATCGAAGCGGATGTTATGGGTTACACGAGTGCCGCAAAGTTGCGACGCCACCGTTATTTCGCCGCATACTGCGCGTATGCACAAAACAATCAATTTGATAGGTATCGCTGCAATCTATCCTGTACCAAGCAAAAATAAAGCTCTCTAATCCCGCCAATAATAAGACGGTTACACCCATAACTATATTACGCTATGCAGTGATATTGCCTCTGTATACCTAGTACCTTCGGCAGTGCTGCAAGCTATTGATATAGAGCATAAGTCGTTCCGTAATCCCGCCACCTTCGGAATCTTTAATGAAGCATCATTACATTGTGTGCAGTAAGGACTTCCTCGTGCTCGTTACTTGGCGCTTAGTGGCAATGCTAAAGATGCCTACAGCCACTCAGCTGTCCAAGACGGCGCACTTTGCAGGGTAATAAGCAGGCGTTTTAGCTCAGAGGCTTACTGCACACTTTCTGCTTGTGACTGCCTGATTTTGTGTAAACAAAGACGAACAGAAATATTGTTACCGTTGTGGCATAGTTTCAACGAAAGAAAAATATCAAATGGCAGCCAGGAACACTCGCGAAACATCTGGAAGATTAGCGTTTTTTAAACGTCTGTTCAGAAATGAGAAATATTAGGAAAAAAGAAGTCATAGGCAAAACAGCAAAGTTTGAAAATCTTCTTACTGTGAATCGTTCCTGCTAACAACCAGGACGAGGGAAAGAAAATTGAGAGACGTCTCGGCGAAAAAGCTTAATGTTTTCATTGCAGATGATTTTTCTTCAGGATCATGTCCCTGACATAAGCCAGGCACAGGCGAAGTGAACCAACAAAGTTACCGCGTTCCTTCTGGACACGTGTTTTTTGTTTTGTTAGTTCCGTTTTGCTACAATTCCTGAGAATTGTCATGCGGGCAAGCGGAGCTCGTTGTCGGAACTCCATGTTGCTATAATTTGAGTAGAGTAGAAAGAAAAACAGAGAACTTAACGACACATTACACTTTACAACAGTACGGCAATCGGCATGTACTTAACACGCTTTCACTAAAAAGTGCGATTGTTCCTTCAAAGGTGTAATCTTTGGTTGATTCTCTGCATGTAGACTTTCTTCGACGTTCCGTAACGGTGCGCAATGTGGCACTATATGAGAATTGCGGCACTTCTGAGACCCGCCCGTTGTTTCCGGCTTTCGCCACTTTTCAGAGAAACCACTGCGCTTCGTGAATTTGAATTTCATCCTTATCTGGTTAAATCCATGAGCGACACATGTTGGCCTTTTGAATGGTGATTGCGCCTCGGCTCTTTCGTGAAGTGAAGCTAATTAAGAACAGTCCTGGCAAACTGGCATGCCAGCAGATACTCCAACGCAATCCATGCTTACTGGGAATGACTCGGAGCATTTTCTTCTGCACGCTTTAACACGCTCAAATATTCCACCCTCCATTCCCTACACCTGGGAGAGCCGGACCACTCCAATTCAGGAACTGCGCATTACACTATGGGCATTGCTGGCGGCTTGGGTTAAACACGTCAGTAGATGCCGTCAGATGAACTCACCAGCATGACCGCGTGCCAAACTGGACTCCGACAGCGACGAGTGGGACTGAAAGCGGTTAAGAAATAAAATTGATTTCTCTTATAATGGTGCGTGCTCATTGGTTATGAACGCTGATTACACTGGAAGTAAGACGTGTTACTGTTTGCTTCACAGGAGAATAATTTAGCATAACGCAAATTGACGGTCGCTAGTGCTTTGTTCTTTATTTGAAAATTGGAATTGCAGATTTACAAGCGACAGTTGTGAGAGACACTGAGACCATACTTATTGAGCTGAAGGAGGCATGAATATAGAAAGCACGTGCTCAAGGTTTGCATTAACCCCTGCGTTACATTTTCGGTGTAAGCCTATTCCTTATATTTTTTGGCACACCCACATTAACCGGATTTCATTCACATGACCACTTCTTTACAGTCCAAAAACAATACGCACAGTTCAAGTAACCGCGCGCGCAGCATAGTTGTCTTGCTCTTGCGTTCACGCACGCGAAGGAGTTTGGCCGCTGCTGCAGCGGCGGTAGAAAACTTTCAATCTACATTTTGACGGCCCTCACAACATTACACCGTAATGAGAGAGGAGTTAGATTCTTGCATAGCACAAATGAACCAGCTTATAATTTCACTTTCGGGCTGGTCGCTCACAAAATTGCAATTTCGGGACTGCCTCTTACTTGTGTTGAAGAATGTTTTATAGGAAAATAAAGGCACGTTAGTAAGTATTGCCACATATTTGCTTCGAATAATAATTTCTAGTATGATTGACTGCTTGTTTGACAGATTGATTGCTTGTTGCCTGATTGATTTATTGACTGAGTGATGAACGTCCCGAAGCAGCACACGGGCTACGAGTGACGCCGTAGTGGAGGGTTTCGGATTCATTTTGACTACCTCTGGTTCTTTGGGTTTGTTAGATCCCTTGAGCCTGGAATCATATTGATACAGAACGACAACAGATTAGGGTGCCTTACAGTGGCTGTAGCAAAGACAACGAATACAAGCTCGTGCTGCTCCCTGTCCATCGCCACTTCGGTTGCATTTTGTATTGTGTAACATGTAGATACAAAAGAGCCTATATTTATAACACCATAAACTCTAAAAATCTCACACATTTCAATTACCAGTTTTTTATTGAATATATATTCTTCAAAATTAATATTTCTTTAAATCTTGCACCGCCCGATTCATGGCCGATCCCCAAGAGTGGATTGTACTAGGTCATTGAGGAACAGTAACAAAAACAACATCTTGGTCGTTCTTGAACTACACTCTCAAACAAAGTACACCCTTTAGGTCGTACCTTGCCACACAACGATAATCTTCATCTGTCTTGCTGGCGTTTCCTTTCTTCAAAACGCTACGCTTGATACTTTCATGTCGAGAAGGCTCTGTCATGCTTATAACGCGCATGCCGTTCGTGACTTGCAAGTACCCGGCTCGCAGCGTTCAAGAAAGGAAATGCGGACAAGACAGATGATGATTATCGTTGTGTGGCAAGATGCAACCCAAAGGGCGTAATTTTGCTTACACTCTAAAAACAGTTGCACCCTTTGGGGTGTATATTTGCCACACAACAACACTCGTCATTTGTCTCATCCGCATTTCCTTTCTTGAACGCTGCGAGCCGGGTACTTTCCAGTAACGAACGGCATGCGCGTTATCAGCATGACATAGCATTCCCGACAGGAAAGTAACGAGCGCAGCGTTTTCAAGAAAGGAAATGCGGGTAAGACAGATGACGATTATTGTCGTGTGGCAAGATACGACCCAAAGGGTGTAATTTTGCTTAAGAGTGTAGCGTTGTAGGTACACCTTGTAAGCATCTTTCTGGCCGTGTTTCACGCATTGATACTGTTACGGGGACAAAACGAAGATTCCCGGCACGCACAAAACTCGTCCCGCGAAGTGCAAAGCTTGTAGGGCACGGCACCAGGAAGTGCACCGTGGCCGCTGCCTTCGCGGGAGAGGTGGCCATAAAGTTAGGGGGATCAACGGAACTTGGAACGTGCCTTTCCCTAACGCCCCTTCCTGCCTTGCGCTAGGTATGACAAGCAAAGACACAAACCTGACGGCGAGGGTTCCTGCTTCTGACGTAGCGCACCGGTGCACATCTACAGCCATTGCACGCGTAGCTTTCCACGGTGGGTACTCCCTGACGGAGAAGCACAGAACGTGCAATCGCGGCGCCTATATACTCGACCTGACCGACCTCGTAAAACATGCCTTAGGAGCGGCATGCCCGCTTTCACGAACACGCGCAAGCCAGATGAATGTTTGTTCTACTCGCTCACTGCCTAGATGAGAATGGCTGAGCAAAAAAATACCAATAATAAACAAATAAATAAACAAACAAACATGGCGAGAATTGTAAGTGGTGTTCGCCTTCAGTGAGTGTTTTTGGTGCACGCCACTGACCGTCCGTCTTTGTCTCACTACGGTGCGGTGACGAGAACGGTTCGCTGTCACGAAGTTTGGTCACTGCGTGCGCGAGGTATCAACTCAGTGCGTAGTAGCATTATTTAAAAAGTACACTCTTAAGCAAATATACACCCTTTGGGGCGTACATTTGCCACACAACAATAATCGTCATCTGTTTTGCTGGCTTTTCCTTTCCTGAAAACGCTGCGCTCGCTACTTTCCTGTCGAGAATGCTGTCATGCTGATAGCGCGCATGCCGTTCGTGACATGGAAGTACTGTGTAAATAATGTCATACCAACTAGCCCGCCAGTCTGTCCTTCTGAACTGTAGTAGCATTGACCTGCTAGGACTGCACGTGCAGGCGTTCCGCCTGCATGCGCGTCTGGCTTTTGCTGAGCGACTGGATTTTGCTGAGCCGAAAACTAGATTGGATTTGGCCGAAGACACTCGGTTGCCGGACAACATTCGTTGGCTACGCCAAAATCTCTGCGGTTTGCATGCGGTCCGCCGCCAAAACTGAAGCGGGAAAAGCCTCGTTGATTGGTTGGACCGCGAGGGCCGCGGTCTTGCGCGGGCCATCGGCGGCCCGCACGAACTGGCGACGTCCGATCACGTGATGCGCAGATCGCGGTCTAAAAGAGCAATTTGGTCCGTCCTGTGGATTGGCCTTTACAGGGAGGTGATCTCATAACAATCACATATTTTCGAACAATGCCAAATGCTTACGTTAGCTACAGAAGAGATTTTATAAGAGCAAGCTTTATTCACCAAAATTATGCACCAAGTTAGTAAAACTGTGCAATAGTAGTCCTGTGGAAATTTTGTTTAATACTAATTAAATACTCGCTGCGAAAACTTCATTGAATCAGACACAAGCGAGCGAAGAAAGGACAATTGTGTGTTTGTCTCCTCCCTTTTCTCTAAGCTGCAGTAAGTATGGCTCTACCATTGTCGTATAATACTGAGACACGCGTCCCTCAATCGGTACAGTGACCCCGTGAAGCAAATGCAGCAATGAAACGGGAATGCGGTCAATTAAATTATATTCTTGGGTTTTACCTGCCAAAACCACGATACGATTGTGATGCGCGCCGTAGTGTTGGATTACGAAATAATTTTGACCACCTGGGGTTCGTTAACGTGCGCTCAATGCAGGGCACCCGCAGGTGTTTTTGCATTTCGCCCCCATCGAAATGCGGCCGCCGCGGACGGAATTCGATACCGCGCTATCGGGGTTAGCAGCGCAACAGCAAAGCCATTACGCAACAACGATGGGTAATACGGGAAATGAGGAGACATTACGAATCAGACAACGTGTACTCTTGTACGAATGAAGTCAGCGATTTGTACTTGCTCTTGCCTCAGGTGAGGCACTGCATGGAGATTTGAAGGCCAATAATGCATCATAGACGCAAAATAATTAGCCCGCGCGATAACGCATCGCCGACAAGATCTGCACATGTTCAAGTTCGTGAGTATGAACTCTCCCACGCAAGCCAAAACACTGGAGTCAACATGGCAGCGTTCGCAGAGCGAGAATTGCGGAATGTATTGCGGGAGAGCAGCGGCCTTGCCGAATCCAACACCCAGGGTGACCTAACAAGCACTAATCTGTGGAACAACGTCTTCACGATGTCAACAGCAAGCCAGGAAAGAGCAGCCAAGTACGCACAGATAAGACAGGTGGCAAGACTACGTGGCAAGACAGTTGAAGTCCAAGCCTTCATCGCACCCCCGGATCGAGCCATCTAGGGTATCATCTATCGAGCGTGCAACGGCGAATCCCCTAAGGAGATCCTGCGGGGACTTCGGCGGTCCAATACGCTGCTGCCCATCGTGCAGGCACGAGACATGGACCGCACCTCATAGTCTGTTCTCATCCACTTCATGTCTGACAGCCTTTCAGAGTACATCAAGTTCTTTGGTTCGGTCTTTAGAGTCTTCCCCTTCACTCCTTCGCTCATAGACTGGCGCACGCTCATCTCTCTACCGCGCTAGCCAGAGCCTCCGATACTCCTTATCCTCTCCTAGCTACCACACCTGATGTAGCAGACCTGATGGCAGACAAGCATGCGACCAGACAACGACGTGCCACCTACCTCACAGCAATGGGCAATCCACTCTATACCGTCGCTTCAACAGAAGGTATTCACACGGCGAGAGTCAGTCTTGCTTCGGAGAATTCAGACAGACACCCTCCTTACTCCTCACTTGCTGAACCGTTTCCACAGGGGTGGCACACCACTCGTAAGTGGGTTCTGTTCCATGTGCATATGTCGTGCTGATCTCAACCACCTTTGTTGGGAGTGCCCCCTCTACATCCCACCACACAGCAGGGACCCTGGCCTTCTTCTCTCCGGACTTGGGCTTGCCCGGATACCACGTCCCCGGACCATGCCATCGAGCTCTGGCGAGCACTGCTGTTGTTCCTCCAGGACCCGGCAGCACCACCCGTCGGCGATCGGCTCCGCGAAAGCCACAAGCGTCATGCGGCCCCCACTTGGCTGCCTCCAGGACGTTCGTTAATAAAACGGAGACAGCCTTACCCTTCCCCTTTTGCAATAATACCCCTCCCCTTTCCACCGCAGCGTCTTCGGCGCATTTGAATGTGCAATAAACGTGGTTTCATTTATTCATTCCCAACGCTCCAGTAGTCGCTCAGATTCGCGAGAACTGTACTATCAGTCTACTATAGAATGTCTCACCAAAGAATACCAGGACCTCAAACAACAACTGTCCTTAATACTTGAGCGTTTAAATGCACGAATACATCTCAAATCTCCCCTACCAGCTAAATGCCACGAACCAATATAAATCCATGACCCTCTCCCCACTGATTCTAGCGACCATTCAGAGCCAAACCAACCCTCGGCAGATGATTGCCCACCCAGAAAAAAAACGTACTCTGGAAACCAATAACGATCTCTCAACCATATCAGCCCAAGCTCTTGCGGAGCACATTAACAAAGTAGAACAAAGAGTGGACCACGGTTTCAAGCAAACTGCGGAATGGTTTGATCCTATGGAACAGATCATCGCAAACCGAACAACTAAGTTGCTCCCCCCCCCACCGTTCCCCCTCCCCCTTATCGTGACCTCTCACCACTCGAATAAACACTTGTAGAGACTAAACATAAACATAAAAATAAACACTTGAATTGTAGAGACCTAGCTCCAACGCAAAAAGGACAACTTATTGCTGCACTTGCAGCAGGCAATGCCCGTGCCAGATGTCATCGCCGTAGAGGAACCAAAGAAACAGCGTAAATTACCCGGCTATCAAGCTATACCACGCCAAAACTCCTCCACACCATGGGTCACCACGTATGTTCATCGAAAATATTGTACACGTCACCCACGACCTATCAGACCTACATTCCGATTGGGTTTTTTATTGAGCTCCTACCGCGCACTATACGCCCTCCCACTTTATTTTGAATACCTACACCCACCCCCGCGACAAACCAGCGGACCTTCAGCACGCGCTACCGCGAGCCCTCTCCATCGCAGGCAAGATGCCGATTGCCATAGTAGGTGATTTTAATGCCTCATATGCAGAGTGGGGATACAGGGCCTCCACCATCAAAGGAAGACAACTCTACGACTTCATCCAGCAACACAAACTATCCCTTGCGACAGACACCAGGCAGGCTACCCGCATAGGAAATAGCATGAACAGGGACATGTGCCCGGACTCAAAACTCGTTAAAAACATTAGTCGGCTACACTGTCACAACTCTGGCATCACCATAGGCAGTGATTATTACATAATTGACATCACCCTTCAGGCAGGTAATCTCAGACTGCAGTACCAACTCAAGCCTATTGCAGACTAGGATAAAGTTAGAAAAATTAGAAAGCAGGAACAAGCCACCTCCATTTCAGACTACGAGGAATGGGTCGCCCAGCCACACAAACATACGAAATTAGTGACTGAACAAGCCCCCGCTGGGCAGAAAAACGAGCCGGTCGACAGCCGTTTGCCACACCCATGGGAAGCTTATCAAAGTATGGAACGACGCTGGCTCAGACAAAAGCACAGCTGGGCATTGCGGCGCTGCATGTGCTTCGTCCTCGACCTCATCACAGAACATGCCACTAACCTTGCCTCTCAACACTGAACGCAGATCTGCAATAGGCTCGATGGAAGCTTTCAATTTTAAAAAAAACCTGGTCCTTCCTACGTCGCTTGTTCCCACCATGTAAAGCCTGGGCGGAAACTAGCAAACTAATCACCGGAGTGCTCCACCTAATGAACCAGCGAGATCAGGATATATATATATATATATATCCTATAGTACAAACGCTAATTCAAACCTACTTTCCGCAGCACGCGACCGAGTCCATGTCAGACTACGGAGGCCTCCCCAACCCAGAATTAGACATCTCCATAGGGGAGGTGGAGGTACATACAGCGTTGCATCAGCTACGCATCACTTCAGCCCCCGGCCCTGATGGCGTCACCGTCAAATCTCTAGGCAACCTGGATGTAGGCTCGATTAGGGTCATAACCGAATATCTTAAGCACCACTGGGAGCAAGGTACGCTGCCTTCCCAATGGAAGCATGCAAATGTTACTTTCATCACAAAGACAGGCAAACCACTCGGCCTAGCTAATTTGCGCCCAATCTCCCTCATTTCATATGCAGGCATATAAAATGTAATTCTCAGTCGCCTAAACAGATTCATGGAGAAAAACCACCTCTCCCCTCCTATGTTCGGATTCACGGGAGGGCTCTCCATCCAAGATGTAATGCTCCAACTCAAAGAGGAGGTACTACCTTACGAACACCCACATCTCACCAAAGCAATATTGGCCCTTGACCTGACTAAAACCTTCGATAATGTGCGACACGCGGCTGTTTTACAAAACCTCACTCAGCTCAGTGTGGGTTCCCGCACTTATCAATATGTTCCTGCCTTTTTAACCTATAGAACCGTGGAGATACACTTAGGATAGGTTAAGTCCCTGACTTTCACCCTCGGTAGTCGGGGCACTCCACAAGGGGCCGTCCTACCTCCTTTCGTTCTTGTAATAACTATAATCCCTAATGCGCAAAAATGATCCGCCATACCGGTCCTACAACACTCCCTATACGCCAATGACATTACTTTCTGGACCACCGCGGGCAACAGTGGCACAATCGAATACACCCTTCAAAGAGCAGCAAAAGCGGTCCAAGAACATGCGCGGAGCACTGGCCACAGCTGCTCAGCTCCTAAATGTGAACTTCTTATTTGCACCAAAGACCCTTCCACTCCAGCGATTTCAATATATGTAGATGATAAACTCATCAATGAGGTCAACAACATAAGAATTCTAGGCCTCCACATTTACAATAACGGTTCCAATTCCATCGCTATAGGTGTCATACGGGGGTTGATCCAGAATACCTCCGCCCTCATAAAGAGGATTTCTAATCGGCACAAGGGAATGCGCGAAGCGGACATGCGCCGCCTGGTCCAAGTGTTCTGCTTCTGTAAGATAACTTACTCCTTCCCCTATCTACACCTGTCATCTCTCGAGAGGTACCAGGTAGATTGCCTCATTCGCACAGCCTATAAAACTGCCATGCACATTCCTAAGAGTACCGCTACGAGTAAACTTTTCAGCTGGGGGCGCACAATACGATTGGTGCATTAGTCGAAGCACACCTCATAAGCCTCATATTAGTCATTAGTCGAAGCACACCTCATAAGCCTCACCTCATATTCCGCATGTACCCTGCGGAATACGATATCCTCTGTCCTTTTTGCAGAAGAGAAAAGGGCACCCTGCCGCACGTCTTGGCAGAGTGCACAGAACTTAAGACCCCCCCTCCTCCCCTTCCCACCAACACCCCCGATCCCCAACCCCTTGAGCGATGGGAGACCTTGTTATCCAGCCCCGCCCTACCGATTCAGCTCGCACTGACGGACAGGGGCCAGGAGCTGCTGGAAACGTATGGGTCCCGTAACTAGGGAACCACCCCGTCTGGTGCCTGCGTGCACCACCGATTTATTTCGGGCCCAGCAAATGTTGCTTCATCATCATCATCATAAGCCATTACACCCGTCTTTTCCGGTCTGAAACACGCTGGCAGATCCTTCAGCGCCGCAAAAGCAACCTCATAGAATGCACCACCCCGACCACTTCACCCCCCCCCCCCCACCCCTGACTGCATAAGCGACAGTCTCTACATTCCACCATTACCGAAAAGTACCCATCCAACCCATAATTATGACCGGAGGGTAGCAGAGCCAGGGCGCTTTATACGCGCTACCTACCCTCGACCCCAACCGCTTATGCAGATGATGCAGAATACCCTCATCACCCTGCCTTCGCAGTGGTAATCTCCGATAATGCCCATAAACCACTTTCTTGCGCCACCGTCGGCCGAGTGGCTCAACTAGTCTAGGTGGAAGAAGCCGCCATTGTTCTAGCAATTGCTCACACTCAGGCGGAATATTCAAAAACGGCGATTCGTAACTTTGCTATGCGCCGAATTCACGAACTCGCCTACCGTATCCTACAATCCATCCCTCCTCCCAAACGCACAATCACCATCCTATGGGTTCCAGCGCACTGTGGGCATCCCGGGAATACAGCCGCCCATGAACAAGCCTGAGCACTCGTCAACCGGGCAGTGGACGGTTTATATTCCTTTCGCAGCACGCGGGAATGCCTACTCGCCTACCATGAAATTACTTCACCGCGATTCCCGCATGAGCTACCCTCCACCTCCCAAATCTCTGTCCCAAGCTGAGCAAGTCGTTTGGCGACTTTTGTTTCTAATTTCATAAGTTTTCTAATTCATCAGGGTGACGCCTTACCGCATTGTCGCCTCTGCTCGAGTCCATGAGCCGACGTTAATAATATATAAGGTTATTGCCAAACAAACCTACTTGCCCCTTTGAGGGGGCTGGGCGACAGGAGTGTTGGAAGGCTGCTCTGCGCAGCTCACGGCCGGAAGATCAACTCCGGATCATGGGCCATAGGGGTCGCCGAAGCATAAGTACTTTGGCTACCTAGAGCGGCCTGAGGACCCGCCGTCTTCCTCTTCCCCTGACCTCTATCGCCCCTCACCTGACCGAGTCCTTGGTGCCAATAAAGTTGTTTCCTCCTCCTCCTTCTGCAGTAGGTAAATCTGCACAAAGCGTTTGCATCAAGCGTTTGCATCGTCTTGTCACCAATAATAGAAAGTTTCCCCTGACAAATAAATACGGCATAGATAGCAGATTTTTATTGCGTAATCACCCCGCATGTGTGCTCATTTAATGGGAGCTATAATGTACACGGGAATGTGGCGTCCAAGGCTATTTCTTGCATTCAATAATGTGTTATGAACTGCTCTTAGATCTTTCTATTTGTTTCCCATATTTGTTCTTGTCTTGTCTTGTGTCCCAGACAGTGGCGCGTACCCACTATGGGGGATTGGCCAAGAAGCAGGCGGTTTTCCGTAAGGTTAGAAGTATAGAGAAACTAGATTTGAATAGTGGAGCGTGGGACGATAGAACTGTAATTTAGACTTGCAATGAAAGTATTGGTAAGAATTTTGATAAAATAATTTAACGTAAAGGAATTAAGTAATAGAAACTATGGATAATTGTAGAAAATCAGCAAGGTACTCTTTTTGTCTCTCTAATAAAATTGTAAACAGCAAGAAAAGCATCCCTGTGGCTGGTTCCCAGTGAAGTTGCCCCAAAAGAAAGAATGTTTGTCGAGGTTAGTGATAGGCCAAGTTTGGTAAATGAGTATTCTAATATTCTTCTTTGTCTTAGAAAGCGGTGGCATGAGAGAAAATAATGTTCGATAGTTTCAGGTGCACTGCAATAAGAACATAGAGGGGACGTCGCGAGACCAGACCTGTGTAAGTAAAAATTTAGAGGAGGTATACGGCATCTCAATTTTGTAAAAGATACTTCCAATTGCCTTGAAGGACACCAATTAATATTCCATAGGAAGCCAAGATGGTGGAATTCAGAACACGGTGTTAGCATGGATATTGCAGAATTTTGAGATATAGCGAAATTTCTGTACCTTGCCGCGGCGACATAAACTGATGTCGGCAAAACAGGTATGATAGGGCCGTTAAGGGATGCTCGTGCGAGTGAATCTGCCATTTCATTCAAGTGCAACCCACGATGTCCCGTAGTTGTAACTCCGCACTGCTCTGCAAAGAGAGCCTCTTCTTTTGTGCTATATGCTACAACATAAGGAGAAAAATAGCAGCCGAAAAGTAAGGAGAAGAAGAAGAAGAAAAGAGCATGGTATATACCGTGCCACAAGTGAGGATCAAGCAAGCAAGCAAACTATACGATTTGACGTTATGCCGGTGACTCCCGGGTTGGCCACCGACAAGAACCAGAAACCTACATGCGCTTCCTCGAGAACAAAGAAGACACCCGAGGCCTGTTCTGGAGACCAAGGCAAGCAACGAGCTCAGTCCCAGCAGACCCTGCAAGACAGTTCCACACACCTAGACCCCTCGCTGTCTTCGACCATCAAGGAGGACATCGGCTTCACGAAGCGTGCCGTGCTCGTCGGCGTGAACCTGACGATCATGCTCATCTCGGTCATAGTGCTGTGGCATGCCTTGTACTCCTACGCGTTCCGTCCATCGCAGCCGTATATGTTCTGGGGAAGCCTGGTCACCAAGTCGTTCGTGTTCACGCTCCTCCTGCACCTCGACGTCTTCCTCATCATCATCAGCGGCTTCTTCGCTATTGGCAGTGGGATTGGCCTTGTCGGTGCGCTCCGGGAGAACGTCTCGCTCCTACAAGCTTACCTGGTCTTCATCGTCCTCTTCGTGGTTGTGCTGACCATGTTAGCTGGTCTGGCCTTGGCGTACCCAGAAGCTGCTCGGAGGAGCGTTATGGAGAAGTCGTCGTACGTCGACTTCGTGCGCGCCTACAGGAATAACCCGGACTTTCAGCACCTGATCGACTCGGTACAGAAGTCGCTACAGTGCTGCGGTTTTTCCGAGGATTCCTTTCGGGACTGGGACCACAACGAGTACTACCGTTGCAATATGAGTAACCCGAGTGTAGAGCGCTGCAGCGTGCCGCCGTCTTGCTGCCGGCCCACGAACTCTTCCAAGGAGGCCGCGAGAAACCATGGCACGATGTGTGCGAAAGGCGTGCTCCTGATGGACGACCCGTCTGCCTGGAAGGTTGTGTACACTAGAAGCTGCGCAGATGCTACGCACGCGTACTTCGCCAGCAACTCTGGCGTCTACGGCACTGCGGCTCTGCTAGTGACGACGATCTGTCTGGTGCTGATCGTCCTTACGCGAGACGTGCAGGACGAGATAGTAGACCTGGGTCTCATATATCAGAAGTACTACCAGACCGTGGCGCATGGTCAGGCGGCTATGCACAAGGCGGGAGTCATCAAGGTCCTCAAGCCGGACAACGCTAAATTGGCGTCGACAGTGAGTGGTTCGAGGCCTGTAGTGTCCAGCGGCCAGATGGCGCACTGACTAGTGCAAATATTTGAAGAACTGCTATTTCAAATGCCGATTCAGTGACGCATAGCAGTGGTCGTACGCGAAAGTTCTCTGGGAACCTTACTCTGATATCGTTGTATGTATGTTCACATTTCTACTGCTTTTTGCTCGTCAACAACTAAAGACTCTGTGAAAGGTGTCCATCTGAGATTGTAAGCACGGCCATCATTATATTGTTACAAGGATGTCACACCAAGCAATGGGCACATAATTATGTACCACAGTGCTCAGCGATTGAAAAGCGATACTCGGCCTGCATGGCGGCCGTCGCCTTTTGCGCCGTTGTATAGCCGGACACACACCCCTCCTGGGCAAACGCCTTTCCAGAAATTCCTGTATCTGTAAGCCCCATGCCTATACCCCCCCCCCCCTCTCCCCCTTCCCACCTTGAAAAAAACTTCTGGCTAAGCCACTGCCTCTCATAGCCAGTAACCTTCACTGGGATAAACATATTTACATCTCTCAAAGGCCAATGTTTAAACTTCAGTATCTGAGAAGGTCATTCCACGGTGCATTCAGCAACATCAAACGTTGGTAAAAAATGTCTGGTACAACCAGTTTTGGAGTACGTTAACGTTATTTGCGACCATTGTGCCCATGGTAATCATTGTAAATTTGAAATAGTTAACCACCGTGGTTGCTCAGTTGCTCTGGTGTTGGGCTGCTAAGCACGAGGTCGGGGGATTAAATCCCGGCCATGCAGGCCGCATTTTGGTGAAGGAAAAATGCGAAAACACCCGTGTACTTAGATTTGGGCGCACGTTAAAGAACCCCAAGTGTTCCAAATTATTCTGGAGTCCCTCATTACGGCATGCCTCATAATCTGGTCGTGGTTTTGGCACGTAAACCTCACGATTTTCTTTTTTGAAATACTTCGAAGAAATGATGCAAGACTTATTTTTCAGTTATGTCCTGACATCTGTTACACATTTATTTATTTATTTATTTATTTATTTATTTATTTATTTATTTATTTATTCATTTATTTATTTATTTATTTATTTATTTATTTATTATACCCTCCGGGCCAAAGGCATTACAGAGGGGAGTGGGTAATATAGTTTACAAAGACAATCAATACAATACAATGAGTTTTGTGAGTACATAATTTCAACATTCTCCAAAATAAACAAAGGTTGTTAGTGCATCGCGAAATCATTGATTATCTTGAACGGTTGCAATATCGGGAGGGAGGCGGTTCCATTCGACAGATGTCTAGGGAAGGTAGGACTGAAAAAAAAAGCTTTAGTGCTGCATTTTTTTATGCCAACCTTGTGCCGATGATCAATGCGATGGGAGATGTATTCCGGTGGTGAAATAATATCATCGTGTAGCGTGAAGTGATGATATACCTTGTGGAATAGAGTGAGGCGACTGATTTACCGGCGAGTTTTTAAAGGTGGGAGAGAAAGGTTAGTTTTCACGGCTGTGATACTTGCGGTACGGTTGTAATTTGAAAAAATGAAGCGAACGGAGTTATTTTGTATAAGTTCAAGAGAAGATACAAGATTTTAATGTCCAGGGTCCCATATAGATGACGCGTATCCAAGTTTAGGTCGCATTAGTGATTTGTAAAGTAGGAGTTTTGAGGACGATGGAGCAGCAGAGAAGTTGCGACATAAATACTTTAACATGCGATTAGCGTTATTAGTAACGTATTAAATATGGGCATTCCATGTTAAGTTTCGTGATATATGTACGCCTAGATATTTATATGATGCGACGGAATCAAGAAGAATGCCATTACGACAATAAGAAGGGGAAGTGTTAGAGCAGGGAGAAACAAACATGAACGCACATTTGTTAATATTTAATTCCATTTTCCACATTTTGCACCAGTTAGAGACCAAATTCACTTGCCCGAATAGGCTTGAAACAAACTCAGGAATGTATAAAGCTTCTCGCTTTAAATGTATTGTTAAAATTAGTCAAAGGCAAGTTAAACAGCGAAACGTGACATTATTTTAAATTATTTTCTGGATACGCCGCCAGACGACGACACCAGTTTTCTTCCCTCATTTCATTTATATTTTGTTATTTAAGAATACTGCAATCCCTAACGGGGATTTTGGCAGGGTGGTTACGAAAGTTGGAAAATATAACAGAATGGCAAGGGTACAACAAAAAGAAAGATACACAAAAACAAGTTAAGACAACACTATTAAAGGTGAGCGGCAAACATGTTTAGCGTGCTCTACAGTGTGGAGGTCTAGCGTCCACACAATATAATTAGTAAGCGCGTTCCAGTCTAATATAGCCCTAGAAAAAGAAGTACTTAAAAGCATCTTTTTTTTAGACTGAAAGGGAGTCATCGATAATGCGTGCTGTTGACGTGTACCATATCCAGTAAAAAAAAGATATGGTATCGGAATTTTCCATGGAGTATTGCGCTTTAATTAAATGAAACAAGAATTTGAAGCGGGTAACCCGATCTCATTTTTTAGGGCGATTTATGTCCACTTTCTATAGAAAAGAAGTTACAGAGGTGCGTTCGAAGCAGTTGAAGATGAACCTAGGGGCCATACGTTCTATTCTTTCTTTCTTTTCTGCGTTAGATTTTGTGAAGGGATCCCAAATTATTGCAGCGTATTCTAAGGTTGCTTGTGTGACTGTTCGAAATGCAAGAATAGGAACGGCTGGTGTTGAGAGTTTTAGTGCCCTTATTAGAAATAATTGTTTGCGATTGGCTGTGGCAGGGACAAAGTCAACGTGCTTGTTCCATTTAAAGTTGCTTGAAACTCATAATCCTAAGTGTTTTAAGTGCGTAACCTCTGAGAATGAGATACTGCCACTATGGTACCAAAAAGAAAAAAAAAAGAATTTCGCTTGACAGAAATTCTCATTAACAGTTTTTTTTTTTCAATGCAACGGACATCTACCACTCATCGCACCGTTTTATAACCTTCTAGAAGGTATTATGTTGTACAATGTGATCTGAAATTGAATTTACTTGTAAGCGCACAGCTGAACTTCAAAAGGAATATCTTACATGATATCATTAATAAAGACTAAGAAAAACAGTGGTCCTAAAACAGAGCCTTGAGTTACCCCAGAAAAAACTGGGAGCTTGCTTGAGCTTTCTTCACTGAATGATACGTATTGATGCATGTTTGTAAGGAAAGCTTAAACCCTTAGAAGCTGAGGGTTCCTAAATACAGCATCTAATCTGTAAAGTAGTTTTCTGAATTAACTCTGTGGTTTTACTTGACAAAAGCACGATTTAATTATGACGCACGCCGTAGTAAGGAACTAAGGATTAATTTTGACCCCCAGGGGATCTTTAACGTGCCCCCAATGCACAGAACACAGAAAGAAGTTTTCTTGGAAGACTTTATTGGATGCCTTGCAGAAGTCCATGAAAATTACATTACTCTGCTTACCTTCATTTACTGCAGCATATATAGTCAGTCTATTAGCTTTAAACCATGCGGAGGTGTGAGATAAGTCGCTTACCTTAGCCTCAATTTCAGTGCCTGTAAAAACTATTGCAGTGTCATCAGCGTACATCACTGTATTAGAATCCATCAAACAGAGATGAAAGTCATTAATGTAAAAGGCAAATAAGACAGCACCCAGAACTCAAGCATATACAGGTTGTTGTGGCGATTTTCAGTGGTTCAGGGGGCACTAATTGTTAGTAAGGTAACTTGTAAAAAAATCAAGGGTGGAGTTCCAGAGGCTATATTGTTCTAGCTTTTGTATTAAAATTGTATAGTCAACAGTACCAAATGCTTTCTTTAAGTCTAGGAACTCTTGCGACAATGCTATTACTGCGGTAGATGTAGACCTGTTTTTCCTAAAACCATGTGACAGTCACATATGATTTTGGTACTGTGCAAGTGGTCTCTCAGTTGCTTTACAACAAGTTTTTCAAACACAATATTAATAATATTCAGAACCGAGATTGGTTGGTAACTGCCTGGGTCATTACTAACTCATGTTTGTGAAAAGGGATAACTCTGGCGATCTTCAAAGTACATGGATAAGTACCTTCGTAAATAGCATGATTCATTACTGTTGTGAGGATTGGTGCAAGATGGCAAATGTTCTCTTTCAGTGCTCTCACACCTATGCCATCATGTCCTGTTGCCTTGTTTGGTACAATATCTTTGACAACTGCTGTGATTTGACAATTATTAATCGCCTGAAGTAAAAAAGTTTCCTGAACACGTGAGTCATTGAAAGAGCACGGAATACTACGGATTTTGGCTGCAAGCTCAGAGCGAATGTTTGTGCAGTAATTGTTAAATCTTTCAGCTGTGCTGAAGTCAATGAATGCGGGGACTACGTGCTGCTTTCTTTTGTCTTTCGATTACATTATTTACCACTTCCCACATTTTGTTGGAGTTTTCTTGTGCTTTTTGTATTTCATAGTTTTAAATTCTTTCTTTCGTCACCAAATTAATTGAACTACACGATCCCTGGACGATCTAAACTGCTTTAAATAATACATGTTTTCTTTATGAAGTTTCTACTTGCGGTACCATGTATCTTTCTCTTTGATGGGCTCATGTATATTCTGTTTCATCCATGGGCACAAAGGTTGTTCGTACCTAAGGGTAAAGCTCGATGTGCACTTTGACATGGCCGATTCAAGAGGCCGTACCAAATTATCAGTGTGGACGTTAGTGTGACATATATCATTGAGATTTAATTTGTTTCTTTCATCGCACAAGACTTCATAGTTAATTCGTGCTTTTGGTGTAGACCTTATTCTAATAGGAGTGCTCCGATTCTTACGCAGCAGGGAAAAAATGGTTAGTGATCTGCTAGAGTAGCATCATATACAGACGCCAAGACATTGTGCCTACTGTTTCATAATAAATGATCAGTTATAGTTGCTGAAATAGCCGTAATTCTTGTGGGATTAGAGGTTAAATTTTCAAAGTTATATGATTTTAGTAAGAATGAGTAATTGCTGCTCAAGATTTAAGAAACGTCAATGTTTTGGTCCTCCGTGACCAAAACAGAGTCCATTGGTTTATCCCCCCATGCCACTCATGTACCCTCCATTAAGTCTAGAAATAGGGTCATATTTAAGTTGGGGAGTCCATATTGTCCCGTGGTCGTGACTGTCAGGAACACGGTAGCAAGACTGTGAATGGCAAAACTAACACTTTCTTGGGTAAATATGTGCCCAGAAAAACAGGCTACACTCAAAGCGCAACGATAGCGGCGAACACAGTCGGCGATCGTCGATATCTGATCTGCCGGTCAAGCGCCTCGGCTTTTGTACACGAGTCATCGAAGTTACCTGAGTAATCACTGGTGCCCGCGTGTCTTCCAGAAAGTAGGAGGAAGAGGAGGAGGAAGAGGAGGAGGAGGAGGAGGAGGAAGAGCTTTATTATTGCAGAAACCGCTGCGCGGTTTATTACCGGGTGGTTCCCTCTGACAGGGCTCGACTGGCGATAGCGGCTCGCCGGGCCTGGTCGAGGTTCGCCAGTTGGCTTCCCAAGTCCAGTTCGGAGAGTCTCGCCTCAGAAAGTACTACACAATTAGCGTAGCGCGCACTATCAGATTACACATGCTTAGGTGACAACAGACAATGCACAGAGCAATCGATAACATTCGAGTAAGTTCCAATCGTGCAGGCGCATCTTGTTCTGAGCGATAACTAAGTTATTTGTGGGTGAAACGCAGTCCTCGAGAAAAGGATAAACTAAGTACACGTGTTCATATATGACTCCAACCGATGTTCCACGTGGCATTGTGATAAAAAGTGAGTCTATATTTGTATTCGTGGTCCAACATTCAGCTATTATGTTAAACACTAGTGCATATTTAATTAGCAGTCCCACGCCGCCATCACGGCGGTCAGCTTCTCTCGGCCTGGATACAAAGTTGTGCCCACGAACAAAAATTTCTTCCCCCTTTCTCAGCCATGTTTTGGATAGTGTTATGACATAGAAATTAAATTGATGTTCAGATAGAAATAATAGCAGTAATAAACATTTTTTTTGAACACTACAAATGTTACAGTGAAATACGAAGTGTATTTCGTGTATTCATCGTTTACATAGTTTAACCATGAAAACTATGACAGCTTGGTGACTTTATAAGATATTGTAGCAAGCTACGATTAAACAACTACTGCTATGTCGTCTTCACAAGCTATGGGAAAATCATGGGAGTTTTCGCTTTTCCGGATGATAATTTTGCCTTGTAATACCCGGGTGATCTTCCAGCCCTGGTATTATTCCTGATGTATTGCTTTGCCAAGGAGAATCTTGTCCTCTGGGCGCAAGTGTTCCCTGACGAAAACTGGCTCATCCTCCTCAAAGGCCAAGTCTGAAGTAGAGAGCCTTTGTTGTCTTGCCTTTTGCAATAGCCGGTCGCGAACCATTCCAAATTCAGGGGCCCTATAACGTAATACTATTCCAATATGTTTCTATTCCAATTTCCTGACGTCACATTTGCGTAACCACCGACGCAAGCACCGGGCGGTCACCCACAGGGTTGCCTCAACAGACCAATCAAACGCTCTCCTCATTCATAGGAGGTCACCTTTGTTTGCTTGAAAAACGAATAACATTGCCAACACTGAGCGGCTTGTCGTATCTAATTGGCTGACAAGAGGCGAGGAGATCGCTCAAGTGGAGAGGGATTCACTGGGGCAGAGCCAGTGCACTGAAAATTGATAACTGGTGGTGCCGGCGTCTGTGATTGGTCGGCTTTCCCTTACTTAGCTTGCGGTGGCTGGTCGAAAATCGCCGCGGCATGCAACGGAAGCTTAAGAATGACGCTAAAACTGACCCTCAGCAAAGAAGAGTTGGCAAAATGAGGTAGTAAACGTGCCGAAAGTGCTTGAAAACGTTACACGGTCAAGCAAGAAGTTTTATTAACGCAAATACACCCATGCTCTCCGGCAGGTGCGAGTAGCCAGCGTCTCAGCGATCGGCGGCAGCCATCTTTTATTCGTTTCAGAACGGGGCAGCCTGCGGCTATTCCGAAAAAAAAATCAGTTTTGTTCGGCATAATAATGCATCTCTATCTCGTACACGTCACTTTGACGCGGTGAGTTCGTGCGGTTTTGTCACGTCGCGTGACAGGCAGGTGAAGTGGGTGCAGCCCGAAAACTTTTCACCAATAGCCGAGGGCTAATGGCGAAAAGGGGTCGAATCAGAAATCACTGTTTTTCTTTTTTCTGTCAAATCATGCATAATCAGTGTGTACACGTCATATCAGATGGGGAGGTATTGCAGTTTTCGTGGCGACGCGTGACAGACAGGTGAAGTGGGGGGTGGTCGAAAAAAGTTTTTGACCAATCGCGGAGGGCTGATAGCAGAATTGGAATAGAAAAGTTTGGAATAGTTTTACGTTATAGCGCCCCAGGTTCAGTATACCGTTTTTGCCAATTACAATGTCATTCAAGCGGAGCTTCGAGGCATTAAAAGTTGCTTGCTAGCCATTATCCTCCGTAAACACTGATTTCAAGTGTTCAGTAAATGCAGTGGAAATTTCTTCAGCATTACGAGTCTCAGTATGATTGGTACTGAAATGAATGACATGGTTTTGTAGAAGGGGAAATTGTTCTGAAGAACTTCTCGGGAGATGAAATAAAATTGAGCACGTCTTCACCAAAATATCTCTTTTTATCCGTTGTGATTTGGGCTTTAAGATTAGATGTTATTCGTGAAATCTTATCATACAGTTCCTGTAAATTACTGGAAGTATGCTTCTTGCTCTTAAGAGGAAGCTTTGCTCTTAAGAGGAAACTCCGATGCGGTCTATTCAAATACATGTAAAACGGAAAAACGCTTTTCTGAGATAACCCCTGGACCGATTTTAATGAAGTTTGTTGCATTTGAGCGAGAACGTCAAATTCTAGTGACCGCTGAAAACGAAATTCCGATGTAAGGCCTGAATTTTGTTAAACAGATTTTAAAGAATTCGCAAGTTCGGAAAAAATAGGCTCACGAAGTTTATAAGTTAATAGTTCTGCATCAAGAACAGATACCGCGGTTCTGTAAACGGCCTCCATTAGATCATTCAAAGCGGACAAATTCTATATGTTAATTTGTATCTTACGTGAATTTGTTATGTTGTGTACAAGCGTTCTTCAAAAGCTGTGTTTGAGTATTACAATTTTTTTTTAGATTCGCATGTAACATATCAATCTTGTCCACTTTAGATGCACTATAAGGTGCGATTTACAGAATTGTGATACCATTTTTCATTGCTGAGTTATAGAGTTATGAATTTGATAGTTTTGTTCTCTGAAAATTTTCGGTTTTCGCCAATTTTTAATAGAAAAATTGACGACATAAGTCAGAAATTCGAAAGCAACAGTTCCTACACTTTAAGTTTTTCTTTTGAATGCAACAAATCTCGTCAAATTTGGTGCAGCGGTTGCCGATAAAAATTAATTTTCCTTTTACACGTTTTTAGATAGGAGCGCCCGAGTTAGGCTTCCTCTTAAGGCGTTTTTGTTTACGCTTTAAGTGGAGTGTCCATGGGTTTTCTTTCTTTCCCCTACTTTACAATCGATGGAAATTCATGGATTTCTTCCTTTCCCCTTTTTTAGAATGCGTGGCACGCAACGATTAATACAGTAATGAACAACCTATGTAAACTAATTCCAAGGACCCTCAACATTTGCATTGCAGGTTATAAGATAATCGAAGTGTAAATCTACCATGTCAATAATAGAAATAGCGGCAGGTGAAAATCTTCAATAGATGGTGTTCTTAAACTTCTTACTTATATGAATTCCTGTAATTGATAACAGTACGCCACAGTGATCAGATATTTCCTGAAGAATTTCTGAGTTTGAGTAGTAATCGCGCCGCTTACAAAGAAAAGATCAAGTTACGATTGAGAGTCTTTGGATTCTCGTGAGATCCTCGACGACTTCATGTAGGTGAAAGGCAAACGCAATGTGAATCATGGCTTCTACATTTTTGTCATTTTGATCATTGAGAAATTAATCCAATCAACATCAGGCAGGTTAAATTCCGTGGCCAAAAGAATTCTGTCACAAGGTTTCGTCGGGGCGACTAAATACTTTTTCAGTGTGTCAAGCACTTCAACTGGAGAGCTATAGGTGGTCTATAAACAGCGGCTACAATGTATTTAATTCCCTCATAATATGCCTTACAGAAGACCCTCTCAACATTCGGTATATCGGGCAAACGAACTATCTCAAGGCTTTCTTTTGAAAAGAATTCCACCACCACCACATCTGCTACCCATATCCTTCCAGTAAACACTGAACCTTCCTGGCACAAACTTACTATCATACACGGTGTCGTTCAACCACGTTTCCGTTAGAATAGTAATGTCAGGATCATGTGAAACTATGAGTCCTTCAAGCTCAGTGACTTAATTAATGATACTTCTGCAATTAACTTACAATATTAAGCTGCGGATAGGGATACTTAGCAAGTCACTTGTCATCCTTCTTCAGCCTAATGCGGGTACCGTCCTTTTAGTCCGAAGAGTGCGGAGTCATATCTACACAACTTCTTATAAACTCATTTTACCTTAGCTCCATTCTCCTTCTCAACTGCTGCACTATTCCCCAATATGTTTGCGTGTTTCTCAAATTTTCACAGAGAAGTCTTCTGTGTGAGATAAAGGTGTATGTTTTAGTTCAAAGGACGCCTTGAAGAGTGCTTTCTTTTCTTGATAACGAAAAAAGAAATTGACGATAACATGTCGTGCTTTTTATTTCGTTTTTCTATATAGCCTATGAAATCTTTCGATGCTGTTTACATTTATTAAAAGCCTATCCTTAAAGATACAACAGACAACCTTTCTTTCCAGCATTTCAGATGTTTCAACGATGTATTCTTGCAGGCCATAAATGGTAAATTCCTGCGACTTCTGTTTTCTATATAATCTACTTTGCTCATTATAGAAGAAAATTCGTGCTGTAAGTGGGACACTTACTCGTCAAATTTATCTACTCGAATCGATACCTCGTTTAGCGTGCTTAGCCGATACCCAATGCACTTGACTCGTTTCATTTGCGCAGATAAATCTCGTTTCTGTTTCTTTTTGACTTTATTGGATGTCTTCGACCACAGTAATTTGCATTCCGTCCCGTGAAAATTTCTTGCGCTGTCTAATTCAGGATGACCGGGATTGACTTCAATGGTCGCGCAGACTAACGAACCAAAGGAAACAAAATCGACACGCGCGACAAGGTTTCTTGACCGCAATGGGCAAGGCAGCAGCAACAAGAACCGGTCATCACTACGATAGCAAGTAGAAGTTAAGATACTGACTAACCTGGAGTACGAAGCAGAACGGATTCTTTAGCATGTTGCCGGTTGCGCTGCTGCAATGTCCACTGGAGCAGATCGGTTCTTCCGAGGCTTTTAAAGAGTTTTCCAAGGTCACGTGCAGCGTTGTCGCACCAGGGCGGGTCCACGTATGAATGATGAAGCCAGAAGCTGCATCTTCGACGTGCAGAAAGCGGCCCGCGCAGATGGGGCGCTATCAGGTAGTCCGGGGTTACTGGCGGCCGCTGTCGCTGGCAGAAAGAACGTGTTTAACTAGTCTTTGCTTTTCTGCGAGCCCTAAAGAACTGAAACAAAAAGAAAGGTTTCAGGTTCTACTTGAGACGTGACACCATAAAAACTTATGTTTTATTTGCTGCGCCCGCGTTAGAGCTTGCCTGATCACTGATGCATAGTAATATGACGTGAAACGATGTTACTACGTGAAAACTTTGTTTTGTTGTATTCTCGGCGCGCCATTATTTACTTGCATTGCCAATGCTGAACATCTGAGAATGACGCTGGGTGGTGTTCTATGTTTGGTCTACAACCAAGCCAGAAACCCCAATGTTATTAGGGCTAGTAGTATATAAAAATGAATAAATAAACATCATTTAGAAGCGCCTAACTGCAGACTCTTTCCCGCACGTGTTTGGGTACCTTTAACAATTAAAAAGTATCTGCACATGGAACCGCAGGTAATCTAAGTCAGCTTTCCTATACCGTGGGCAGTACTTGAAGATTGAGAAGTGGGTTTACTTCGTCTGTCCCGCTTTTGCATCACGCCGACAACGGCAACGGCCATCTGCCCGCAGCGGTAACCAGTGGGCATATGATATCGCGCTGCTAAGCTCGAGGACGCGGGTTCGATTACGCCCGCTGCGGCCGCATTCCGATCAGGGCGGAATGAACATTGGGTGCACGGTAAAGAACCTCAGGTGATCCGCATTTATCAGGAAGAGTTGGCAGAGCGAGGTCGTAAACGTGCCGAAAGTGGTCGAAAGCGCTACACGGCCACGCAAAAGGTGTTATTGTACGCAAATGACCCCATGCTCTCTGGCAGGTGCGAGTGCCCTGCCGAGTGCCCGAGCGATCGGCGGCAGCCATTCTTTATTCCTTTCGGAACGGGGCAGCCTGCGGCTATTCAGTAAAAAATCCAGTTTTTTTCGGCATATTAATGCACCTTTCACGCGTACACGTCACTTTGACGCGGTGAGTTTTCACGGTTTTGTGACGTCGCGCGACAGGCAGGTGAAGTGGGTGCAGTCCGAAAGCTTTTGACCAATAGCCGAGGGCTAATGGCAAAAAGGAGTCGAATCAGAAATAACAATTTTTCTTTTGTTCGCTTCAATCATGCATGCAATCATGCATGCTTGGAGCATGCATCATGCAGTCATGCAGAATCTTGCAGAATTCTGCATGCAATCATGGAGAACCCCAGGTGGTCGAAAATTCCGGAGTCCTCCACTACGGCGTGCCTCATAATCAGAAAGTGGTTTTGGCGCGTAAAACTCCATACTTTAAAAACTACGTCCCGACGTGGCCGCCGTTGGCGGCGTGCAAGGCGGCGGCGGCAGCGGAAAGTTGAAGAACGAGGCAAAGAAAGCTTCGCTTTAATAAGTTCAACACTCACTGGTGTATACGTTGTCATACTGTGCTGTCGTAAAATAATGTTTTCGTTTTTCTCTTCCCCATAGTTGAAACGAACACGGATGACAATGCCGGCTACTTTAAGGAGCGCTCTTACTTGCGCCCGTTTCGCCTCCTTTGGCACCGAAAGTTGTCCGCGAGCACACGCCGTCAGCCTTTCGCCGCCGCAGCCGCACAAACGCCTAGCCGAGCTCCAAGGTAAAGACGGTAAAACGTGACGTGGGAAACAAAAACTACGGGTTACTGACTAAAATACAAACTGCGCGGAGAAACTGCATGTTTATTCGAGTGAGGTATATGCAGCGTAACTTCTATAATTACTAATAACTAGGTTTCAAAGCAAGAATCTGGGTCTCGACGTATGTTCCATGGCTGGTTGTTCTTTGATTGACGATTGATACCGAGAGCGCGCCGCGCCGTACATCATCAATGCACAATAAGATTGTGAAGTACTCTCGTAAAAAGAAAAGACGTCTATTTAGAGCGTGTTGATTTGCACTTAGAAGTATTCACGTGGAGCCGTGCTGTGCACGGCAGCGAGAAATACAAACGTTGGACGACGGCTTCAAGCAAGCTTTTTTGTATGAAATTTATGACAACAGATGATAATGTAGGAACCGATCCCTATAACGACAAAGAAAAGAAAAACGCTAGAAATGTATGATTGTTGCCCCTCGATAACTTTCCTAAAGCGATTATGATTAGCGAAGGTACTGTAGGACAACGTTTGTTACAAGAGCTTGAGGAATTGCTGTGGAATTAAGCGTTCAGTAAAGAAGAGAATCAGGCTTATCATCAACGCGCTTGTATTTTCAGTACTGTAATTAAGAACACTAAATAAATACTTTAATGCATAGATATACACCTCGGTGCTAGTGACGTCTGAAATTCAACAGCTTTCTTTCTGGGACAAGCCGAGAGTCAAGCCCCGAAAAAAAAATAAATAAAGAAATACAGCTTGAGAGAACTGCGTGCGTCTAACTCTTCACGCTGTATAGAGAAGACCCGACCAATTCTCTAGCGAAGCTCTGCTGCACTGCGTTCTTTTCCATCAACTCGACAAAGTAGTGGTCTTGGAAAGTTCCAGCCATTAGTAACCAAGCCTGTCTCTGGAAATGGCGGAAAACTTCCGGAATCGTTAGTCACTTGCTTTGCGAGGAAAACTCTCAAAGTCGCTTTTGCAATCAGCGAAAGCTGTTGTGCTCGTCGAGAAGTGGTAATTTCTTAACCATCTCACTTTCAAAACTTAAGGGTTCGCCTAGCCACCTCTCCATAAAATATTTTCTTTTCTATGAAAGTTTTTATATATGTATATACAGGTGTAAGGGCTCGCTAGTGATAGAACCATGCGACCACAGTTCTGAACAGCCATTGTGGAATGCCACATGCACGATCTGGCGTTATTTAAGCCGCTATGTGATGATGTGAAGCGGCTGAAAAAGCAGGGTTTCGAAGTGAAAAAAATATACCGGTTCGTATTCAACGCATTCCGATTTCGTTCCGGTTCAATTCCGATTAGAAGAAATAACGGTTTCAACGATTTGCGAACCACTTCACAACACCTAGCCGGTTCGCAAAACGGTTCGGCGCAGTCCATTTTATCCTGCTACCCCACGGCGATATGCTGCACAGTACAATCGACTTGTCCGCATGGCGCATACCCAAGTTTCATCAAGAGGAGGCAAAAAAAATCACGAATGAATTACATGGATACGGGACAATTTTCATGTACATATTAAAGACAGATGTGATTAGGGAGAATCGCTGCGTCAGCCTAAGGTCTGCACAGCTTCCACTCAGCAGCAGAGTCAGTTAATTTAATTCTTGCTTCGGTATATTAGTATAGGGAACTGTGGCATGTGATTACGGTGTTGAAGACAGAGCTAATTCACGTTGTATTAAATAAATCGCAACTTCAAACGTCTAGCCCGTCACAATGAAAGCCAGAATTTGATATTTCGCTCAGTTTGCTGCTTTTTTAGAAGCAGGTGAGAACATTGCTGCTTCCGCACGATGACCAAGGACGATTTGTGCCGTACCGCACGTCGATCTTTCTTGCGCATCTGCAAGTCGCGCGTATTCTTGCGCTGGCTAAGGGCTGACAAGAAAGTCAAGAACCCGCACATTGTGCCCTTCGAATAATTTCTAGAATTCGCAGAGCGTTGTACTCCGCTTGGCTAAGCACCTAATGTGCGTTGAATAATGGCCCGTAACAAAAGCAGATTTAGCGTGCTGTTTACAGGCGTACTAACCGCTCACTGAGAAGGTGACGGCATTCGTTAGCGACTACAACGTTATGTTACAATAAGTCATGCAATTGAACTCGATGATATCCCTCCTCGAGGACGTTGTCTTTTCCGCTCTTCGTGTTTATCTAGCTTTAGTACCTAGTTGACTTAACCAGGAGCCCCTGAAAGAGCTTTTCGGCCACGGAATACGACTGGTATGGCCGACTTCAGAAATTCAAGCGTCTGTGCCGAGGGGGCCGCAGTTACCAGCACATCACAACCCCCACAAGTTTCTCGAGCAATATTTGAAAGCTACCGGATTGAGTCACCGTCTGTGATCCGGACTGAGTGACTGATCGATATCCCCTGTGGACTATCTCTTCTTTTAATCTTAGCCTCCCCTTTTTCCTTTCCCTAGTGTAGGGTAGCCATCCGGGCTCAGTCCTGGTTAACCTCCCTGCCTTTCATTTATCATTTGCTCTCTCTCTCTCTCTCTCTCTCGGGTTCGAGCTCGCCACGAAGTTCGTCCAGCTGAATAATGTCTTTCCTAAGCCCTTAACTTTCCATTTTTAAGCTCCTTGTACTAGGAATTGTGCCGAAGGTTGCGGAGCCTCGTCATCGCTCAAAAAGTGCGTCACTCGCTCAGCTAAGGCCATCCTGATCAGGACGAAACCCGACTGCATCACAAGCCCCGTGTCGCCCTGCGTACCTCATTTGAGGCAGTGCCGGTTGCGAACTTCGGGAATCGCACAGGGAAACTAGAAGGGCGGGCTCTCAAGGATCCTTGTATACCGAGTAGCGGGGAATCCTACCGATTGCTTCAAGCTTTGTTCTAAAACGGGTGGTCGTTACCGGTACAACAGACAATCGCAGCCTTCGGTGACAAGGAAAGTGGCACGGTACGCAACCATACGTAGCGTGAGCGTTCGTTTTGTGCGAAATTTCTACGTGAAAAATTCTCTCCCCTCGTCTATTCTCGTCGTTCTACGGGCGAACTAATGCCTACGGGGCAACGTAACAATTTCTGACTCCGAGATTGAGGCGTCTTTGCAGTGAAAGCTCTTTCACATTTTATTCGAAGTGTTAGCTTCTACTTCATGTGCATTAATTACCGCACCGCAAGTGCCACATGGAAATTCGATATCCTGATTGTTTAAATTACAATAATCTCATATTACCTTCGACTGGTCGCTTTCCAACGCTGTAGCATGCTCTCGCGGGACGGTTTACGTTCGACCGGGGAAAACCGAGCACCCAGAACACATTCGGCTGGTTATAAAAATACATCCCACACGCTCATAAATTTCATTTTTTTTCTATCTTTATGCCTAAGGCATGCGCCGGTCCCAGTGATACGAAGAAAGAACGTCCTAATCTACAGCTATGCACATGGTGGCGTTTCACAAGCAGGACTGCACAGCTAACCCTGGCAGGGTGTGTGTCCTGCTGATGCAAACAGCGTAGCGGACGATGCTCGCTCGCATGAGAGAAGATTTCGTGTGCTTGTGCGTACTGTGGCCTATGTAGTCGCTTCTAGCAGTTATAATGCAGTAAAATGCCGTACGGTCGAAGCTCGCACGTTCTGACTTAGAAAGAGCTTGCAAGAGTGCATCTGTATAAAGGCAAGGGATGCCAGATATGCTGCAACCTACACGCGTCCTCTAATCGATAGCAAGACAGAGAAAGAAAGTACCTTATACAATTGCATAGTTCGGAAGATAGGGCGCCTCACATTTTGGCAATCCATTTTGATAGAGATCACGCCACATGGCGGTGGTGTCTATTGTTGTAGCATCGGTCGGCACAGTCGCAACAGAGACGGCGAGTTCCGAAAGCGATCGATACCGGAGCGCCGTGCGAGTACTCGTGTCCCCATATGGCGTGGGAATTTAGCTGTATGCCTCGGCAATTACACGGGCACCGATCAATTACGACATGCGCTTATACAGTTGTAGATGGACAAGGTACACGTGATGTTTTCGCAATGCCGGGGCATGGCCCCAGAAGGCCATGCCCCGTGGAGATGGCTCCATGTAGCGCTTGCCTATGGCAAACATTTCTCTGGTAAGAAAAGCCCCAGATATCCCGAAAAGAGAGAACCCCCATTGACAAATAACACATTTTGATAGAGAGATACTTGTGCAATAAGTGATAGCTTCGCGACTGATGCAAATACATATTGATTCACCAGTGAACGCGTTTCCACCCACTTCTATAGCGGCGGCGTTATCAGTGTTGTAGTGAGCCCCAGAGGTCCTGACTGCATTTCAGACGTACTGCGATGAAGCAACCTCATTTACTCATTGCCCGGGAAATCCAGCGTATGCGAACGAATTAAATAGACAAAAGAATTCAGGCAGGACCCATCTCATGATGAACGTCGACGTTAGTGCGACTAGCATTGAAGCAACACGGCGACACACTGTATTGGCACCGTATGCCGAGACGCGTCATGTACGAGGCGGGCACGCAGTCGGGCTCTCCTCTCGCGCCTCCCCCTGGTGACGCTGCGCCATCCAGCAACACGGCCAAATTCTGCGCGATGCGCGTCTAAGAATAGATGATCAGGCAAGATTGTCCGAATATATAAGGCGGGGGTTCGATTCCGCTCTGGACCGGATAAAGCATCAATGATGTTTTGGTAATTGAAGAGCGGCAAAATATCCAGTGACGCACACCCGGTGACCCAACTTAGTCTGATTGTTGGCTTCAAAGCCGGCAGCGCGACAGACCGATGCTCTGCCCCTTAGACCATGGACTAGCCAGTAACCAAAGTTGGAGAGAAAATGGTGATAGAAATGGACAGATAGATACTTGGACACAGGGAAGTGCATGAGGTATTCTAATCGCGCTAATCACATTAAAGAATTCGGTGGCGATTAAGAAGGAAATGCGAGAGAAATGCGTTGGCATTACGTCACACCTCTGTATGATCTCGGGTCCGTGGTCTAAACACACACACACACACACACACACACACACACACACACACACACACACACGCACGCACGCACACACACACACACACACACACACACACACACACACACACACACACACACACACACACACACACACACACGCACGCACGCACGCACGCACGCACGCACGCACACACACACACACACACACACACACACACACACACACACACACACACACACACACACACACACGCACACGCGCACACACGCACACACACACACACACGCACACACGCACACACGCACACACACGCACACACACACACACACACACACACACACACACACACACACACACACACACGCACACACATGTATATATATTACACACCACGGAAAGCCTTATGTTACGATCCAGAACATCAGTAGCTGGAAGGCGACGATATAACGCCGGCTTGATGCTGACAACTAGCGTGGCACTAAATCGAGCTTTCGTTTCTGACAGCTTCTGCTGCAGAAACAGAATCATGAAAATTATAGTGAAAATACACGCGACAGGGGTTATGTTGCATTGATGAGTACGTTTAACAGCTCTCGCTCCAAAATGAAAACTCAATAACTAAAACCTCGAAGCAAGCAAGCTGTGTAGTAAAAGCGACATCGCCCTGACGCCCGATGCTCAATTGAGCCATTTTTATGTCGCTCTTCGTGCATTAGTTGTAGAGACTAAAGACGCGGGGGCCACGCCTGGAAGCTGTTCGCTGCGGCCGACACAGACGTTACATGGCGTCGTACTTCTATAGTCCCTGCGGCTGTTATTGCTCTTGAGTTAAAAGAGCGATCGCAAGACTGGAAGACAGTTGAGGTAACGTTTTGGGGATCATGGGTCTTCGGCAAGACTCCAGAGCAAGTGGCACAGGTTTAATTCGAGCGTGAGAAGCGACGTCCGGTCTTTGACAAAGTTAGGCTTTGTTCGTTTGCCCATCCTATGGACGTTGTCCTTGTGTGAGGGATAAGCTCGCAAGGTTTAGTCAAGAAGCCCGAACGAGAAAGATAGTGTCATGGCAAATAAGAGTCGTTCGACTGAAAGCCCTTCGAGGGATAGGTTTCTCTCTATTGCGAAGGACGATTGCGAAACTTAAGCGACGCCGTTTCCCATGGGACACGCTAATGTCGCAATGTCACTCTGTCGACACACTGGTCTTGCTTAGCTTCGTTAGGGAGTTCAAGCTCCAGTTCACTTTTTGTGTAAATTTACCGTTGCCATTCTTTAACCGTGTTTGAACTAAAAACGATTTTTGTCTTTTCCTTGTATTCCAGATTATTCCTCCACTCAACGCTCCACTTAGATTCGATGGCGATAATAATGATAGTGACAATGATGGTAAGGATGGCGATAATTTGTATTTACAAACCCCTTTGAAACGGGGCGGCGAGAAATAGTCACCCAGCCAGCTTGAGCTAAACAGGTTTTACTAAATCTAATTGCAGTCTAGAATTTTGCGTATATTTCTTTGATCGTTGATATTTTCACTCTTCATTAAAACCTCTATCTCTATATTGTACAGTTAGCTATGCTTGCAGGCCACCTCTATCGATCGCTTTTTTTTACCAATATTCCAAGTATTTCTTGCTTACCCCGCCCACTAATCAGTTAATGCTTCCAACCGCTTTGAATCACAGTACATCTGCGTGGAAGGCGGACGTTTCTTGCGGTTATTGTTTGGTCAGTACCTTGGCCTTCCATTGCGATGTGCTGAGTCATGTCCGCACTTTGCTCCAGCAGCATATGCCTTGACCTGTTGCGAATATCTGCTTCACTATGCTTTGATCCTCAGGCAACCAGCTCGCGGCCTTTGTGTTACCGTACATATTTTCTCTCCAGATTTCTTTCTAGCCATATTTGTAAACCTTCATGGACTTTTTTGTTTTCGTCATTTGCATTCGATGTTCAGTGTCTACTTTTTGGTGAAGAAGAAGACGAAGCAGAAGAAAAAGAAGAAGAAGAAGAAGAAGAGGAGGAGGAGGAAGAGGAAGAGGAAGTAGAAGATATTAAACTTTATTTAAAAAATGGTCCCGCAGTTTTGATTGCGCTGGCCTTTAGGTGGCGGGTCGAAGTCCTTGGACACGGGCAGCATCTTCGGCTTGCCGGACGGCCCAGAGCTGGTCCTCTAGCTCCGAACTTTTGAGAACCGTCTACCAGCGGCGGCGACACCGACGGAGAAGGTCTCCGGCGGCCACTGCAGCCAGGGCGGCATCGAGAAGGAGCCGCCCCAGCTCCTTCCGGTTGCCTTCGACCACGGTGTCGTGGCTCGTCACAAGTCAAAGAAGCCACCGGATGAACGAGTGACTCTTGGCTTGCTCGAGCGACGACTACGCTGTGGTGACTGCGGGCCATGTATTTGCCCGTCGGCTGCATATGTCGACGAGCTTCAACAATACTACGTACCGGTGTCTGAGCGAAAATTTTGCAACCGTATGCCATCGACGACTACGCGAATGCACTTGAGTATAGGTTCGCTTCAAATCAAATTAATTTTTTTCTTGCAAGGAGGGGCCAGGACTTAAAGTGATAGTGGCTTCACTAAAGACGTGACTCCCTTTCACATGGCAGTACAGGAAAAAAAAATCCCGTCGAACATAAAATTACGTTGAAGTTCATGGCAATGCAAGAAAAAGAAACGCAGGTAAAATACACTGTACAGGTGTACTCAAACAGACCGCGGCAAACAACATGAACAATAAATGTGAGCGGGCAATGCAAGACGCCTCCGTCTACCACTTAATTGTAGACTCATGCTTATAACGAGACTAATCACGGCCTCGTCCACCGCGAACAAATGGCCAACATCTTTGGGTCCCGGATGTCAACAGCTCGTGTACTCTCGTGCCACGCTGAAGGTGAGAGCCGTGATGAGGCGCATCATCGTTGCCTTCGACCACGGGGTCGCGGCTCGCCACAAGGCGAAAAAGCCGCTGGATGAACGAGCGACTCTTGGCTTGCTCGAGCGAAGACTACGCTGTGGTGAAACGGGTCTCGGCATGAATTCGCGGGTTGGTCATTCCCGTCGAAGGTGCCGTCGGTGTTGAGGTAGGCGTTCTTTATCCCATCAAGCGAGGTGGTGTCGTCCCGGCCGTTCAGGAAGAGGACGAAGTGTTTTGGGCAGCGCTTGGAAACCGTTAACGGCGCATCATGGTGTGGCTGAAAGGGCAGAAGGATGACATCGCGCTGCACGAAACAGAATCACATGGTTGATGAAGCTACCTCTCTCTCTCTCTCTCTCTCTCTCTTGATTGTGATCGAAGAGGAGGTGCCAGGACTGGACGTATAGCACCCTTGAGCTGACCAGCGGAGTCCCCGACATAGAGTGAGACAGCCGATGAGGGGTCGACGACCTTGCCAGGAAGCCTTAGCGTAATATCGAATACAAGCTCCGACGACCCGACGAGCAGCAAGTGGCGTCACAATGGAAGGCGCAGCGGAGAGCGAAGAGGGAAAGAGGTAAGCGCTTCGTCTAGGGCGTCAGTTAGTGTGACGTAATCAACAAGGCATTCAGCTTGCCATGAAAACACTTGATCATTTCGTTGGAGAGAGGATATGGTAGGTCATCATCGTGACGTCGGTGATGTCGAGTAACCGAGAGTGGTTGCTTAAAGTGCGGAGTCAAATAGGCGTCGACGATCGTTGGTAATGGTCGTGGGTATACCGTAACGGATTATCGGCAGACTGACGGTCAATCGTCTCGGCGGTAATGTCTCTGAGGGGCAGAGCTTCAGGCCGCTGCGCGAATTAGTCAATGCAGGTGAGGGAGGTATACCGGTGGCTCTCGGATGGGGGCAATAAGTCGACGAGGTCGATGGGCAGATGGCTGAAGGCAGGATCTGGAAGCTTGAAGTTACCAAGTGTGAGTGTATGAGTTACCAAGAGTTACGTATGAGGGTCATCATCACGTCTACCTTCTTATTACGACGATTCTCAAGTAATTTATCCCAGTAGGTATCTCCGTAGAGCGTTGTTAAGAAACTTTATTCTCCATTCGAAGCGTTGCACTATTCTCCCCTCAGTGGAATTTAGAAAGAGGCTGAAGTTATGTTCATCCGTGAATACGGCTGTAAGTGCTTTACTGATGTCCCATGAAACAAAGGTAACCGAAGTAATGCTAGTTCTTCCATACGTTGAACAAGTGAGGCAGGTAACAAAATAAAACTACAAAAAACACGGGTTGCGCGTGCACTTGATCAATCATTAATTCTTGTCAATGTCATCATTTAGCTTGGCATGCTAGAAATGCCGAGAAACGTTCGGAACAGGCTTTGGAACTCTCATGTGTCCCACGAACGTCCTGATGCTTTGCTTGCGTCAGACAGGATTTAGAGATTCTATGAAATTATGATGTCTGGGCTTGATTTGTTAGTGTGCTTTTTCCTTCCTTCTTATTTAATTTATAGAGACTCTTTCCGTGTCCTCTTCATGTTCTTTTATTCACGCGATATATATATATATATATATATATATATATATATATATATATATATATATATATATATATATATATATATATATATATACACGTGTGTGTATGGCTGAACGAGCTGCAATGAACACTTTTCATAAGCGTAAGCAAAAGCAATAAACTTTCAATGGTTGTGTTTGTGAAACTGGAGAGCCATATCCTTTCTGAAATAAAACATTTCTTCAATCAATCAATCAATCAATCAATCAATCAATCAATCAATCAATCAATCAATCAATCAATCAATCAATCAATCAATCAATCAATCAATCAAAGGACACCTTATTTATAGGGAACATGCTATGCTCAAAAATATAACATAAAAAAGTTTTTGTTGAGAGAAACAGAATGTTTATAAGTGCAACACATGTTGCGTGATTGTTAAATATTGGAAAGCTCTGTCCGGTGTGCTTTGAATAAAGTGTTCCCTTTTTTGGGGTTACAAATGTTTTCAGTCACAAACAGCTTGCACTTGAAACAGATGCTCTCTGTGAATAAGCCCACCTTTCAGTAAAACATACCAATTGAGAGCTCGTGCTAGGGTCACCTGTGCCTTCCTTATTACCCGTGTGTCCCCCGCCACCCACAGAATAAACCACCAGTGCCATATTGCCCAACCTTCGGTTCTTCTATAATGGCATTCGGCCGTATTACAAGAACTATTGAACAATTACCGAAAAAGACGAACAAAGAAAAAAAAACGAAAACAGTAGCACCAAAGGGCTTGGCTGCGAAGCTAGTTCCGAAAACTGCTGTCGCTATATACTTGACGCCCAATAAACATTGGGAGGTTCAAGTGAGATATAGCGAAATTATCGCATCCAAGACAGCTGGCAAGAAAGTTTTGGATGACTGGAAAACTAGAATAAGAAGTTCGCTAATTGGAAGTAGAAAGTAGTGATTAATTATTACGGAAGCACTTACCCATATGCCAGAGGCAGGCGTCGTAATTAACGGTGGTAGATGTTGCTCAAGCGGTCACTTTGTGTCTCCGCCGCAAGAGAGCGCAAAACGCGAGGTCCTCGCAAACAAATTAGTTGTTTCGTCTTAGCTGTGTCTAATGAGCTGTGTCGCATCCAGTAGGGTTACTTTTCTCGCGTGAGGGCTTGACGTGCAGAGAATATCATGAGTCTACAAAAGACCAAGACATTTGACCTCATCAAGAATTCGAGTCAATGAGAGAAAATAGGAAACGTTAGGAAATGTCGTGCGATAACTCGAGTCTTTGATGGGTCATTTTTGTCTGCCCTTTGCCGCCGCTGTTGCTCATCATTATTTGCTTTCTCGAGCTTAATCTTCTATTTGTTTTTATTACCAGCACTCGCAGTCATAGAGTCACCGGTTCCATATAGATTATAAGATTACTGTCACATCATTTGAAACAACGAACAGACTTTACACTACGCTCTGATTCCAGCATTTTCTGCACTTGGTGATTCATGCTATGCTCACCTCATCTGACGTTCACGCTTCATCTCACGCACAAGCTTTGTCTGTCGGCATTCTTCTCTTGAACGACCTTTGTCTGAGCAAAGCTAAAAACACACTTGTACCTGAGAAGTTTCATGTGAAGAATATTGCAAGAAAAGCTGCTACTAGTGTAACTCGCGCTGCTGTAGCTGTTAAGTCAGCATGAGACTTATGGCATTACAAGAATTGCCCCGAACGTAGTCCTCGTGGCTTCAAAAAAAAAAAAAAAAAAAAAGCTACCTTGTGTATTTTCATCTCACCCTTCCTGCAGCTCGTGTTTCATTGTGAGTTCGCGATCTCTTTCTTTTTTTTCAGAGATTAGAGACATCTAGTTTCTAACTTCAGCTAATAGATTTTATTCAAAACATTAGAAACAAAAAATATTTTATTAGCAAAGAATAGCTAATTGAATGGAATGGATACGCATACTCGAGAGGTATCCCGATTTATAGAAGCGCGGAAAATTAGGTAGCAAAACAAGCTTGTTGTGAGCGTAACTGGCCTAAATTTTCTAAAGAAACGTTGTTAGACTATAGCACATTTCGACCCCAATGGAAAAGAAAATAAGATGAAATGTGCTTGCAGCACATTTCTGCCAGCAAGTCATAGAAAAGAACATATATTGCCCATGTAGTTTACCAGCGAGTAAGCGATTGCAAAACAAAACAAAAAAAGATTTTTTTTTTGCCTAAGTAATTTAGATATAGAACTATACCCACTAACTTACTTGCTTACAGTTTTCATATGGCTCAGCAAGTGGTTGCAAGCGCTCCGCGGATTACTTGGGCTTCCACGTGCACTAATTTGTTGGTGTCGTTGTTCATAAAGTGCGACTATATGAGAGGTTTGGCTATCGAAGAGCCTGCTGTGCCAAAATTGTAGCTATACATACACATACACACATATATAAAGAACAGTACACGAGAGACGCACACTAATTGGTTTCTTTCCTTCTTGATGCCCCACAGCATCCGTCACCAGTACGACTGTCATCCTCACTCGATCAGAGAACAAGCTTTAACCCTTCCGTCCGCTTGTTCAACGGTGTCGGAGTTCGAAGTTTATCAGTGTCGGTGTGCTGCTGTGAGTGACTGTGCAGCTTAATAAAACTGCAACAGACGCGAGCTCCTCAGAACTATTTTCTGTTTTGAGGAAAACGGGTGGTACATGCAGACATAATTTTTACACAGTTGTCTCAGGGAGATTTACGCGCCATCGATGTCACCGCACCGCATTTGCAGCGTTCTTTAATTTTTTTTTCTGTAGTGAGGTGATGAAAACTGACAGACATTTGAAGAGTTGGTTCATCTACTGCGATTTACTGTGAACTTGAAGAAGGTGATGATAATTTCCTTCAAAAGATGATACAAGCCCACTGTGGGAAATAGGCCACGATTCTGGTGGTATTACTATAAGAAAAAGACGAATAAGAGAACAGAATACGCAGATAATATAATATATGAATTAATGCGGTAACGCAGTAGTCATTTGATAATAGAGAAATAAATACGTGTTGTTCTCGGTCGTTGTGGTTTTATTGCTTTTTCATGGGGTTCGCCTTTCACCCTGGCATTTGTACAATGCTTCACCTATAGCTGTCGCGTCGATTCGTTTATAGCTTCGCCACAGGGTTTGTCTTCTCTCGGCCTTCGATTACTCCATTATTGGCAATTATGGACGTCAAATAAGGCAGTCTGACGCTCTTGAATAATTGCAGTTTATATTTGACAAATTCGACTCTCTCCACTCTAAATACCACGCACGCATCTCTTCCCGTTTACCCGCGACGGACGACCACTCAACGTTGCCGAAATCTTAGTAATATTGGGTCAAGTTAGTTAAGTTGTATCAATTCTAAGATTTAGCCGTTTATTACCGTAAATTTAGAGTGCCGATATAATTCTCATAATCTAGGACCCTCATATAGTCATTCCGCATGGAAAGATAATTGGAGATTCCACTGAAAGTTAAAACTGAAATTATTAAGGCTGTTGGCCAGGGAATTCGTAGTAGAAAATTCTGCCTTCCGTAATATTTGAATTGCAGTGATACCGGCCATCACTTAGTAATATCAATAGTAGTGTTCTGGCGCAGAGTGTCCTTACTATTAATGAAAATATATCGAAAACACGAGAGCCTCTCAGTTATTAAAAAACAATGGCGCAGCCATAAACGGCTTCAGAAAAGTTGGACACTTACGTTCGAGAGCTCCAGAGCGCACAGAGCTGCGGGCAGGCTTCCCACATCGACGCGCGGCACAAACCAAACCTCGTAAAGGCGGTCGCAGAGGCGCGTGTTGGCCACTCATTTATTCACGTTTGGACTTTCTCGCAAGGTATAGAGTTTGGAGATTTACTTTGGTGTATGTCACAGGCGCACGCGATTGCCTCGAGCGTGAGGCACCGAACCTTTCCTCAAAGCGGGAAGAAATTGAAAATTTAAGTGAGCAGCGCGGTTTTATGCAAGCCAGCATCAAAACTAAAAGCATGCGGATCAGTACATAACTGCCGCAAAGACAGTATTTTCCCTCCTATTAGCGGAATCTGAAAACGTTTAATACATATTTTTTTTTCCAAGAACGAGAAATATTGGCCAAAGTGCCAAGACGCCTGATTGATGTTGATATCACTGGAAAACTTGGAAGGAGGCGAGAAAGATGGACCAATTCGTGGCGTTTAACGCCCCAAAGCAACACTGGGTATGCGAGCAACTCGATAGTGGAGGGTTCAGGATTAATTTTGGTGACCTAGAATTTTTTACCTTTCACATAACTCTAAGAACACACGCGTTTTTTTTTTTTTCATTTTGAAGAGCGAAATGTCGTTGTGGTGGCCGGAAATTAGGCCCCTGGCTTTGTACTCACCAGCAGAAAGCAATAGCTTATGGGCCAACCTTGGTTGAGTGCCCGCTAGGAGAGAAAAGAGGACGTTGATGCAGACAAAAATATGAGGCGCATAGTACGAGTTTAATATACAAGATCAGTGCAGAGTCATCACTGTACAAGCAATTTATTATGAGGAGAGAAGGAATACATGCGATATGTTGTACTGCAGAAAAGGTGGCGCAAATGCAACTTTCTCGCAGGCATTTTCAGTCCTGTGGACCTGTGCTGTAGCTCTTCTATTCGCTTGGTATAATACACAGTATGATTTGTCCATGTTTTGGTTAGTAAATTTCAATACGTAAGCGTCGCGAGAGAAAAGTTAGCACTTGTGGATTATTAACCGAAATACACTTCTCTAGGAAGGCAACGCGTTATCACCAAAAAGACTAAGATATCTGCACATGGTTTGCGCTCGAGAAAGTAAGATACGAAACAACGCAGGCCTTGCTTTATAACGCGATGCTGAACAGGGAAAATCGATCCCTGCATAAGGTCACGTTGTTTAATTCACACGCGCCACACGGCGTCTAAGACGAAAAGCAAGACACGACAGATACCATGTATAAAATAATATGAACAAAAGCGTTTAAACGGAAAGCTCGCTCCAAATTTATAGTAAACTGTGATTTAACTCTGAACCCTGCAGCCTCTGCTCAAGAAAACGTGTGTTTGAATGTTCTCACACACAAAATTTTTTTTTTTTAGAGTTTTGTACAACTATGGCAGAATATAACGTAAAACAGCAAACAGTTGGATAAGGCGACGAACGTTATATCACTGTTTGTGTTTCAATATAATTTTGGCATTACCACATGAATTACCTAATTCCTTTTTTTCATGCGGAGGTGAAAAATGTGGCGTGAGAGCACTGGCCACCGCTTCCGCCACCTTGAGCGTGAGTGGGCTAACACTCCCTTGGCTAACGCTGTATACGCACACGCAAATGTCCAAGAAAATGCAGGGTAGGATGGTCGCCGTGGCGGCTTAATTGGCAAAACGTCGCAGGTGCAATGCGAAAAGTGTGGGATGGGTTAGAAACAGGTAAAAAGTTGCGTCTTTTTTCACTTTCATTTCCCCTTTTCTTATTATTCCAACATTTCAATTAAAAGCAACAATAATTTCCGCTATGTCTTGTTTGGCTTCAAAGTCTGCCGCCTCATGTCGTTGTGAAAAACAAAACGAAACAAAACAAAACAAAAATGATTCTCTCCGATTTTCTTATTCTTCTCTCTCATTGGCCACATCGTTCTCTGTTACGGATAACATTAACCTAAAACAAAACAAAACAATAAAACCCACCTCGAGACCCTTTGCGGCGCAGTGGTTCGCGCTATGTATATGCTACACTCGGTAACGCGGCTATTCCAAGTGCTGGAGTAAAAATAACGTCAGAGAATATTACCCACGAGCAATACGATAGTATCTTTTTTGACAGATTAAGTGGTCTTTCTTTTTATATTCGGGAAACTTGCCGCAAGGCATATGTATATCAAAAGAAATGCCAGATTTCGTGAGCTAGTTTTCGAGACTCTCTGAACCATCATGCCGCTTTGTGGCAATGACGAACTTGTCCTGGGTGAAAAGAAACTACTTCCCCCTCCCCCCGCTCCCGCCCCTGGTCGCTGGCTTCCTTGCGCAACGTTGATGCAACAGTAAGTGGAGGCGGACGCACAATAGCGTGCGCAATAGCTATACGAGAGGGAAATAAAGCGCGATACGCGGTGTATAAAGGACCCTCGCAAGGCCCGCGTCTCGACTACATGTTCACGTGGACTTAGGCACGGCTGTGGAGGCGCCCGAAGGGGACAAAGAAATCGAATCATTCACAATACTGCAGCGCAGAGCCTTTGTGGTCACGCCATTGATTCTCGTGAGAGCGCAACATCTGGGGCCTCTACGCTACTCGTGCTAGGGCTTGCGCTGTCCTAGCATGTTTATGACTGCGAAGTGCAATGTTGTTTTCCACCGTTCCCGGGTGCCAGGACAGGAGTGTACGCACTTGCCTTGTTTCGCTTTAGGAAAGTTAAACATTGGAATCGAAACCTGCGTCGAGTGTAGGAAAGTGATCGACTGATTCTTGCTTTTTCTTCTGCATGAATACTTGGGTACTTGGTCGCTTCGCTCGTTGCTTCTTGAGCAGGTACCAAGAAGGTACCATGAATAAAGAGGACAGTGCAATACGTAGATAACTTGTTTAGAGTAAGCCCGACAGGCCGCCCTGAGCCTGTCTGCCTTAACCTGCTACTTCGTAAGATAAAAAAAAGGAAAAAAAAAAGAAAGAAAAGGTGGTGTGTTATTTAATGCTGCCATCAACAAACATAAATTAAAATTGGGGTAACAAATCGGCAGTGAACAAACGAAAGATAACAAGAAAAAAAGGCAGACTTGAAGTTACGCAGTATAAATGCGCTAAAAAAACAGCCCACAAGAAAAATCCCTTAATACATGCTGCAACACAATGTCATTTCACATAAATGAAGAAAATACAGCTAAGAAGAACAGGTCACATATAGCCCACTAAAGCGTAAAGTCCACTCACATAAATAAAAGAAACGCAGGTAACAAAACAGAGGTGGCATGACATTTTATTGGAACGTTCTGGTGGGTCACTCCCGCATCAACTCATCTACGGCGAGCGAGGGTCGATGGGATGGCGCTTGGAGTGTAGCGGCTGCAAAGTGAGTGGTGAGCACAAAAAACCGACTCTGAAATGGTCTGAGAGTAGCGCAACATTTGTTCTTATATATTTCTAAGGCTACTTTTGCGCACAACGAACTAGATCTAAGCTCCATTTCCAAATTAGGATACTGCTGTAGACGGAGACCCTCGGGCGAAAGACATAGAAAGCATATTTAGCGCCAGCGAACAAGAACAGAAGGGAGACGACACCCTTCTGTTCTTGTTCGCTGGTATTAAATAAGCTTTCTGCGTCAGTTTACCAACACGCCCAACAAATGGCGATGCCGAAAGACATAGTAGCTGTTCCAAGAACTACTTCGTTTGTTCGCGCCCGATGTTTTGCGATTATTGCGATACCGACGAAGGATGGTGATCCTTTCGGGTGCGAGACGAGCAGCAGCGTGCTCTACCTTCAACGTTCGCGTTAAGGTTCTAACAGTGCTACCAAGTAAGAACACGAAAAGTTTGCGAGGGTTAGATAGAAGCAAGTGAATGCGCATGACTGACGGGGCAAAGGGAAGCGCATACGGCAAAGCCCCTTTTTCACTCCAATTAAAGCCTCACCCGGAAGTGTAGCGTCAACATATTGCACTTCGTCAACTTATCTCACGAAGTTGTGCAAAGAGGACATCCATATTGAGATGAAGTTGCCACAACGAGGTATTCCCGTACCACCACCAGCTACAGTTCCGCAGGTTTCAACGGACTGACATGAAGTAAAGGGAGATGAGACAAAACAGTGACCTGCGCGCATTAAGTGAGCACATGGCGTGAGAGCCTGAGCGCTCACTCGCGAAAAATAAGTTCTGTAAACTGGGCCCTGTAAAAGTAATGTTTCGCTAGGAGCTTCAGGGGAAATAAACATGTCAAGTTAGACGACCTAAGCGTGCCATGACCCCGACGAATTCAAAATAGTAGGCAACAGCAATAGCTATAACTGTAGCCAAAATAACAGAAGCCCGAGAAACTTTGCTCTGGATAAGAAGGGCGATATTACTAGCGCTATATTTTTCAAAGGTAGGCATAACCTTGCCTGCACCTAAGAAGAGCTGATCGAAGGAGAGAACCCGCCGGCTTTCATGATGTCCTCTATTGACATATACGCCGCTTCTCATGGTTGTAGTTTTTCTCGCATTCTTATTGGTATACGTCGTTTTGATGTCGTTTCCACATGGTATCAATGTCGGTTGTCTCTGTTCGGCACACAAGCAAGGTGTGCTCTAGAAACTCCACGGCACCGGAGTTGTTCGAACATTTCGGATATTAAATAAACATGGAGAAGCTCGAGCAAGATCTCTTTACTTTGAAGCGAATGCTGGATACCTAGCCTTGCCTATCAAAACAACGCAAAGCGAGGAAGGTTTTCAGTTTATATATTGACTCAATATTCTTGCTCACTGAACTCTGACTCACCCATTTCATTTCATGAAGAATATAATTTTGTTCTAATTAGTTTTCGAGCTTTACAAGATTACCTTCATTCATGAGACACTTACTCTGCCGCTGACGATAGAATCAGAAGTCCAGCGCCTTTATATTTTTATTTCTTTTCTCTATTCTTTTGCTCAACTACCCACAGAGCCTTTCTTCTCCTTCCGTTTTCCTGGAGATTAAAGACACCAAGAATATACGCCGGTTAAACACTGTTTTTCAATAAGAAGCTTTCTCTCTTTATAATGTCGTTTGCTGTATTTATTCAGAAGTGCATGCGATTAAGGAATTAGATATAAGCAGAAGACTGGGTGATATATTTTCTTATGTCTTTGTATTTGAGTTCTCGTTGAGTACCATAGCTAGTCATAAGCCCTCCCGAAGATATTTAAGAGCTGCTGCCACTCGATGCTCACATAGCAGCCATCGCCTAAAGAGAAGACGTTGTGAAGCACAAACAGTTCCAGTTTACTACAAACCACTTTCCACGTTTCTGAAATTGAGGTACGTTGCTGAAGCATTGCGCACAATTCACCATTGAACTGATGTAGTACCTATGCGTGCTGAACGACATAATCTTAATTTGCTTGCACAAGAGAATCCAATTACCGAGCATTATACCTACATTCTTGGGCATATAGACCATCTCCGTGTAGTATCGAGCTTGTGAAATAAGTTTCTTGGTATTTATGTTATCAATCATGTAATAAAAGAATGAAGAGGAAATGCAGGAAGGTTAGCCATGGTCGCGGCCTGTTAGTATGCTCCTGGGATTTGGAGACGGGCGAAGAAAGAGCGATAGAAAAAGTTACTTTAAGAAGGCTTGAAGCCACCATGCTAAGCGCTGAGCCCGGCGGAGAGACGGCAAAGCGAACCCCTGGCGATAGAGGCTGAGAATGAAGGTAGCAGGTAATATGCCTTGTTCTTAGCTGTAGTAGTCGCTTGCTGCACCTGTAGCAACAACTTGATTGTATTTGCACCCGCAAGCGTTTTTTTCTAGACACAATTTGTTGAAAGTACTATGCACGCCGATGAACACAGTGAATCTTGCACAGATCGCATTTCGTTCGGGTTCATGCTTTCTTACGGAACTGAAAGTGTTGCACTAGGGTGCAAATATTTGCCGTCGCGTGACGTGGTTTCGGCTCCACCGTGCCACACGCCGAACCAGCTTCCAGCGGCAGGCCCATTACTCAGGCGCCGTCGAGAGCGCCCATGGTCGCGTGACAATGTGCCGGTCTCGATAATGATGTCATTCCCCCCAGCCACCGCCGCGGCTGGAGGATCAAGCGCTTGGAGCCAGGAAACGCGCCCACCACGCTGTTGTGATAGCGTGCCCGGTTGGTGGCGCTCACGTTCTGCGGATAAATTACCAAAAAACTTGGCGGTTGCTGCTGCCTCTGCTAGATGGCGCACATCACTAAACTTAAGAGAAAGATAGTGAATAGACAAACGCGTTCTTGAGCACATGAGCAACAATGCTCGTTAAAAGTTATAGCTTAGGAATGTCGGGAAGCACGCCATGCAGTTCGCCCCCCTTGGCAAGCCATTCTAAGAAACAGTGTGCTCTGGCATAGAGAGATAGTCAAGGTAGACGTCGCCGCCGACAAAAAGGATCAGAATATGGTTGGCCGTGAAAAGCGGATGAATTTTCATCATTTAGAAACTTTATTCGGCTGTTTACAAAAATAAAAAGAAAACTACCAAAGAAGGTTTGTCCTGAAAACATTTCGTTCAGGTGAACGAGGAACGAGGGGTCAAGAGAAGGGGCGCGATTTTTGTTATTCACAAACACACAAAGCGAACAAGTCAGCTGCCTGCTCCTAAAGTTCGCGCAGTACGTGACGCCAGTGTCCAAAAGGATGTGCCACACATGCATCCGTGATCGCGAGGGACTCAAATCTTGTGCACATACATAAATATCCGAGGATGTGTACGTGAGAACAACCGTCGCCGAAGCTCAACGGTAGAGCATCGCACGTGTAATGAGGAGCATGCGTGTTCGGTCTCCCACGGGCTGCAAGTTGTTTGTTTTGTCTACGTTCATTTCCGTTTACCTTATCATTTCCACATTTCAATCGAATCAACAAATGATTTCCCCCTAAGGTGGTTCTCAATGGTTCGTACCTCTGTACATATTATGGCTTGCTAATTATGTTAACTAATTAAGTGATTAAATAATAAATTACAATGTCTGACGTCCATAAGCGGCACTACGAAGAACGTTTTAGTGAAGTGCTGCGGATTAATTTGGTCACCTGGTGCTCACACACACACACACACACACACACACACACACACACACACACACACACACACACACACACACACACACACACACACACACACACACACACACACACACACACACACACACACACACCACACACACCCACGCACACACACACACACACACCCACACCCCACACACACACACACACACACACACACACACACACACACACACACACACACACACACACACACACACACAGCACGCGCGCGCTCGGTACTGCGAAGCTGCTTGTTGAGTCAGCGAAAGAATGTTCACGTAAGAAAGTTCGCTTACAACGTGCTTTAATATCGTGAGTGGTTAGACGTCTTACATTTAAAACGAGTGCACTAGAGTCCAGACAGGTTATAAAATAAACGTGAACGAACGCGTATGCTCCGGATTTTAAGTTGTCAACTAAGGTGCTGCGCAACAAATTTCCAGAGGGGCCTCGTAAACGGCTCGGTTCTCAAGACGCTACCGGTTTTTAATGAGAAGGCCTCCGCTCAGAAAACAGACCACATACAAATCTTAGCGCACCACCAAAAAACCAGCAAACAGCTAGTTCGTTGGAACTATAGGAGGAAACTAGTTTGAAGTGAAGGTGAGAAAGAGTAATTCGTTCTCTATCGCCGTCAAAACAAAACGACTTCATAAAATAAAGAATTCGCGACCATTAGTGACGCCTTAAAACGCTAGTTCATACTCTTTTCTACTTTTTATTCACCTTTACCCTTCGACCCGGTGGCACATCAACTATGGGGGCGGAATTTTGAAAGTGAAAAATTCAGCGCAATATCCAGGACAAACCACAGAGAAGAGACGAGACAAGCACTAGCGCTGACTAACAACTGTGACTCTTTGTGGCTTGTCCTGGGTTTCGTGCTGAATTTTTCACTTTCAAAATACCATGTACCAACTAGCCTCAACCAACGTTTCGGAGGGGGAAGAAGAGTTCTAACCACCCTGCCCCAGAGGTCAGCCGACGCCGTTCTACAATCTCTCGCTCTCCCTTCCGGTTTAAGGAATGCTTTAGAAGCGCATATTTCAACCAGCTCGCCCTCTACAGTTCCCTCGCGTTCAACCACCCTCGCGTTCGGTGCGTCAGTACCTCCATCACCAAGGTGATGAAAGCTTATAGCTGCAAGCTTTTATCTCATCTATACGCTCATCTCATCGCTTTTATCTCATCTATACAGCATACAGCGCGGTAATCATGAGTGTGACGCACTACTTGATGCCTTCACCATACGCTATGTTGTCAGTAATTATTCTGCTTTAACAACATGCGGACACCCCGTGAACTGTTAATGCGATCGTTTAACGCAGATCTCACTTTTGCATGCACCAAGCTTAAGCTGGGCTGGAGCGTTGTTTGGCCCAAAATATCAATTAAAAAAATTATCTTGCCTTCCTCTGATAGCGCCCCTGTCTTTAGCTTTGAAAAAATATATATAAAACTTTGGCATACGCAACTTCTAATATACGTATTTAGTTCATTTCAGTCGGCGTGAAAATGGGCATGCATCGTCGCGGAGACTCAATTTCGCACCAAGCTTTCGTCATGTAAAAACAAATTGTTTTTGACACAAGCTTTTTTTTTTATTTTGGACCTGCAACATTTTTTTATGTAGTGCATCTTACAGCCATCAGGGAGGTATCCGTAGCTCTCGTTCATTGTTCTTTTGTTATTTGTTTACGGTTGGGCGCACTCTTCGGAGACTACGCCGGTCCGCCAAAGAGCAGTGTCGTACCTTTTTTGATTCTGCTGATGCGTAGAAAGCAAAGGCTGAAACGAGAACGCAGTTTTATGGTAACCGCTACAACTCAAGCGTGTTAAAGTAACATGGGATCAGTCCTGGACATCTGTATGCTTCCATGGGGATCATTTAAAACAAGCGGAATCACAGAAATGGGCTTCTTTCTATTATTACTACTACTGCAAAGAAGCCAGCTTTAATGTATTTCACATAAATTAATTATAAAGTGGGCGTCTTTTCAAATTTATTCATATCGTGGAGAAGCCAGATTTGAGCAACCTGACTTTTACAGCGAAGTATGAGTATTCGTTACTGGATAAACAAGACAAAATATTCGTAAATACTACATTATACTGCGTATGTCTCATATTTCTTAAGCGATACACTAATGTACCGGGGAGAAACGGACTACACAGCCTCCTACATACAAAGGCTCAAAATTTATCTCTAAATCCAAAAAAAGGCTCCTACGCCTCTTCCTGTGATCTCTTTTAATGCTTTAACAGCAAGGAGCCGCATGCAAATGAGGAATCGGCTATGCGTTCGCGAAATTAGACCGGCAAAACGCACTAAGGAAAGAAGAAACGCACAACTCGTCCGCGCCGCCCTGGTTTATTATCAGCACTGGACGAAAGCGCAATCACTGCACTTTTCCTTAAGTTATCGGAAGCTGCGCTAGCAAAATTCAGATATCTTCAAGAGGTGCATGAATTTTGAGCTTCTCCCGAGTGTCGTGCTGTTACAGACGCACTGGAAGTGTGTGCTGCAGCAGAAAGTTTAATGCAGAACGTGCGTTCCGCTGAAGGCAGCGCGCACGCGATCGAAACATGCGCCCTGAAATAACAAATATTGTCTCTTAGTACTCGGATCGTGCTTCCGGCTGCAAGTGTCGCTGCCCAATTAATTATTAAAACCGGTGTGACCCTGCCGAAGCACCGTTCCCCCATCTCGAGACGGAAATTTCCACCAGCGGCTAAAATGGCATAGTTTGCCTCGCGTCGCAATTTTTCAAAGAGGAGTAAATATGAGCAGACCGCATAAAGGGGAGGAAAAAAAGACGCAGAAGAAGAATGGTGCGTATTTCGCGCCTTGAAGAAGAAATAAAGGTTCAAGAAGGAAGAATGGTGCGTGTACAAATTAAAGGGAGAGAGCTTGAGCAACGACGGAAGACTAAAGCCAGGAGAGGTTGTGCCTCGAGCTATGCCATTCTTCAGGCGACATTTTAGGCGCTTTCGTTTAAAGCTATAACTCTCTTTGATGACAACGAAAACTTGTGTGGCCATAAATTTAATCACCCCAAAAATACACCGCATATTTATTTTCACGTATCCTTAAAACACGAAACTATAGCAAGCAGTGTGGCTGTCCCCAGTCGAGGAAGTATGGCGCCGCCGATTCGAAAAAAAACATGCCGTAATCTACGTTAGGTGAAGCTCTCTTGAATCGTTTCAGTTAAATGATATACAGAGACATACGATACGTGCACATTGTATGCTATTTACAACTTATGTAGTTGTTTACTCCTTCGGCCAAAATGCCAACGTAGGTCCACGAAGGGTCAACATATGCAACGTGGATGCAGCGATGACGTGCAAGCTAATGCGACGTCTTGCGAGGGGCGAAAAAAATAATTGCGAGCAAAGGTACACGTGCGGAGGAGTACGAAACGTCGCGATGCATGTTTCACGCTTCAACAGCTTTGGCGCCACGCGTTGTCGTTTAATCGTCTTTACCACGTGACTCGCATGAACGCGGAGACAGTCCACTGAGTGTACATGGCGACATATCTTTTAACTACGCTAATGATTCGCTGCCTGGTAAATGTTTCTTTTTTTGTGATTTATCTCTATACGTCGAAACTCTGTGGAATTGTACCAGATATGCCAACTGGGCGAGACACGGACACCAAACGCGGAGGAAGTGGCCAGGAAGCTAGGTCCGCATGCTACACCGGAGCGACAAAATTTTTTTTTATTGAAATGCATATTAGGAATGGTTGGCGCCTTTATGGTGGCACCGGCTACTCCTTGTCACTTGGTAAAGGAAACAAATTTGCGTAAAGACGGCTAATAGTGACACAAAATATGACACTCAGTAGAACACCGGATTAATAAAAAATATACAGCCCAACAGTTTACGAATCGCAAAGTTTTGGGCATGAGTTCAGTACACATACGCATATATAAAGTCAGATATTTTGAACAGCCAAAACACACATGTAATACACTGCAAGTACAGAACAGAATTATACATATTGTGTGAAAAATTGCTATCACCACATAAATCAATTTTGAACCCAGAACAGCATCTATCTTACTGATTTAGCGTATTAGGATCATCTGAAACCTAATATTTTCCCAAAATGTTGGTGTCCTCTAAAAACTTTTTCAAAGCAAGAAGTGCTCTTTTCTGAAGGCCCGCATTTGGTCACGGGCCAAGTATCTTTTTTTCTATAATGCGATTGTACGATTGCACTGCTTGCGAGGTGAGCCGCGTTGCAAACCACATTAAAGCCTTTGCGAGGACACGGATCGCGCACTGGTGTAAGGATTGGCCAAGCAACGCAGTACCTCGGATTGCACCGTCTCTGTGATCGGAACATTTCCGGGGTCAACTCCATTTCCTATTACAGTGTCTTTGGGATCTGCCCAGCTTACTCGGCAATGAACCGACAGTCGGACAGACAGGAAAGCCGGGGTTTACGCAAGGAAAGCTTAGCTCTAAAGGACTGAACAAGCCTTAAGATATTTAATCTCCTTGACGTGAACTTTTTTCTGAAGCCTCCGTGGACATTAAAAAAGAAAGAAAGATTTCACGTCAAGGAGATTAAATATCTTAATACTTGTTCAGTTTCTTTTGAGATAAGCTTTGCATGCGTTTCCTTTTTGTGAAGGCCCCGTGGACTTGTATGCAGGATGCTATGGGTTCATTTCGGCCATCAGAAAAATACACAGATTTTGATGCGGAAATACAGCGCATCCGTGCAATCCGCTGGCGAGCGGAGCGACGGTACAGATGGACTAAATCAGTTTACGACCTTAGAGAGGCCAGACGCATTCAAAAGAAAATTCAGCGTCGCCTTGTTGTTCTGCAAAATCAACGCTGGAAATCCTCTTGTGAGTCACTCGACCCCTGTAAACCTTTGTCGATTGTCTGGAGAACAGTCCGCGGTTTTCGAACAGCACCTCAACAGCGCCGTCCATTTAAATCTCTAGCCCTCCATCAAGGACGCCAAGAAGTCGACGTAGCCGAAGATTACTACACAAGGATCGCGGGTCCGACGTTCACCTATTCACCTTGCGCACCTATTCCTATTGTACGTCCTTGCTCGCGAGATCCCCGTATGGATGCTCCTTTCTCCATCGAAGAACTGGAGGCCGCACTTGCTGGGTGCAGGCGATCTTCGTCACCAGGACACGATGGCATCACACACTCTGCGCTTGCAAACTTTGGTCAAGAGGCCAGAGATGCACTTTTTGGCCTATACAACGCATCATGGCGTGACAGATTGGTCCCTACCACATGGAGATCCAGTCGCCTTGTTTCATTCCTCAAGCCTGCCAAATCTCCATTGGAATTGTCATCTTACCGTCCAATAGCACAAGCCAGCTGTGTCCGCAAGGTAACCGAGAGAATGATCCTTACACGGTTAGAATGGTACTTGGAATTTTACAACGTCTATCCACAGATAATGAATGGCTGGTTTTCGACGTGGCTCTGGGCCGTCCGGCAAGCTGAAGATGCCGCCCGAGTCCAAGTACTTCGAGCCGCCACCTGAGGCCACCACAGCAAAAACTGCCGGACTGTTCTATAATAAAGTTTCTTCTTCTTATTCGACGTGAACCCTCGCCAATATATAGCGTTATATACAGCACCAGAAACAACGAATCACTGCCATTATTCCTTGATGTTAAAGGTGCATACGACAATGTCGATCATCATGCAATTATGGACGCCTTAGAAACTGTAGCGTTTGCTGGACCCACCTTTCGCTGGATACGCAGCTATTTGACTGGAAGATCTTTCTTTATTTTGATTGAAGACGGGCAAACGCCGTCTAGCTACACTAGTCGTGGTGTACCGTAAGGCGGAGTACTCAGCCCGACTCTCTTCAACCTGGTGCTCGTCGGTCTCACCGATTCGTTACCGCAAACCGTTCAGCTCTCCGTATATGCAGACGACATTTGCATATGGGCTTCAGGAGTGACACGTGCACAAGTACGCGTACGACTTCAGAATGCTTCAACGGCCGTGCCAACATACCTAAGAAGGCAAGGCCTGGAGCCTTCACCTGAGAAATGTGCACTCGTTGCTTTTACTCGAAAAGCGATGGCCCAGTATTCTTTGCGGATTAATCACCGAACTGTACGGTACAGACGAACGCACCGCTTTCTTGGCGTCATCATTGATAGAGACTTGTCGTGGAGCCCTCACGTCTCGTACATGACAAAGCGTTTGGCCATCATCGTGGACCTGGGGCGCAACAGTACCATCAATGTTGCAACTATATAAAGCACTGTTTTTGGGCTTCCTGCGGTACAGCCTACCTGTACTAGGCAATACTTTCACTACAAATATCCGCAAACTCCAGAGTGTGCAAGCACAAGCACTCAGAACTTGTCTCGGTCTCCCTAAAACTACGTCATCAATTGCGACAGTGGCCATTGCCGGAGGCACTCCTTTGACAGTCTATATAGACACAGATGTCATGAGTGCACACATACGACACCTAACGATCGGATTTCCTCAAACCATCTTGCTTGCTTGCCAGCAAAAAGGCCATATTCAACTTTTACCAAAAGTGTTGTAAAACATCAGTCCTACTTGCCATCAGAATTTACACCTGCTGCACGATTATCAGGCACATTGTGGTGTCTGCACCAGCCGCAAGTGCAATTGACAATTCCTGGCATCAGAGACAGAACTTTAGCGCCGTTGCAAGCTTTGAAACAAGCAACATTTGAACACATTCACAATGTGCACAGATTCCGGCAACGTGTCGACACAGATGGTTCGGTAAAACTCAATAGCTCTGCTGCTGCAATCATCATCCCGGCAAAATCTGAAGAAATTAAATTAAAAACTTCATGTGCGACCACATCAACGTATGCAGAACCTGCGGCACTCCGTGCTGCACTTGATTTCATTAGCCAGGAATCACTACAACAAGGGACACTCTGCAGTGACTCTAAGGCAGCCCTTCATTGTATACAAAGCCCAATGCACCACGGACCCAATGAACAACTGGCCTCAGAAATTTTATGCATATATCATCGCAGCCATGGCAAGGGACACAACATAATCTTTCAATGGCTTCCAGGACATTACAGCATCACTGGGAATGACCACGCCGACGAAGCCGCCCGATCTGCACATGAAAGCGGTCAACGTGTTTTTATTCCGCTTTCGCGAACAGACGCTGCGGCTGGGCTGCGATTGATGTCCCGTGAATGTACTTTGCCTCTGTGGGACTCGAACGTTTTCGCCATGTGTCGTTTGCGTTTGTTGTCTCCGGACATACGGATGCACGTACCGCCTTGGTTACCACGACGTGAACAGACCGTGCTGTACCGTCTGTGGCTAGGCGTTGCCTTTAAGAACTCATATGCTTTCCTTATTGGAATAACCAACAGCCTCACGTGCTACACATGCAACAGTGATGAGACGCTCGCATATTGTCACGTGGTAGTGATGGTTAAGAAGGCAACAAAACTGTGATTAACGAAACGAGTGTTTTATTGGGCGAACTTGTGTCCTCAAAAACAGGCTACACTCAAAGAGCAGCGGTAGCGGCGAACACGATCGGCGGTCTTCGAAATCTGATCAACGGGTCAAGCGCGTCGGCTTTTATACATTAATCGTCGAACGTTCCAGACTAATCGCTTGGACCCGCGTGCGTTCCACAAAGTTCTACATTATTCGCGTCGCGCACACATACAATCAGATTACACAAGGTTCGGTCACAGACAGTGGATGGAACCATCGATAACATTCCAGAAACTTCTGACACATGCAAGCGCGCCCTACGCTGTGCGATAACATTTGTTAGGCGGTGAAACGTGTCGCCCGATGAAGTCAAGTACACGTGTCAATATATTATCTGTGTCTGCCCGCGATGTAGTGCCAAGAGACAAGTGATGTGCAGAGTACTGGACCAGTGGGGCGATCGTCCACTATCAGAACTCAAAGCTTTTGCTCAGTACTCCCAAAGTGCATCCGCGCTGAAGGCCTTACTCGCGTTATTAAGGTTTCTACGGTGTACGGCGCTAAACGATAGATTTGAAGAACGCCGCCCCTTACCGCTCTGTAGTGTACGTGGTTTGTTCGTGCTCTTCTCGCTGTCTCCTCTTCCATTCTCTTTTTCTTTTCATCGCCCTTAACCTTCCCCCCGTGCAGGATAGCCAACCGGAACTACCTCTGATTAAGCTCCCTGTCTTTCTATGCATCCTCCTCTCTCTCTCTGTTTCTCCATGGACTTTTGGTTGGCTAAGTTTCTAGTTTAGCCAGTGTCGATGGTTTTACACCTGCCATTAATAACTCCAATAACACGAGTCTTCGCCTAACTTTTGACGACGTTTATTTGTTTGTCTTTAACAGTGAACGCGTCATTACTAATGTTTTCAATTTCCCTGTCCTCAAAACACGTGCGCTAAAGAGAAAGAGAAGCCATGCGCAACGATTGCAAAATATCTAAGTATTTAATACAGATAAAATTCTTATAAATGCGGTGAACATTGATTGTAATCAGGAAAGGTTATTATTCATATCGGTGTTATTAGTGGGAGTCATGCGAAATTGGTTTTCTAATTTGGATTCTGTTTCTAAGTATTTCTCTAATTCTCGACATTGGAAACAAAAACGTATGTGGTTCATTGAGCAGCATCGTCGACCTGCTTGTCGCACTGCGATAGTAGCAGATGTCTTGTCAGGTTGTATAGCCTTTAGCTTCTGCTACCACCTGTGCATTAAAGCAGGGCAAATAACCTGAAACTGAATTCAAGGTAGCTCGTGTAGGCCACGCTGAGCCTGATGTGTTGAAGGCGCTTAGCGATACATTAGATAAGGTTGTTTTGAAACACGTTTATACGTGGAGACTTGACAGACGACATGAAAGTATTTCGTCCAAACAACGACCGCTTGACTCGTAGTGACCCACTGGTTTCCGAACCGGTGGAAAAATATACTTCACTGCCAAAGTCATCATGCTGCCCCGGCTCAACACACACACACAAAAAAAAAACAAAGAACAAGGACGCAATCTCTTTTTTTTTATTATGGGGTTTTACATGCCAAAACCAGTTTCTGATTATCAGGCACGCCGTAGTGGGGGACTCCGGAAATTTCGACCACCTGGGGTTCTTTAACGTGCACCTAAATCTAAGCAAACGGGTGTTTTGGCATTTCACCCCCATCGAAATGCGGCCGCCGTGGCCGGGATTCGATCCCGCGGCCTTGTGCTCAGCAGCCCAACACCATAGCCACTGAGCAACCACGGCGGGTCGCGATCTCTTTGACTTATACAAAGTGTACGCGTGATGCCGATGGTATAGAATGTATAGATAGAGATTAAGGGAGCGCAGACACATGATGTCAGCTGCCAACACTATTATGTCAACGCTATTATAACACATAGTCACCGGCAGCACAATCAGCTCCAATACTGGTTGAAGCCGTTGGTGCAGATGGCTAGAGCCATCACAACCCAGGACGAAGAAAGCACTGCTGGAATTATTAAGGACACCAAACTTGCTCTTTGAGGAATCGCCATATCTACTTAAGCATAGCCCATCAAAGGGTGCGACGACGCCGAGTGGAATAATTCGTGAATAATAAGTGCAGTGTTTCATACGCTATGTGGATTAGCGCGTCTTAGATGGCAACATGGCGGATGTCTGATGGCGAATGCAGTGCGTGGAAAATAATGAGGCATGTCATCACAGCGAGAAGCTCGAACTATGCTCGTAGAAGTCCTTGGTGGAGGCGCGCTCGTAGCAGCACCTCTGCCGATGAGGCCCAAGACTTTCAGAGCCAATAGCGTCGTTCAAACCAACGTTCTGTCACTGTGACCGAGCGAGCGCGTTGTCCTATACAATCAGTGCCAATTGCGATCACGGTAGTCGAAGAGTGGAGCCAGCCGCCGCTCAGAGGCTGCTTGCACGAAAGCCTTTTACCCCTAATGTTACACCCACCTCAGTGACCTTGTATTTGTATTGAATTCTGCTGAGAACGAGGCAGGAAGTGTCAATCGCGACTGCGGAGACCGCATTTTTATGTGGGCCTAACGCAAGCACGCTCGTGTGATGTTTGTCGTGACTACCATTGAAGAACCACAGGTCATGGAAATTAAGCCAGACCTCCACACAGGGCCAAAGACAAAGCTCTGCTGGTCAACCTCCCCCTGCCTTTCTTTACATTTTAATTATCGCTTTCAGGCTCTCCGATGTCGTAATGGTGCATAATATGATGTAATAATTTTTATTCTCCGGTACGTTTACCCCTAATGAAAGCCTTCGGACAAGGGAGTCAAAGTGGCTGCACCGTAAGTTTCCATCTTAAGTAGGAGCCGCACCTGGCGCGAAGCCTACTACATTGTTTCATTATTCAATCGGAAAGCCAAACATTATCTCTCGTTTTGCGACGACTGAACGATCGGTCGTTGTCTGTGCAGGTGCTACTTGAAGACTGTCCCCATCGTTCGTCGGGACACAAAGCTATGAAGGCACTTTTGTCTTTCTTAAGGGCGACTTGGCCTATGCAAACGCCTTTGACTCGCTCAGGCCCTCCGCGTGCGTGCTCGAGCTCACCGCGGCTTTCTTCCCCCTCCCCTCCCTCTCTCTATCTCTCCTTTCTATTCCCTCTTTCCCGTTCCTTAGAGTAGGATAGCCAACCAGGCGCATTTCTGGTTAACATTCCTGCCTTCTCTCTTTATTTCCTCCTCCTCCTCCTCATCCTCCTCCTCCTTTTCACTTGTGCGGTGTGTGCAGTGCGCAATGAGCCCTCCCACTATTTCTTGCGTTTTTGTTCCTCGAGTTAGTGCGACCGGCTCTATTCTTTTTTCTGTTCCTACTGCCGTGTTCTATTCATTGTCGCTTTCTTTGTGGCCTGTCGTCTTGTTCTTTTATTTCCAGTTTCCTTTCCCTTCCTATCTTCTATCTTCACGTTTGTATTCAGTTCTTCCTGGAGAGCCGGCAGGCATTGGGCCCTTCTAGCGGTGGCAGTTAGCTGTCAGCCTGCATCTTCCCATGTTTTTCTTTCTGTCTTTTCGTATATATGCGTTCAAGGAAAATAAAAATAAATTAAAGTTGAAAATACTGTTCTCAGCGATGACCTGCCCCTGAAAGAGCCGTTGGATGATTGTAAATATACTCCAAAAGTCGTAGTTTTGAGCCCTACGTGTGCTGTTGCTATACTGAAGGTAACAAAAAGAGTGATAAATTGCTTAGATTACGCTGTTTCTTGTCGGACAGCTGGTTACCTAGTACATGGTTTAGTAACCAAGAGGGTAGCGAAGTCAAAACGATGTCGTACAGAAGTTTCGAAAGAAGTAAGAGTGAGAGCATGCGTAAGGGCACTTCTGTTCCTTCAGCAAGAATCGCGCACTCTGCGCCCAGGTGCGCTGACTGGTTATCATTACATATAAAAAATTAATAAATAGAAAAGTTCAAACTGACAAAAATGTCGTCATAAGTTACTACCGAACTGTAAATGTACTTATCCGTCCACCTATAGAATCAACGGTGAGCGCCCGCCGTGCCTACATTAATGTAACAAAGCAACGACGTATCGGGTAAACAACCAAGGGCAAGCATGGTTCGTCATGCATATTTGCATAGGAACCATTAGGTCCTTACTGCGGGGGCTCCCGATGTTGCGGGGAAATGATATCAGAGCTATTACCCCACCACGGCAATGCTCGCACCGAATCGTATTCTCCAGAAGACCTGTGGCGACTACAAGTGCCGTTCTCGTTGTTTACGTACGCATATGCCGTGTATCCTATTAGTCAGTACCACGATGGTTTTCGGAAGTTGCGTGCAGTGCTGGAGCATAAATCATTCGTTTCGTCAATAATAGAAAAGTACATCGTGGAGCATTCAAAGACCTGGTCCTTGTCACGCTCACACTTCTTAAGCGGTATGCACACGAAGTAAGGAAGAAAAATAGCTTTGCTGTGAAAAATAACTTTGTGACCTGGAATCTACAACACGCACGCATAGGCCGTGTTTGCTAATTATGCGTGCAGAGTCTTCTTTTAGCGCGCATTATTTTCTCACTGCACATTCTCGCACATTGGCGGTTTCACTTCGCGCGGACTTCTTTTTTTCTGCCACCTGCGTTTTTTTTTCTTCTCGAGATCTGCATAAGGAAGTGGCGTTAAGCAGCCCGAGCTTAGCAAGAGGGAACACTGATGATCTTACGCAGTACGCGCGGTGCAGAAGAATCGAAGGGGAAGGGGGAAGGAGAGGTTACTGATCTGAGTTCATCTTTTCTGTACTCTAAGAAAGAACGTTTACACTCTATGGGCCGTATCTTTCCTCTACACAATAATCGTCATTTGCCTTGCTTGCGTTTTCTTTTCCAAAAACTAAGCGCTCCCTACTTTACTGTCAAGAATGTTATCGCACACTGATAACGCACTTGCTGCTTGTAACCTGGTAGTACTGGGTGCGCAGCCTAAATATACGGAAGGAACGCAACATGGTGATTATTGTATGGTAAACTTGTATTAAAATGTAAGGGTTCGGTCCCCTTATAAATGCAACCTAACATCGAAGTCTTTTTTTGTTGTTAAATCCTCAATTGTATTACTTATTCATACCAACGCTTATCGTTGCCATGACGACACCATGATGTTGATATTTTTAAGTTTGTGTAATACGCCACCGCGAATGCCACTCGCATGCAATTGCAGCAGCTATCGCTATAAGAAAACCGGCTAAGACAAGCGTGAAGGGCGGCGGGAGGAATCCCATCGACAAACTGAAGCAACGCTTTTGTGACTCGATAGCGCTGGCGGCTTCAGGCGATAGTGCTCGGAAACCACCTGTGGATGACTTTACGGTTTTTCGCTGGCCTTACTGGGCGCGCCTTTTGTGAGCCTCAGAGAGAATAAAACACTTCAGTTCATAGAAGACCCGCTAGCGAGCATCATGGCGTTGAGTAAACATTATCTTTTGCGCATGGTGTTCTCACATTACGTCGCTCTTGCCCCCAGCGCGCACATCGGGCATGTGAGCAGTGTCGCTGCCTGATGCCTTCGCAAGAAAACGAGGGTAGACGACCAAAGATAATTTTTAAGAGCAATTACCAGTGAAGATAAACAGTTTAGAAGAACTTGTTGTTGGGCGAGTTGGTAGATATGAGCGAACATTGTTTAACTGCGCGAACAAACGAACCACAAAGACAGCATGGGACATGGACGGGCGCATGGGCGTCCATGTCCCATGCTGTCTTTGTGGTTCGTTTGTTCGCGCAGTTAAACAATGTTCGCGAAGATAAACAGCGTGTGAAGAGCTTCACTGGGTTCTCTGAAACAGCCGGGCCAGCTTGTTCTACTTAGTGCATTTGTGTAATGTTAATAAATGTTTAGAGGAAAGCGACCTAAGAGTAATCGATTAATTTTGGCAATTGTTCAATTGTTTTTGTGGGATGGCAACTTCAATTCAATTACAACTTTGAGTGAAGTACGTGTAATTGTGATTAGTCAGTTTTTTTCTTCTGTGACGTGTACAGATCTGTTTACAAGTAGCCATGATGTTATAAGCAACCTTGATGTTACAAATAATCGTGATGTCGGAAGTGGCCGGGATGTTATAACGAGCCGCGATGTCACAATGACGTCCCGATATCTTGCTCATAATTTCTTATGGCATTTAAAAAAAAGATACTCCGCAGCAACGAAAAGACTTGCGCAATTTCACTCATCGATACAGACTTCCAAGCGGCAAGGAACAGAGGTGCTATGCACTCTGTTTTCAGTTCAGGGCACGTTGAGTCATTATTGAGCCCATCGTAACGAGAGCAAGAACACTCACTGAAGCGATTTTATCTGCGTTTTCTCATTTACGAGAACCGTGAGCTGGGGCGTCTGGTTCGAGCAGGAGAAGGCGCTGCACATGCTTGGAAAAGGATAGCGACGCTGGTACGCAAAGAACGGGTGGCCGCAACATGGCAACTATACACGCCTTCAAAGTAAAACATGAAGACACATCCTACTTAATCTGCTCTCGCAGCCTGTTCACATTACGAAGGACCGCCCTAATGTCTGTCCCGAATATATACGTCAGGGATCCCGCCTATGCAGACGCTGGTATCAACGAGACACTTTAATTCGTCTTGTGCCGTCGTGTATTGTGGTGTGCTTTATGAGGTTATGAGTGCCTGTAGTGTGCAATCAGCGCATTATTTCATTTATCATCGCGTTCGAGTGGAGTAGCAGGCGTGCTCCCAACCACACCCCTCTAGTTTTCGGCCTCGCCCTCACTATTTACGAATGTCTCGGCTAGAATTACATCAGCGCGATTGCTGTATAATTTCCGTGTGTGACCTACCATTAAATGAAATAACCACAACGTGTTTTCCTTTCTCTATTTTTCTCGGTGTCTAAATGAACGCGCAATGCTTGTGCACTTCTGTCCCAGTGTAAGCGAAAGCGCGAGTTTGGGAGCAACACGCCAGGGAGATGACAATGCCGTTTGATGAAAACATTCCTAGACTTCACATGGATTGTCTTTTTCAACCCGAAGCATTCTTTGCGACCTTCAAGCACTTTGAATCAATCAATCAATCAATCAATCAATCAATCAATCAATCAATCAATCAATCAATCAATCAATCAATCAATCAATCAATCAATCAATCAATCAATCAATCAATCAATCAATCAATCAATCACTACTGAAGTATTACTTGGCGCAGTGGAAGCGGAACGTGTTCACAATGACCGAGCAGCTAGGCAAGCTCACGTTCTTCATGCCCCTCACTCAGCCTATTCGAGCGCCTCTATGAGCGCCTGCTCGAATTCATCGAGAGGGTCAAGGGTCGAGGCGCGCCACGACAGTGTCGATGCCATAGCCAGCTACCTGCAAAATCCTTCGCTTAACTTCGATTCCCAGATCACGTGAGATCTGCATAATTTTTTAGTGTTCGAAAGAATGAAAATAACGAGCGTTTCAAGTGGTGAGAATCAAAATTTTGTTAAATGCACTGGAGATGTACGACGCCTTATTTTCGCAAGAATGAATTGCTAGCGGCGACGGAGATAATTTATTATGTGATACTTGCCGAACTATTCACTTTTAATGCGTTAAAATTCATATGGTATTTCACGCACTTTCCTTGGGCTATCTATGCTTCTATGCATGTTTCCATCTATCGATCTATGTATCTACCTACGTACGTTTGTATCTGACCGTTTTCCCATCTACCTGGGTCACTGGGTAGTCAGTGCTGGAATGTGTCGCGCATCGGGCTGTTGTGCGGAAGTAAAAGGATCGAAACCAACTATCGGATTAGCGTGGGTCACTGAGTATCTGCCTATGTGTACATACGTCCGCTCTTCAACGAACCTCTTTCACGCCGATATGGTTCACTGTCAACGCGGGACTGTGTGGGTGCCGCTGTTCGAAGAAGCTTTTTGACGCCGACTTGGAGTACCGAGTGTGTGCCTCTCGGTCTGTGCTGGTCTCCAGTGAACCTCTTCGATGCCGACTTGCGTCCCTGTGCACGTGTCAGTAGGCGTGTGCCGCTCTTCAATGAACGTCTTTGACGCTAACTTGCCTATCTAGGTGTGTGCCACTGGAAACGTGCCGCTCTACAATATCGAAAGAGACCCCTTAAATTTTTCCGATGCTGAGAGGAATCGCGCCCACGTTATGGGGGTTCCTCAAGGACAAGAATCCGACGCATTAACAGACGTCGCCAGAAATGCCCCTCATAGGAGTAGCATTAATTTCAATGTGTATGTCCCAAAACTTGAAGAGAAACGCGTTGGCGTCCTGTTCATGTTTTTTCGGACAATATGGGAATAACCTAAGCGGAACAACAGTGTGGGGGTGACGATGAATTTGGCGTTTTGTGCTGCAAGGGCCAAGTATGACCAAAGAGCACCAGGTCAGCATCAGGCCATACCAATGTGTTTCGCGACTCTACGTTTGAGGACCAGCGCCTCAAAATTGGTGGTATAGTTTCAAGATTCGAGTTATAAGCGGACATGCAATTAATAACGATCGGCTTGAAATTCGCAACTGCAACAGCTGCATTAAATGAACCAAGTTAATTACTAAAATTTATTATTTATCATTTCATCGGTAAATTTCACACATTTACCGATGTCCACCACTGCTACTGATGCGTTACCAAAAAATAAATAGGGCAACTTCGCCGAAAGGACGAAGCACTGAATGGCTTACGATTGCTTTCGAGCTTCTTAGGCTGTGTTCTAATAATACGTGGAGGGGACATGTTGCAACTGGTTTTAACAACAACAACAACAACAACAACAACAACAACAACAACAACAACAACAACAACAACAACAACAACACAGTGGTGACGGTGCGAGCGCTCTTGAAGTGTCTGTGGAATTGCTATCACGATAAAAGTTCAAGATCTCCACTGTACTGTCTTTAGATGTGGCTCTTCCTGTATGACACAGGACACGGTGTACGCGCTAACGGAGCATTATCGTTTATCTTACACGAGTGTATTTCCTATATAGAAAACTTGAAACCACATGGCTAGGCTGACACTATGACGTCATATGTGCTTTGTTTTGCACTGTGGGTTCGAAAGGACTGCGCATAAAAATTAAACACAAATGAATACCCACTACACACGCATAAAAGAAAAAAAATAAGAACGCACTAAACAAATCCGAAAACACAGAAGAACATGTGCACTCCACCCTTGTGTTCGCGCGGACACCATTGAACGAGGCTCGCAATTTTTCTAAAGCTACCTTAGATTTACGAGTACATAGGTCCCTTATAACGGCAAAGCGGAAAACATTCAGTATCTGAATTCACGTTCAAACCTTCAATGTTCAACGACCAATAGTTCACAATATTTGCTATCGACGCACGTCTAACAAATGAAACCCCCACCAGGCTCAGGTCACAGTCGTCGTGTTGGCTGTCTGGAGCTAGAATCAATACTGATCCTCGTGTTCCCAGCCCATTAGCACATGGGGGTTACCATTGATCGCTTTCTCGCCCAACTACAGCGTGAAGGCAAGCCAGACGAATATATCTGCGCGCAAAGCCGCGTGCGACGGTTCTCTCTGCGTCCCCCCCTGCCTTCGCGGCGCCATTGGTTTCGCACGAGTCCGAGCACCACCCGAACATTTTGGCGGTTACGCATGGGTGACGCCCCATCCCCTCACACGGCTCCGGCTGTCGGGGCGGCCTGATGACAGCGATACGAGTGCAACGCCTGGGCGTCGCATCGCTAATGCGGCTGGCCACGTGCTGACGCGTCTATACGCTTGTCTGGGAAACCGGCAAATCGCCACCGAACTTCCACTCTCGCTTCTCTCGCACACCCCTCGCCTGCCTACTAGTCTTCCTGGTATGCCGCGAATGGCCTCACCCCTAAAAAGCGTCCGAAAAGCCGAAGTCTTCCCTTTCAACGGTGTCCTTTTTTTTTTCTTTTTCGACGCACCGTAGCGATTGAAGAACGGAAGTCCAACCACTCAATGGCAGCAAGGGGCTGTACTGCATACATAGTACGACCGAAGAAACACGTAATTTGGTGTTAGTGTATAGGGAAAAAAACTGTACAGCGAAAATTTCGGATGTGATATGTCTCGGATGCATGAGTTAGTTCTATGAGGCACGTCGTACGGTTAAGCGAAGGTAGGACGTGATTTGAGGCCGAGTAAAACGTAACGTATTCCAATTCAAGAAGCTGAAAAAAAAAGGTATTCTGAAGGCCATACACGCTTGCATAAGGCTTCTTTCTCTAAGAACGTGATTTTAGATTGCCCGACTGCACAGACGCTATGTGATGGCTTTCGTTGATCTATCCAACTCCCTGAACTTCAGGAGAAAATAAGAACTATTATTTACGCTATTCTCGGTATCACACAACAAAATAAGCCTCATAAGTAATATTGGCCATCGCCTTTAGGCGATGGCCTGCCGCATGGTAAAATAGAGAAAGACGAAAAAAAAAAAGTCCTTTCTTACTTTGCGGAAGGTTTAGCTTGAGACCAACTCTGATTTTGCTATGCAAATACATGTAAAAGGCAGAAATGCCTTTATAAGTCGAGTGCTGGACCTATTTGAATTAAATTTGTTGCACTTGAAAGGAAATGTCAAAATTTAGCAATTCTATACAGGGAAAACTTTATTTAGGACCTCGAATTGTTCACGGAAACGGCCGATAATTGATAAGAAAATAGTGAAGCACGAAGTTTACCAATCCGTAACGCTGCATGAAAAATGCATATCGCAGTTTTGTAAACTGCATCTGTTAAAGCATATAAGACGGAGAAATCACATATCTAAATTTATAGCTTATGTACAATTGTTAGTAATGTTCTTGATGGTATTGCAAGAGTTCTACTGACAAATTAGTGGCATATTTCAGAGTGGTGTGTAATACATCAATTTTGTTAGATCTAAGTGTATTATTAGGCACAGTTTACATAATTATAATATAGTTTTTCATTGCTGAGTTACAAAGTTGTAAACTTGATATTTGAGTTCTTGAAATTTCTCAATACACAAAAATTGTTTTCTAAAAAAACTTGCAACCTGTAAGAAGACATCTGGCTCCTTCAGTCGCCAGATGTCACTAGAATTTAAACCCGTAATTTAAATGCAACAAACTTCTTCAAAATTGGCGGTGTAGAGAAAAGCGATTTCTCCGTTCCCTTGTCTCTATATATAGAGCTCCCAAGCTAAAACTTCCTCTTGGGAAAAGTTTTGTGAACACGTGCCGAAATTCCATGCCGAACACCTGATTCCACCGGACCCAGTGCCAAAATTGCTTCACTCGAAGAACGACTAAGATGACACTTTCGTATACAACTGCTGCGTCGGAAATTCGCTTATGAAAACAAGAAAACAACCATGTTTTCTTGCGCAATACAGCGTACGTCGATCAATTGCATACGATTATTGTGGCGGTCAGGATTCTGCACATTGAACAGCCAAGTATAACGTGGTGAATTTCTGCATGGAGACCCCCATCGATAGGCTGATCCTTATATACCTTAACCATTGCTTTCCTACAAGATAACTACGTAGTGTGCGTAAACCTCTGTGATTGTAAATAAATTGTTACTAGTGACTTCAGGGAACACGTTGAAATTTTGAAGCTGAGGTCAGTGAGCACTTAAGGCATGGCCAACGTAACACGTAGGCCGAATTAGCATCAAGTTGAATGAATCCGGCCCCCGAAACGAGCAGCTAAATGCACTGAAGCGTCATTTATTTTCCAGAAAACCATCCTTACGCGCTGCGCGACATAGCTATGTGAGACATCGATACGATTCGTGGCAGAATTTTGGCGCAAATGCCTCACGACTGGCGTTATTCCTAGGATGTCATCTAAACAGACACGCTTTAATAATGTGTCTCAAAGGAAAAAGAAATATTTATTTTAATGCGATTAGCATTCTTCGAATACTTGACGCACATTCCGGTATCTATGTCCGGATGTAACCTGTTTCATGCAAACTTGGGTCACTGGGTAGCCCATGGTCTAACGGGCAGAGACTCGGGCTGCTGTCCCTGAGGGAACCGGGTTCCAAAGCAACCGTGCGACGTGTTTCAATGCGATTATCATTACTTGTGAGCTTCACGCATTTTGCAGTATGTATGTATGTATGTATGTATGTATGTATGTATGTATGTATGCATGTATGCATGCATGTATGTATGTATGTATGTATGTATGTATGTATGTATGTATGTATGTATGTATGTATGTATGTATGTATGTATGTATGTATGTATGTGTGTGTGTATGTACGTATGTGTGTGTGTATGTATGTATGTATGTATGTATGTATGTATGTAACTTTCACGCAAGCTTGATTCATTGTTTATGTGCCGCTCTTCAATGACCCAAAAATAGTTTTAAACTTATCCGGCACTGGGCGCTATCGCACCCGCGTCATGCATATATTGAGACAGTCTTGACTGAATGTATATTCAGACACGCGACTGATGCGGACTTGGCAGTGGCACCGCTAGATGGAGCACATCGTTCAGCGAGAGGAGCCCCGCTGCAGTGCAAGCCTCATACGTGACGCGTTTTGGTGGTGGTCATGCGACGTGTCGCTACATTGCTTCAATGCCAAATCGTATTGTCATTGCCATTTATCCTGAGCTCTTTGCTGCCAGAATTCTTCACTGAAAGTTTTATAAGAGCTAAACGCTTGGCTCGAGCTTACACTATTGTACATTGCGCAGATAGACTGTGCAGTACACAGGGCAAGTTGTTTCAATAATTATGTTGTTTATTTGCTGCACTTTGTTTCCATAAGACGTACTCAGTTTCCTCTGAAAGCGTAACGTTCCTGAGGTAGCCGACTGCCGTATAAGGAGTTAGTGCCTGCGTTGTTAAGTGAGTACTTGTTCTCTGTCTCACTGTGCTATAAATACCTTGCTGACGATTGCTTCTTGCGGAAAAAGGCAGAGGTGCTTAGAAACATTGCCGAAAGTACTATCGGAATTCGCACGCCTACATTTCCGTGTGCCTCTAGGGAGTCGTTAAAAATGGGTAGAGGTATCCGCCGCGGGCGACCCGCTAAGCTGTATGGGAACGCAACCGACGTTTGCACGAACAACACAGCAAAGGCGTTCGCAAGGTATGCCTCTCGCTGCGTGGCGAAACCAGCGCCCGGCACGAAGGAGCCTGAAAGCGTCGCTTAATGCTCAAACAAGGATCCTTCTCGAAGGCAGTGACCCGGAAAGGGAGTAGCAGTAGCGGTACCAGTAAAACTCGATTTTCCCCGGCACAAAAGAGTTGCTGGCACGAAAGCGCGTTTCTTCGTCATGCTTGGAAGGCGGCACAAAAGTAGGGGGTGGAGTGGAAGGAGTTGGAAGGGGCGGGGCGGGGGGGGGGGGAGGAAAGGAAAACAGACTTTACCGCCGTCTGGTTGCATTAATAAATTTTACTTCGCAACTGTAATTACTGAACTTTATTAAAGACCTTAGAAGCGAAAACAGAAACCGACACCCTTTTGTTGTCGATAATTCGCAATCACTTTCAATTGTGAACCCGATCATTCGGCGATTCTAACTTGACCCGAGGAATCCGGGCGGAGAGGCCGTTGTTTGGTTACTGCGCAGGCAATTCTTTCGCTCCTTCTATTCACTCAGACAGCCAGGCTCATATGTACTTCGTCGCCTGAGTTTCCCTAAACTCACACACTACAGATGAAAGGGTTCGTTGAATTCTTAGCGAAGTCGTTGCTTTCATTATTATTTCAGCGCACGGCATATGTATCAGAGGCTACTTGGAAAGTCCAATGCATTGCGAAGGGGCCAAGACTTGCCAACTTTTAATGTGAGCCACTAGTGGGATCGACCCCTGAGCGCTGTCGTAGGCCTGGTAGGGCGGTGTGGTTTAATTTCCACTGACTGAGTATTGCCAGTGTGTACAGCTGCGCTCTGTATAATTTGATCAAATACCCATTGATATCACTAGTCACTGTGGCATACATGGCAATGATCGAGTAGACGCAGCTGCGAGATCTGCCCATGGCGGCGCCAACTGCGTTGCCATTTCTCTTTCGAGAGCCGACGCAGGGAAAAAACTTTCCTCACTTGCGTGTGACCTAACATTAGCTCAATGGAATTCATCTGACTTTACAAATGCACGCCTTCATACCCTGGACCCTAATTTACAGCTCCGTATTCTGCCCGATCTTCCACGACGTAACTGCAGCCTTCTAGTCCCTCTATGGTTTGGAGTCGCATTTTCAAATACGTACTCCTTTCTTCTCGGAATAGCCAACAACCCACTTTGTGACTTCTGCGGGCGCAATGAAACAATCGCGCACCTTCTTTGTGAGTGCCCTCGTTTCAACCCACAAAGAGCAGTCCTCTCAGCCACCCTAGACAGACTGGACAAGCGCCCAAGGATAGAAAACCACACCTACGCGAACATCAGCGCGATCCGCTATGACGGCGCTGCTGCGGTATTTAAAAGACACGGGATTTTCTGACAAACTCTGACTGTACACTGCGTGACGTAGGATTGGACGGTGACACTGTGTTACACTAGGAACGCCTTCGCAGACTGCGTGACAGTGCCCACAGAAACAGTTCGTCTGTATCGTGTGTACGTGTGTGTGTATGTTGTTGGGATTTTTTTCTTTCCTCTCTCTCACCTATCTCATCCCTTTGCCCCTCCCCCAGTACAGGGTAGCCAACATATAGCTCACGTGAATTCTGACTTGACTTCTGATTTAACTGTCGACAGATAGGAGAAGTAACAACTCCTTGCGAGATCACTCCGTTATATCGATGTTATATCAAAAGCACGCGTACTCCTAGGGATGCGCGTGAATGTTCTCACTAAGCAAGGCCTTCGACATAACAGTCACTGTAACATGGCAGCCGCTCTGGCTCAGTATAGCTCGGTATAAAACGACGTCATAGACACCCTGCATGACACACACAATTAAGGACGCACATGTGCGCTTAAGTATGAGTTAGTTAACTGGGATTGGCAACAGCGCACTGTCGCAAGGGAACGACCCTATTGAGTCAACGGCGTTGCAGACGTCCCCACTGGGGTGTTTATTATGCAAGATGAACAACACAGTAACTACTACGACGTCCAAGAAGTAAGCTACGAGGCGTCATTGCATAAGCGCGCGAATCCGGGCTCATCGAGCTTTTATGTCTCTGGGAGCTGGGTTGCCGCGGCAACCAAGCTCCCACAGCCGCTTCAGCAGACGTACGTCTGCTGAACCGGATAACGACATGGGTGTGCCGCCTGTGAAATATTCTAGCCGTTAGACGCTGGGCGTTATGTGCACATATTTCCATCCCTTTGATCCCCACGGCTGCGATTGCACGCTCTACAACGCAGTAAACGATTGCGCCATAAAGGTAAGAAACAAAGAAAGATGAAAGAAGTTTGGGGCCTTCCTCCAGCCCTCGTTTGGCACATATCCAGTATAACCACCTTTCCGGTCGCCCCGTGTGACTCACAAACGAAGTTAAAGGCGAGAGAGACACAAAAGGCGAGAATGAGGCTTTGACGCAATTCGGCCATCGTTGGCCCGTGCCCGCCGGCAGCTCTTGCGCGTGGGCGCACGACGAGAGTGCGCAAGTTTCAGTAGGACGCTGGAACACTTACAGAAACAATAAGTGTAGCGATTAAGGAGCGTCCCGATTTGGTGAGCTGCACCCTACGAGTACTCTATCTGTCTGAAAAGAACGCTATCTTGCTTAATGTGAGTTTGGGCGCAACCGTGATTTCATAGTGCGGCGACGCCATGATTGCCGAGGAGTCGACTCTACGATTCAAGGTGAACGTATTTCAATGCGCGATATTCTTAATTTGGAGCTCTATATCGACTCAAAGTGATTCTGGAATTTGCTGAAAGCACTCCCTGCAATATGTTTACATATTAATCAGAATTCATCGATGATATGATTGTCAATGTAAGCGGAAAGCTGAGCACTTCTAGAAAGCTATTTTCTTTCATAACGGAATGCTCCGCTTGAAGGCGTATGTTAAAGCGAATAGCTTTCTTCGTCTCTTACGGCACTTTTAGTGGTAGGTCGGAACTATGACGGCGGTCTAACTTAGGCGAGGGAAGGCGAGGAAACATGCCGACGGAGATCGCGTGCTTGATCTCGGCCAACCAAGTTGCGAAGATGAGCGGGGAGTCTAGTGGAAGGGGCGGAGTGTAGAACGGAAACTTTATACGCGCAAGCATGAAATCTGTGTGTGTGTCACCGCGAGGTTAAGCCAGCGGCGGAGGAGGAAAACGCCTGGAGGTGGAGAGGAGAATCGCGCACCGGGGAATATAGGGAAGAGCGCACTGAGCGCTCGGCAAAACAACGCAAAGTCTATCTATGTGGCGTTGAGCGAAGCGGCGAAGGATCAAGGAGGCAAAACGTCGCGGAGGAGTAGGGTAGGCGGAGGCGCGCTGGGTTGACCACCTCTGGTAGTTGATGCGGGCTTTGTGTGCACTATGGACGTACCGGGTTCGTCTCGTGATTGAGAGGCCGAGCTAGGACGGAGTAGTGACGCAAGCAGCTGCAGGCTGATAGTGAGTCGACCGACTCCGAAGTCGACGCCAAGCGTCGGGCACAAGCTGTACAAGTCCGGCAAAAGGCGCGGGCTTGGCGTGCCCAGGAGATTCCGAAAGAGAAAGAAGGAGAAGGGCAAAATGAATAATGTGAATAGCCCATTACCAAATTACTTGAAATAATACAGGATTTGCGTTTTCTTACAGCACCTTACCATCGTTCCTTATACCGGTTTGCACTTTATAAATATTGAGAAAAACGGACATAAAACATACAAAATAAAAATAGGCCTTGAAGAAGCCGCCACACTTATACAATCAAAGCATTTTTAAAGCATTCTACGCGCAATGCACAAAAATGCAATACTCATACGCTTGCGCGTAACCCGCTTTCCCGAAATGAAATGTCACTTTAAGTTTTTTCTAACTGGTTTTTGTTTTCGCTTACTAAATACGGTTCAGTACGAGTTCAAATCCGGAGTTAAAAAATAACGGTTCAAACTGGTTCCAACCGGTTCGAGTTCATTTGTACATCCGAAGAATTACAGAAAAACAGCACAAATTTATTTTGTAGGAAAACTCGACGCTGTTTCTAAGCTGCACTGAAAAATTACGAACTGTTGTTTTTCAGGCCACAGACAGTTAGGTAGTTACAAAAGAAGTGTGTTGATTCGTCAATGCAATGCTGGAATGTGAAGCGAAAGCTTTATTGAGGGAGAGAGACAGAGAGAAGAATGTTTTGAGGAAACGCAGAGTCTCCCATAGTGCTACCCTGATCAAAGGAAAAGGAAAGAGGAGAAAAATAGGGGAATGAGGAGAAACAATGAAGACAGGCAGTAGGGAATGCGATTATACAGTGTTCGAACTATCACGCACCAAAATTTAAAGATATGCAAATGCCACGTAGCTGGACAGAACAAAGGTAATGTTGCTTGCCGTCGCTTGTGGATACTCAGATTATTTTTTGCAGTCCGCCTAAACACATAATTAGTCTTAATTAATTAATCATCTTCTAAGATATTATTATGATTATATTTAAGTGGAAGTTCTTTATTTGGGCAAAACAAATACAAGGTTTGCCCGCAAGTTAAGGCAAAAGGAGGGCATTAACCTCCTGACTAAGGCCTTTACCTCGCTGGAGTAGCAGAAGTAGCAGTTTACAAGTGTCACTACTAATAAAACGAAATACAACTAATAAGACAGAAAATATCAAAACTATTTACAGCAAAATTTTTAAGCACACTGCAAATATCAACTGTTTGCGAAATAGCAAATAAATAAATAAACACAATCCTGCAAATAAAAATAAGAACATTCTGTTACTAACATAAGTTATACATTTAGAATATAACATTTATAACATCACTATTGACGTCGAACAATTTAAAACGCCATTAACATTCGTTAAAAATGTCGTGATCAGAAGATAGCATGTTTTGCATTGCATATTTAAATTTGTGAATAGTTCTACAATTTGTAGCTTCGTCAACAGTGTTCGGGTACGTATTGCATAAACACAGCTTCACATTCGATCATTTGCGTGCCATATTTTGTCCTTGGTTTCTTTTTTCATTACTATTGAAGTGTGACGTTGGCTGTATCCCGTGTCTCTACTGATAATTAGATGAAAAGTGTCAATGATAACATTGTAAAGCAACATGAAAAACTCCCGGCTTTCTGTTGCCTAATATGTGCTACATAAAAATAGCTTTGGCTTTCAGAGCGTGAAAGAAGCCCGCGAATATATGCCAAAACTGCCATGCGACGGACCACTCGAGGCGTTTTCGACGGGAGAAGTGGAGGGCTGTCCTTGCCACAGCACCTAAACCATCGGATGTCCAAAACAAAAACTCTCCCGCGATAACGTGTGACCTTTATATCGGCGCCTTTGTATCAGCGGTGGAAGTCCGACCACCACAGAAACGGGCAAGAAAAAAACAACTTATAAAGCTTTTCATATTAAAGTTTGCCATCTGTTCTACACTGCGGGGCAACTACACGGGATGAAAAGCTGATTCCTGTGCTCTTCAGGAAGCTCCAGACCATGGCCGTTCAGAGGGCGCGTGAAAGAGCGGAGAGGCTTGGCCTCCCGATTCCGACATGGGAGCAGCCAGCGGCGAGCCGGGGGCCCCAACGTGTCTCCGCCGGCTAGTTCCTCAGGACCTCAATAAAAGTTCATTGTTTGTCTGTCTGTGCTCTTCAGTGCTGCTCGAAAATCTGAAATATTGCTGCCACACGGAGAGGAGAAAGCTGCGTTTCTGACACATAAAAACATGTGACACCATATTCTTCTTTGAATTTTCTCTAATTCGGTTGATATAACAAAGCAGGTTGGATTTAACACACAGAAGGCCCACAATTTCACACCTGTGCAGTCACGTGCGATATCACAACACCTTTGTTTGTGGTCGAAGGGGCTCCAGGGCTACGCGGTGGCTTTGACATGCGAAATAGTGGTTCAATGAATATCACTAATTCAAGCTGTGCTTAGGTCTGGAACTTACCCTGCGTCTGCGCAGCCGTACAGTCTTGGAGCCCCTTCGACCACGGGCACCGGTTTTGCAGGTCATAGCGCACATGACTGTACATATAGACCTCTGTTAGCGACAAATAACGAGGCACCTGCTATAGCTGTTCAACAAATTTGTCGAGCAATAAAATGCACAAGATGGAATGTTCAACGTAAAAGTTAGTAGATCTTACACTTCTAGTTCGAATTTGCATGTCCACGAATAAGCGCTACTTAAACACATATTCAGTTATTCGCGTTGTGTTGCTCACATATCTAGCAAAGTGGCCTGTAACTTCATTTGCGTTCAGCACGTAGTCAACGTAAGGAAAATCAGAAATGTGGTGAACAGGTTTTACCTGACCGGTCACTTTTGAACAAAATATGTAGTAGCCCACTGGACGTGCAGACAATTACCTCTCAAACAGTTTTTTTTGGCGTTCGAGCAATGATTGCTTCCGTTTCGAGAAGAAAACTGTCGAACTGCAGGCGAAAGCGAAGTGGCGCCTTAATTTTGCGAGGCAAGTAGCGAATATTTCCGGAAGCACTTGGCGTGTGCCGAAGGCGTGCGCAATAACTAATGGGGAAAGATTCTGCTCGCCTCACTATTCTTGTCGCACTTTCCTGGGAGGGAAGACGAAATGCTGGACGTTCCCAGAGTGATTAGTTCGGTCTTGTCCGAGTTCGTTCCTAATGATGCAGAGAGCACTCCATCTTGTGATCACTGCTGGTCTTAACAAATAACCATACAGAGAGCGAACCGGTAATGACACAGAGCTGTTGTGTGTGTGTGCGCGTGCGTGCGTGCGTGCGTGCGTGCGCACGCGAGCGCGTGTGTGTGTCTTCTGTGTGTGCTTCGTCTTGTTACTAAAGTGCTTCATCGTCTTCTAGTAAAGGGCTCCTTTAAATTATGGGATTTTACGCACCAAAACCACAATCTGATTATAAGGCACGCCGTAGTGGCGGACTCCGGAGTAATTTGGATCACCTGCAGGTTCCTTAATGTGCACCTGAATGACGGTGTTCTTGAATTTCTCCCCCGTCAAAACGCGGCCGCCATGGCTGCGTCGTGCTTAGCAGCCCAACACCATATAGCCACTAAACCACCACGGCGGGTTTTGTGACGAGCTTCATCGGCTGCAGGGACTACAACGCATTTTTAAATGATTTCGTCCCCTCTGCTAAATATTCAGCTTAGGCACGCATGCTTGCAGTGAAGGATTAACAAAAACTTTTTTTAAATGGCAAGAATTGATTGCTGGAGAAAGTGCGGTTAGAACACTTGAACTCTTGGTTCTGATAGTCATTACAGCAGGGAGATTTGCAAGCACTAGAGGTCGGCAGATTACTCAGCGCTGTTCAGGTGATTTGCAGTGATTTTACCTCCTGACGAAAAGGAAAACTATCAGAGCAGAAGAGGAAGCAGACGCAGAAAGGCTACAGTGGAGATTTATTCATAGCATACTTTAAGGTTGTCCTTAAGACTTTATGTTTGTGCCAGAATGTTATAGCGCTTCATAACTTTTTGGTGTATATCACAAAATAATAAATGCAGGCTGTAAATGATTATGGCAAATCATGATTTCTGTCGGAACTTTGGCCTGTATTTAAAAACTACTTTTAGTCAAGTTATGCCAACATAGTAGACTCCTTCAACACTATGACCACTTCTTACCCCGCAGATTGCTATCATTACGGCACCCTGCTATACCGGGTGTTTCAGCGAACACTCTCGAAAATCTAAAGAAATCGCCTGTGACATATAGCACAATTCTAGTGCACGAGCTGGTCCACTCGAAGAGGCGGACATTATTTGCGCACAGAAATTGAAATGCATATTCAACGAACGAACAAAAATTAACTGATTAAGTTTTAACAAATTACCTTATGGCACATATTTCAATTTACAAATTCTAGCCGGGGAATTCACAAAGCGGATCCACTTGGAACAAATTCTCAGGCTGGCACCAGTTTAGAGATATTAATTCCCGAACATCGCGGAGAAATGCATTGGCATTCCAGTTATTTTTGTGCTTCAATGCATGAAAAGACGTTTTGTTCAGAAAGTAAGTGGAGCAGAAGGGCATTTTTTTACTGCCAGTTTGACGGCGCATATCTCGTAAACGGTGTCGTCAACACAATTATCTTCAAGTGGGCATGCCTTGCAGTCTCACCTGTTAGAATTTGTAAATTGCAACAGCTGCCATAAGGTAATCAGCTAAAAACTTAATTAGTGAACTTTTGTTAATTAGTCGATCATGCATTTAAATCTTTTGTACAAGTAATCTCCGTCTCTTCGAGTAGAGTAGCTCACTGACTAGAATTCTGCTATCTGCCACAGGCGATTTTTAGAAATGTTTGAAAATGTTCGCTGAAACACTCTATATGATATGTGTTTTGGGAACATCAGTCATTAATTTCCTCTTATTACTGGTTATCTTTTTTCCTGGTTACCTTATCGTCAAATGAAAAATAAGAAAAAGAAAAGTCATGAGCCATTCGACTCTGTGAAGGTCGATGACCAGCGAAGCTGCTTATCATGCGGCACAGAGGTGACACAGAATTTCGTACATAGGTACGGACTCATATACCATAATTTTTTTGTCTGCATTCGCGTGGATGACGGGACCGCTGCATCGAGGAGCCGGATGAAACTAGACACGCGTGACGTTTCGATGAGACCGTCACCACGGGAGAGAGGAAGGAAAGGAAAGGAGGTGAAAGCGCTTGCAACGCTGACATAGAGAGGGCGGTGCGAACGTTGATATGGCCGACGCGGGTCGGGGTGTAGTGTGTGTTCTCATCAGCTTAATTTTTGATAGGGGTTGTATTTGAACTCAAGATGTTAAACTTATTTTTTTTGCAATTTGGTGGAGTGCTTTAGGCCTGCTTCACCTCCGCCGTGGGTCGGCCCGGTATGGCACAATCATCGGGATCGGCCCACAATTTTTGGCCTAAGGACATCGACCCCCGGAAACTAGCCCCATACAGCTTCGCTTTAAAAAAAAAAAAAAACATATTGGGAAAAGAAAGCGTTGCTATAATATTATCGAGAAACCGATACATTTAAATCGTTACTCTAACATTTGCTTGAATTATGGCGTTTCACGTGCTAAAACCACGACCTGATTATGAGGCACGCCGTAGTGGGTAAATCTGGAAATTTGGACTACCTGTGGTTCTCTAACGTGCACCTAAATCTAAGTACACGGGTGTTTTTGAATTTCGCCCCTATTAAAATGCGGCCGCCTTGGCCGCGATTCGATCCCGCAACCTCGCGCTTAGCAGCCCAACGCCATAGCCACTAAGCAATCACGGCGGGTACTCTAACGTTTGTTAACGCAACTATCATAACATCTTGCACATACACACAAGCCCTGGAAAGCTTACACCGAAGCTTCCGTACTCTGTCGCAAAACAGACATTAAAACGCTACGACAATTTTTTTACAATTAAACCAAGTATGCGAAGTCCGTATAACGTTCCTGGACGCAATTTGGCAAAAACCTGTGATTCATTTGAGCACCTTATTGAGAAAAAAAAAAAAACGATGCCGACGCAAAAAGGTACCTAAGAAAGTCATTTTTGCGCGAAATCTTTTTCTTTTGCCGAGGAGATCGTTCGAAAAGTTTCTCCGCAAAATATGTTCCAGGGACGGTCATAAATTTCGAGAAACAAGAAAGATATATACAGAGAAGCGTCTTGACGGATGGTATAAATGTAATAAGGAACATTAAGAAGAAAAAGGTGAATCGGGAAATAACGACGCCCAGTATGGTCTTTGAGAACTTCGGAGCGATCGGAAAAGTTTTTCCTCTTTGTATTTCTATGCCGAGGTTTAGCGAGGCGGAGTAAGACACTAATCCTTAGTCATTTCCGGTTGATGGCTGAGTGTAATCGCCCTCACTGGCTCGGTTTGCGAGTATTTCGATCCCCTTCCGATCGCCGACGTGCACCGCCGCCTATACTCGTTGTACAGTAGAGACAAGAGACGACACGCTGCTACCACCAGAACGTCTACCGATACCCTAGCCACCGGAGATGACACTGACCGAAGAGGTATGAAGGGAAGAAATAAAATATAATAAAAGCATATGACTAGCCTTAGCTTGGAAATGAGGAACAAAAGAAAGAACAAGTGTATCGATTACGTAATCTGCGGGAAGCTCTTTTCACATCGTGCTCAGCGGTTCGGTGTACCGATCGATACAGCTATTCGGGTTCCAAGAGGGCCAGCTCATCGCACCCGTCTTCGATCTACGAAAAAAAACTTTCGCCATCGCAATGTCCGCAGGGAGTATGGCTGTGTTTGGCGTTCGTTCTTTGAATTCCTCGGTCTTTTTTCTCATTCTAATGCCTATCTCCACTGCCTCGTATATTACGCTTGGCGTTGATGCGTGTTCGTTTGCGTGATGCTTTCGTGTTTCTTTCAGTTTCTTTTTCTTTCTTTTTTTTCAAGTCACGTTTCCTCCTGCGCGTTGCCTGCACTGCATCACAGCTCCAGCTGCACCCCTTCTGCGGTGGTGACTTTCTTACGTGCACGCCGCGGTAGCTTAGTGGTTATGGCGTTGCGCTGCATAGCTCGAGGCCGCGGGTTTAATCTCGTTTGCGGCCAACGCGGGTTCGACCGCATTGGTTGTATTTGGAAGAGATCAAAATGCAAAAAAAACGCCCGTGCGCATGAACTCACCTGCACGTTAAAGAACCCCAGGTGGTCAAAATCAATTCGGAGTCTTCCACTACGGCCTGCCTCATCATAATATCGTGGCTTTGGCACGTAAATCTCCTGAACTTAGTTAATTTACGGTGTTGTACTTACAAGCACGTTTATTGAAAGTGTGTGGGTCCAATGTCTATTTCGACTTAAGCACTGATGACTGCGTACGACAAGAGTGGCTGGGTAGCAGCCGACTGCAGTGTTCGACTTGAGTCACACAAACTGCGGCCCGCAGAAGAGTCTTGAAAACGTGATAATCAGATCCCTCCCACCCATCGAGCTCAATCTAACTAGCAAATGTTATGTTACTAAAGTGTCAGTTTTGCATACCGTATGCCCTGGACTGAGACCCGCCGTGGTTGCTCAGTGGCTATGGTGTTGGGCTGCTGAGCACGAGGTCGCGGGATCGAATCCCGGCCACGGCGGCCGCATTTCGATGGGGGCGAAATGCGAAAACGCCCGTGTACTTAGATTTAGGTGCACGTTAAAGAACCCCAGTGGGTCGAAATTTCCGGAGTCCTCCACTACGGCGTGCCTCGTAATCAAAGGTGGTTTTGGCACGTAAAACACCATAATCTATCTAATCCCTGGACTGAAATTTTGTTTGTACATGAAGATACTGTGAAACGCGAAAACTACTGTTTCCCCGCCTTCGCCTTGGGGTGGCCCATGCAAAACACTTAATTTAAAATCCTTCTTCCAAGCTTCGCGTCATGTGTGCGCACAGCTGCGCACGAGGACGTAGCTCAGGTGTTGCTGGTCTGCCTTCTATTTACCGATATACCTAGGAGAGGCAACAGCTGCGCTTCATTATTGGGACCCTGAGCGACCATACATTGTCTCTCGGGACCATACTTGGAGCATGCTCCGTGGCCGCCTTGAAAAGACAACCTTTAGCGCTCTGAAAGCGCACATTGTTAAAAAGGACATGCGCTTAAAATAGTAGGGACGATTTTATGCAGTGGCTTGCGTTTGCTCTCGATATTACCTCTTATTCCTGCCTCTTCCGTGTGTTTGCGCGTGCTAAAGTGCTCCTTGCTTCTTCTTCTGTTTTTCGGTTTAATTCATTCATTTTGAAATAACATATATATTGTCTCCATTTATTGAAATTGAGGGTAATAATAAAATAATACATAATTGAGAATAACATTATAAATATTAAGGCGTACTGCTCACAATTTCTCCAGTTAGACCCCATTTAACCCTGTAATTACTATTTCGGGGACTCAAAAAGCAGAAAAACATATTTTGAATAGGTAAGTAGCATAATTAGACGTACACATATGTATTTTTAATTGTAAATGCCACGTTTCTCGGTGAACGTTAAGCATTTCTACGAAGTGTAGAAAGTGTATTCTTTGTAACACCAAAAACGTTTTTTTTTTTCATCACTCAGTTACGTACTGCATTTCCTTGGGTTACGATCACTGAAATATTATTCAACTCAAAACTACGTGGTCCTTCACAAGATATTCAGTGGTTATTTATTCACATTGATATTGGCGCGCCGAAATCTCGGAGCACTGCTGCCTTTGTTGCATTTCGCTCCGTTTCAACACAGCTCTTGTGGTTTAGAGTCACAAAGTCGCCATTAACCTCAAGTGCCATAACCCATGAGCCATCACGTGATGGTGGACATTAACGTAGCTCGCCAACCATTAATGTAGTGTATTGAAATCTAGTTCTCGGTTTCTTGTGCTCGCTGCAAGTCTCGCTTCACTACACGATATTAATGCTCGCTATAGTGTTTTGTAACTATGAATAGTAGTTTTTCCGGTAACGAGGTGCAATTTTCTTATTTTTTCCCCCTCTCTGACTCAGGGCCCACGAGAGGGCCGTCAGGTTTGACCTGATGGTCCTCGAATGGACCTAGCCAGGTGACATTGAGTTTACTCGCGTCTATTGTGGACCGAATAAAGTTGTCTCACTCACTCACTCACTCACTCACTCACTCACTCACTCACTCACTCACTCACTCACTCACTCACTCACTCACTCACTCACTCACTCACTCACTCACTCACTCACTCACTCACTCACTCACTCACTCACTCACTCACTATCTCACTCACTCACTCACTATCTCACTCACTCACTCACTCACTCACTCACTCACTCACTCACTCACTCACTCACTCACTCACTCACTCACTCACTCACTCACTCACTCACTCACTCACTCACTGATAGAATTACACAGGATATGAAGTGTATGACCCGAGCAGTGCAATAAAGGTACGGTCAGTTTCAAACTGATAGAGAGCGCGCAAAGGTGTCTCAGTAACAATTTCTGCAACAAGGCCTAAAGAAACATTGAAGGTGAGCAAAACAAAGTACCAACAAGCATGACAGGCACTGATGGTTTCATCAGCGTGCCATGTAAAGGCAATCGGTGCCTTTTGTTGTCGTTAATTCGTATAGTTTGAAGGCTTAGCAAGCACATAATCACGTCACTCGAATAGCAGCGTCTATTTCTTTATTTCCTGCAGGACCGGAGTCAAGGGGGACCTTTGGCTATCGCGCCGTTACCAGGGTAGCTAAGACGTAGTTGCATCGTAATAAAAAAATATTGAATAAATGTAAACCAGCTTTAAAAGCGGCGCTTGCGTAAGCTTAACGCCGTGTTTAAAGTTACGGGAAAGTGCGTTTCGTGCGAACGAAACGTGCCCTCTGCGGACAGGTGTCGCCGCTCGATTAATTATTTAAGCAGCACCGATCCGGCTCGAGTATCGCGCTCCCATGACAGAAATTCACTGCTGCGAGATGCAGTTTTCGTGTCACTTTCATCTCTCTCTCGTGAAAGTGTCGAGACAAGAATAAATGCGAAGCCAGGAGAAGCAAGAAATTTAATAAATAAACAAAACAAAAACGCGCTGCGAAGAGCTCACGCACTCGTGAACAAGATAAATATTCACGCACTCAACGCTTTCGATTCCACCCCCCCCCCTCCCCCCGACAGCAAAAAAAAAAAAAAAAAAAAAGAAGGCAATAACATGTAACGATGACATTTAAAGAAGATGCAGCGTAGCGGCATAGGAATGGGTGGGGGTTGGGGTGGAAGGATGGCAGTGCACCTAATTTAAGCTGAGCTCTGCTGTTTCACTGTCTTAGTCGTGGCTGCACTGAAGTTCGAGCGCTTTTGCTTTTGTACATGTGCACGTACTTTGTAATCTCTCCTACCTGTGAGCTGAAGCAGAAACGGCTTCTTTGGCACTACAGCCAGAATAATTAGGTAGTTCTGTGACTTTCTTCAAGCCTTTTTGAATTTTTTGCCCTTTACTTTGCCTAGCTGGGTCTCTACGTGGCGATGAGAAGGCTGAGAACAAAGCATTTGTGTTATGCTTCTGGAGAAGCAGCGAAGAGTTGGGCTAAGAATAGGCTTCTTATTGTGCTTCGCTCCCACGTATAGCTTTAGACACATTTACATATATAGGGTACGTAATGTTTACTGAGCTGGTCCTTCCCTTATCATGCATCCTTACTATTTGATATGCTTATCAGTGTTCTTCTGTAGACGAGATAACCATTCATTCATTCATTCATTCATTCATTCATTCATTCATTCATTCATTCATTCATTCATTCATTCATTCATCGCATGGCGATGGAACCAATATACTTAGCCCAATCGCTTTCGATTACATGCAGTTCTTTTAGCCGTAATGTATACCAAAGACATACATAAATAGAAACACGCAAAATATCCCACTGCTCTCACAAAGGCTGGCTGAACTTTTTTTCGTCTTTGACAGAGCCGCTTCTGGGCACGGAGAAGCGAAAGAACACTGGACATGTGCTGACTATCATGTGAAATGACTACACACCAACAGCACCTTAAGTACACCATGGCGTCACTCCTTGCAGCCCGGGATTGCCACACATAGCAGGTGCGGGTTATATAGTGACATTGTAGTGTATATAAGCTGCTGTTTGCGTGTAATAAGTTGGTAGCACATGTCCAATGTTCTTTCGCTTCTCTGTGTCTAGAAGTGGCGCTGTAAAAGATGGATCGGTGGCAACTTGTACAATTCGCAATCCTACTGAGTTCTTTTTCTTTTTTTTTTGTTGTTCTCGTCAAGTTGACGTCAGTCTACGAAGCCAAGGGCAACGTCTGCTAAATAAAGAAAAAATAATTATTTATTTTAGCTTTAATTTTTTTGCGAAGCAGGCGGTCATAGCTGCAGATGTCAAACGAATGCGGAAGAAATTATGCATGAAAATACAGTGCTCGGATGATGTATTGTTTCCTTAACCCGCTTTAGTATACAGAAGAATGTCGGCGCACGGGAAACGTCGTATGACTGAGATAATCTCAATGTTATCCAAGCGAGGCTCAGCCGCAGTAACGCCATGCAGGATTGCGGTGTATATGGAAACATTAACATCACGCCGCTGCACACACCGCATGCGAAGATTAGGTTGCGCAAACTCAAAAATTAACGCAAAGCCTCAAACAATGTGGAGCTCAATTCCCACAAGACGTCGCTGAAGAGCGTCAACCATTGAAAATAAGTTTAGAGCTTTGAGACAAGCAAGGTGGCCGGCCGTTGTCGATAAGCGTGACAAAGCTGAAACTTGCCAAGGGGAGCCTTTCTTATGAACATACTGGGTAGTCTGCGTTCGACTACCGGTTTCAAGGACTCAGGTGGCACTTTTTACACCTTCCACAACGCTTGAATTACCACTATTTTTTTCAATCTCACACTTGTCTGAAAATAGGCATCACTAGCAGATGCCTTCCGCTTTCACTCGCGCGATAACAGCAGCGAGAGTGCGCCCCCAAGAAACTTCCGGTCGCGGGCCTTATCAGTCTACTGCGCCGTGACACAAAGCGCGTTTTTAAGTTGTTTTACTGGCGGAAAGTCTATTTAAATTTTCAGATAAAAGTCATGCGCATTACGCCTCAAGACAAATAGATTAAATTTTTCGTTTAAATAGGGCAACATTCATTTGTAAAATTGTTCTTATGTACAGAGAAAAAGCGTTGAAAATCTGCGGGCTTAGATTTTAACACACCCTTGTTCAATATCGCAGCCAATGCCTTTCTTGCTTGCTAAATTTGGTGGGCTACGTCAATGAGCAAAACCGGAAACCGTCGAGGACCTATGTTTCTAAACAGTGAAAGGGTCCATACATTAAAGGGAAAATCGGAGTCCGGATTTCGGTCGTTAGAAATGAAAAATTGCAAGTCGAATGTCGTACTTTATATGCAAATATTCTTTCTCTGTGCGAACAGGCCTACAAAAATAAAATATTTTCGCGAAGCTAGAAAATTCAAACTTTGCAGGCAATTTCGTACATGTTTCTGCATCAAAAGACAGCCTTGATCCCGCGTAGTGTATCTGCATCTATGTTTGCAGAATGTCATTTTTACTGACATCGCGAGTTCATTGAACCATGTATCCAGCTATTACCCAAAAACGAAGCTCTTCCATTGAAACGACACTCTTGTAGATGCTCTACACTCGCTGAGAGACAATGGTTATTGATGTTCAGAATGCTTCACAGCGGAAAGGTTTGAACAAAAACGCACGCCGAAGTCGTGCCGGATTTCAGAATCACAGCTAAATTTCCAGCGAAGTTTTTTCATTCGAGTAGTTGCGTTAGGAAATTCAAGTGTCTGTAATTCACCCTCACACTCTGTAACGTCCGCGTGCTACTCCTGACATGGGACCCTATATTGTCCCAATTTTTACTTCTCTGTCACATTTCGTTTTCGAAGGACACAGGGAAAAATGCAAATGGCGCGTTCGCGAAGCCGCAATTAACGAATGTGTGCACATTTAACTCTGCACGCACATCAGAGTAACGTACCTGCAATATCCACCAATTATAAAGTCAGTGCTGCTGTCAGCTCCCCCAGGACAGAGGGCAAGCACTATATATATACGCTTCGTATGACGCTTGAGAATATAGAGAAAACGAGCATTAAAAATTATTTGCAAAGCTCATAATTAAACCAGAAGCGTTAAACGCCCGCCAGACATTACACCGTCAACACGTCCCCCTTTTTCGCCGAACGTCCACTTGTTCCAAACTTCGCGTCACCTGCAGTTCTTCCAGAACACAGAGAATGATTGCGGATAATGGCCGTGTAAAACTTTCTAGGACTTGCCGAATGAACTTTCTGCGAAGGTCATAAGTTACCTACACATATTTAGCTTTAAATGCCGATAAGCCATGATACCCTTCCCTTCATATTTACGAAATTTCAACTCGGTATAGTGGTCACAGTTCTCCCAAACAGCGCACCTGGATAATAAAACACATATTGATTGGTATTGCTTTCATAAGTAATTCACTGCTACGGTAGTAGCCTCACTTCGCTTTGAAATTTGCTTACTCATCAGACATGACCTGCCGCCTATTTCCACCGAATGTAGAAAGGGCCTTGCTTAGTTCAACGGGGAAACATATGCGCCTCATATTACGCCTCAAAATAGCAGGACGTGATAGAAAATGAATATTCACATATTATTTACAAAGCTCATAAGCGGGCCAGAAACGTTTAACTTTAGTAAGACATCACCTTCAACAGGCCCCCATTTCCACCGAATGTGAACTCGATGTCATGTACAGTTAGCTCCCTTGGTGAACCGACAAGCATTGTGGATAACGGCCATATAACTAGCTCGAGCATTTACAACATTTTCCCTATGTTCATAAATAGGGGACGCTTTTGGAACATTCCCCTTTGTTTCAGGACATTAGGCAAGCTTCGTACGTAGTTCGTGAAATACACTTCTGACATTCGGGAACGTTTTCATAACTAATTCTTTACGAAAGATGTAAATGAGCAACACAGTTTAAACTATCATATTGTATGGGTCTCACCATGCCCCCCATTCCAATGCAAATTGAATCTCGGTGCCCCATTTAGTTCTTTCAGGACACCGGGCAAATAAAGTATCATAAATGAATAAAGCTTCGTATCACGCCCTTAAAAGTAGAGAAAACTACCACTTAGTAATTATTTCCAAAACTCAAAATTCACCTATACACACTTCATACTTCCGGCAAACATGACCCATAACAAGCATGCCCCCACCCCCCTCCTCGCCTTTTCATAAATATAAGATTGCCGTCAACGATGGTTCTCTATGAGCAGCGGGGAAAGTTTGCAAGCGCCTTATGCCACTACACTAAATAGGCTAACGAGCGCGTAGCAAAGTTTATAAAAGCGAAGCTTTCCTTTCACCTTTCTCGACTTTCCGTACGCTGCTGCTGCTGCTGGTATGGTCTTGCTTGCATGCGCCGCCGCATTTCTTGCGACACGTACCATCAGACGGCGCCCGCCTCCGCGTATCCGATTGGAAGATTGGTGGAAGGAAAGTAGGGAAACGACAAAAAGAAGAAAAGAGAACGGAGACGTATAAAAACAAATTTCACAATAGGGGGTCAGAATATTTTATTATGGGAATTCACCGTGAGTTCTTTTTCTTTTTTTTCTTAGGTTGGGCATTAGACAGTACAATAGCAAGAGCTTGGTGGCGCAGCCCACCGCCCCGTTACAAAGGGGACGCTCATAACATACATACATACATACGTACATACATACATACATACATACATACATACGTACATACATACATACACACACACATACATACATACATACATACATACATACATACATACATACATACATACATACATACATACATACATACATACATACATACATACATACATACATACATACATACATCCGCCCATCCATCTGTCCGTCCGTCCGTCGATCCATCCATCCGTCGATCCATCCATCCATCCATCCATCCATCCATCCATCCATCCATCCATCCATCCATCCATCCATCCATCCATCCATCCATCCATCCATCCATCCATCCATCCATCCATCCATCCCAACTGGCGCCGCCGTGGCAGTGTTTCACAGTTTGTGCGTATAGCACGTGCTGTGCTTGCTTTCATATGCGACAAAAATGCAGGTGCTGGGCTGTGGAGTTCACGTGCTGGACTATGATAGTTTAAACATCACACTCATCCATAGACTGAAGAGAACCCTTGGGGTTGGCACCTCAACACCGTGCTGGCCACGTATGCAGAAGGAGCACGCAAATATGAACCAGCAAAATGGCTCCAAAGCGTGCACTCAGTGTCGAAGACATCCAAGCCCGAAAGAAGCGTCGTGCTGAACAGGAGCGTCTTCGCTACGCATCGAAACCTGGTGCAGACCACGAATGTCTGTATAGAATCTATACATACAATTATAATAATCAATTGAATTACGTACATCTCCATAATTCAATTTATGTTTAATATTTCCGCCACAATGTGATATATAACCTGAGGCAGTGATAATGCTCAACCCTCTCAGAGATTACGAATAATGATGCACAACAATGCCTCAAGCAAACACGTCACCTTGTGTGTTTTGTGGACTACGTAGACAAACAGCAGTGGTGTACGCAATGTAACGTTTAATATCAACTCACCACTCTTGTATTAGACTAAACACTGAAGAAAATACACATTCGCCGCCAGCACCACCTCTAATTATCGTTAATCAAAGCAAACAGCTTATACACAAAGCTTCGCTTACATCAATTCCCAGTGTGTGGGATCCACAGATTTTTACCCCGCACATTGACCAACACACCTCAAAATTTGACTGTGCAGGGACGGACCAATGTCTTGGTATTGTATTTTGGACCGTCCAACAGAGCAGCGTCAAATTGCCTATCTCTTAGTGTGGGATCCAATTATAGCTCCGAAACAATGTGATTACTGTATACGGGAACCTGAGGGTCATCGGCTTGCGCTGAGACAAGTCACAGAAAGGCTGGTAATCGGAAGCATACGTGGCAGAACCTGTCTGTTGTGAAGATCGCAAAGAGTGTGAGTAATTTGGGAACGGGGAGTTCGTGCGGCAGCCTGGGGAATCCTACGTATCTGTCGCCAATGGCCCGTTTGACAGTAGCCGTGAGCAAGCGCCAATTAATCACCGACCCCGCCCAGCGCGGACTGCTGTCATTATCGCACGGTTGGCGAATTCGATTAGCTGGCGCAGCAGTTTTCTGAGTCAAGTAATTATGTGCCATGCGATAAGCCTTCCTCTCGTTAGAACAAACTGTGGTCGCTTTTATGAAAGAAGTTTGAAATCAGATGTTGACAGCGGAACCGCGAGCAAATGAGTAGCATTGCGAAAGAACCCACTACCGCGTATGTGTTTGCCTGCAGTTGCAGCAGTAAGCTAAGAACCACACCATCTGTCTCTTTCTGCAGTGGAGCCATGCTTCCGTAGCAGCTACCTGATTTGGCCGACAATGATGACCGGCTTTAATAATATCGCCGAATCGCACGCATAATTAGTAAGCGGTCATAAACTAAGCCTTGAATTTATGTTTACATGATGTAACGACGAACGTTTAAGGCACAGATGCCTCAGGCTTCTGACGCCGATCTATGATCATTACCGTGCGGTTAAAGATTCACTAATTCATTCACTCATTATTCACCACCGATAGCCACCAAGCGCCGTTGTTTCGCTTCGCGTTTACGAGCCACCATATGCTCACGTTCAGCTTCGCTGCGCAACGAAGGCGTTCTACTTCTGCAAGACGCTTCTTTTGGGTCTCCGCCTCTATCCCCACTCAATGTAAGCTCTGGTCCCATTTTGTTCCATTTCACTTCTGTTAAACTCGCTTGTTACCCCTCCCAACTTCTTTTGTAAGTTTTCTCTTCAATTTTAATCTGCAAACTTCACTTCTTGCGTCTTGGCCTGTTTGTTTATTCGGGCGCACATCGTGGTACAAGCAATTCTGGAGGGCAGGTCAGGAGTGCATACACCCAGTGGCATAAACCAGTGGCCAAAGTTGTCTGTTCGGACACGTTCCCGGTGGCACATACCGAATTGCACATAACCAGTGACTCGATTTGTCTATTCCGGTGCGTACCCAGTCACACTTACAATGACCGACATTGTTGTCTATTTGACAAGACAGGAGCAGCCAGCAGTCGCAAACTGGAGCGACGAGGCAAAGGAAGCTTCGTTTTAAAAATAACGGCGAAAGGAATATAAAGTATGCGTGCCTGAATAAATTTCAACCGAAACAGCACTGAGGCGCGCGCTCGGGTCACAATTCCGTCGTTGGCATTCTTCCTGCAACCCAGAAGCAATCGCGAAACCCAGAAGCCTTGGAGAACAAAACATTTGCTCCGTGACTATAGAGCGCTTCGCCCAGGACATGTCTGTTCTAGCCGCCTTCATTTAGCCTGCAAGCTTGGTCGAAACCTTCTTCTCAGGCTAGCGATTCGTGTTAAATCCATATCTTTAGAACTAGCATTTAATCGCGGTTATATCGCTGACCAAACTTGGTGATCGACACAGAACGGTGTAGGTAAATAAACACCGCACATATTCATTTTGCGTCTAAGCGTTATGCTAAAGAAATATACGTTGGTTGCGCTCAAATACTGCAGTTTTAAGTATAAATTAGGTTGTAATGTAGTAAGCGCTGCTTAGACAGGAGTCACACGCAGTGGTGGCTGTTGAGTGGTGCGTGCGTTCGAGCTTGTCGCTTCAGGCACATGGGAGCTGTGGAGAAAATAACCACGTGCCATATTAGCGCAAGGTTTTGCGCGACATTCTGAAGGAGAACTGATCATGTTAGAAAAAGCAGCACCGCACATTGAAGTATTTCCTATTTTACATCAGCGCTAAGAGCGTCGCAGGAAAATCAAGGGGCTTATGTCTTTTGCTAGAACCGAAGCGCTTCTTTATTACTTTCTTCAGCGTCTTCATTCCGATGTGCTGGACACCGTTCAAGCTCAGAGATAAACGAAGAAAAAGACAAACAGTGAAGGAAAAGCTCCCAGGCACCTCAGTGAGAAACTGCTACTCCTAGGGTGGACCTGGTATATTGAAGCGCTGATATGCTTAAGTGGGTTTCTGCATCAGAGACGGAAGTTGATGGCTTGCAAAGGTGACAAGGGCGCTTGGCTAACGCTTTCACTGCGCGAAATCCTCTTTCACCGAGCGGCCTTCCGAGAGACTACCACTGGTATTTTGCCCGGAAAATGTCTTGTTTATTTTCTGCGGTCGTACGCTTTCCTCGTGTCGAGAGCACAGCACTGTGAGTTACGAGACATTTTATCCCAGCGTCTGACACTCCCTGATGGAACTGTATTGTCGTACCGCAGTGACGGTGAAAGAGCGACGCAACACTGTCTACGTGAAAGGCAAAGTTTTACCCGGTGCACAGTTTTCGTTTTTCGTTTGCTTCCGTCTTCTATTAGGGGTTTTGACGCCGCTAAGAAAAAAGAAAAAAAAAAAAACACAGTGAGGAGGCAGAGGCTCTTGAGGTGTCCCTTTTACGCCCATAACTATATATATATATATAACGAACGTCGGTAAAGTGAGGAAAGTTTCGGTGAAAGTGCAGAACGCAGAGACTTCACTGGAACTTATTTAAAGCGAAAGGCCAACGTACGCTGCTGCTTGGCGTTGACGCGCACTCTACTGTGCGGACGGCGACACGCGAATTTCCAGCTAACTTTGGCTGCGCCTTCCTGGCATTGCGCTGATGTAACGTACTGCGTTAATGTGGAGCTTAACTCCTGGGAAAACGCTTCGGAAATTTGTACAACGCTAGCGCAGGCTTAACGAAGCAACATTTTGTGGTTTAACTCTTCTACTCGCTTCGTGCGAAATGCTGCAACAAAGCCAAGGACACCGTGGGAACCGAGACGAGTGAACGAAGGAAAATAGCGAAAAAAAAAGAAAAGAAAAGAAATACGGCCTGTCCAGAGACTGGCTATAAAGACAAGAGGTACCACACGCAGGCGACCGTGATATGTCAACGAAATTTTCCCCAAGCATTTGTTCAAATTGGTTTCCTTTATCTTCCTTACAACCACGTCGCCGATTATCTTCTTTCTGTTAAACGCTTATGAATTACGGGAATTGCGTTTTGCATATAATAAACGCAGGCGCGCCCTAGGGTTACGTCCCCCATAGATTTTGCGCGAATACACCCAAGATGGCGTCACGGCTGGCACACACGCAGAGCCGCATAAAAAGCACGCATAGAAAAAAAAATAATATTGAAGATCTAGCGCACATGTTGGAAATTATGCGAGGCGAAGCAATAAGCGAAGCGTTAGTAAGCATATTTCGGAACCACTACTTCCAACGTATGATGCGTGTTTTCCTACGACACACACGGTGCTGACTAAAATAATCACGCACGCCGCGAATTACGCGTCGTCTCATTCGGTTTAGTAAGAACAAAATATAATCATTCCCATTATTTGCCAAACTAGAAATAGCGAGACCCTCAGAAGCTTTGAAACTACCGAAACAGAAGTTACAGTAAACTCAGATCAAACTGACGATGAAGCTGCAGTAGCAGAGAGCAGTGCAACATCCTTAGAAATTTGGTTTCACGGCTAATACGCTGCCGATAATCGTCTCGCTAACTTGAAACAGCTGCTTTGTGCACTCATGCTAATTGTTCACATCTTTTTGTTTTGTTGCTTATCTTAAATTTTGACATTTCCATATCGTTCATATATATGGCGTAACCTTCTTTCGACCAATTTCCTCGACTTAGCTGCATCAAGCACTCACCTATTCTTCAACAAGCCGTCGATATGAGAAATAACGGAAATGCTTCGTCATTTCTGCCATCTCCCTTCTCCCCTATCGCCCTGTGGAGGGTAAGAAACCGGACACACCCCTGGTTGACCTACCCACCTAACCTCACCTGGTTTCCTTTGTATGTCTTGGTTCTAAAGTGATTATCGAAGTTGTCTTGCTACCGTAAAACAGGTGGATCTCGTTTTTCGGTCGCTACTGCCAACAGAGTCAGCCATGATTGGTTTATCTGCTTTAGAGACCTCGCTTTTATCTATTTCATGGCAAACCAGCTAAGTCTTCCTTCCTATGCCCTTGAATATGAAATAACAAAATATAATCTTTGAGTATATAACATCGTGCGATACTATCTCACGGAAGTGTTCTGGATGTCATTCACGATGAATGCACACTGCGATTGTCCATCTTTGGCGTCTTTCTGCGAGAAATCGTGTTACAGGTTCCCGAAAAGAAGAAAAAAAGTAAATCAGCAAACAACACCAAGGCACACGTGCGTGTCTTTGAGCATTAGGGACAAATTGATTGCGCCGTTACACTCGCAATGACGCGCAACCGCAATTGTCGAGTAGTGCACTACTTTATTTGATTAAAAAAGAAGAAAGGCCCAGGTCGCAGATGCCCGTGGTGGGGCATCGAAAATACGCGAAGCGTCGTGTCAAAAGTAGAGCATCAAGCACACACTGCCTCCCAGAGGAGCGGTAGGAACGACAATAATATAAAACGACCAATTCTTAGGACGGGAGAGTTTTAAGCTGCACTTCGTTTGGAAACAAATTCTTTCAGCAGTGCATTTACATTGCAGGCTATGTTGAATTCGCTGCTGCGAAGGCCGCCTTTCGTGAGGCCCCCAAAATGGGCATCCGACAAACCAAACGCAAAGACGGAGGCCATTTAGACACGCACTTCTTCGGGGCTATGTGCCACATAGTGCCATCGCCACTTGAAGGAGTTGACCTGCATAGGATGACTTCAATGACAAACTTCATGTATTCCTGCTGTGCGCAAAGTGCTCATTTCGTTACTCTCTTCCTCTTTCCATTCACCTTTCCCTTGTTCCCTAATGTAGGGTAGCAAACCACACGCTCGTCTGGCGGATCTCCCTAGCTTCCCTCTCCTTACTTTCTCTCCCTCCTCATGCAGCGCTGATTCATACACCGTGGAATGACGCATCAGCCCAAGGAGCTACTCTGCAGGTTTTAGTATACCGTTTTTCAGAAATGCTGCATGCATTGTGGAAGGATAAATATTTAGCGAGTTTCAATCAGGCCTGTTCTTTTGTTTTCTTTTCTTTTGAATACTTGCTTATATTCTCGTTTATGTTGTTTTCTGCATGTAGAGGATTGTCGTCGCGGATTGCCGCGTGGTGTTGGCGAACTGGTTGATTACGGTAAGGATTCACATCAACTCGCGTCGCTCCTTCATTCATACACGATTATATAACGTTGTGAACAGGTCAGAGACATATTTTCTGCCAATATTCGCAGTATAAATTTTTAGAAACTAATGAGGCAAAAAATTAGTCGGTGGGAAAAAGGCTGATTGAGCGCGCATGCTGAAATTATGTGGGCCGATGCTCAAGTTAGGCGGCGTGTATTAAATCCTGTAGAATTAACGACGATGCGTAAACTTGGGCCTACTTTCATCCACCACATTCGTCACATGAAATGCTCGCATCCCTTTGCCCCTTCCCCAGTACAGGGTAGCTAACCGGAGACAATCTCTGGTTAACCTCCCTGTCTTTCCGTTGTCTCTCTCTCTCTCTCTGTTTATACACCACATTAACAATCACAAATTTAGTTTCACGCAATTTTTAGTAATTGTGCACTTACAAATCCCCTCCTCCCCCCCCCCCTCACACACACACACAAACATATGCCATATGCCGAAACGCAAACAGAAAATCTGGCGGATTCACAGTGTGAGCTTGAGCAGAACTAGGTCATGCGGATGAAGGCGATGTATGATGCTTGTTGAGAGAATCTCTCTCTTTGCCCTCGTTCCAACCCGTATCCCCCATCTCAGTGCAGGGTAGCAAACCGGAAACCCGCCTCTGGTTAATCACCCTGCCTTCCCCCCTCCCCCTCTCTCTTGTTGCGAGGAAAAATGGTGAATGCAGGTGTATGCTCAGAGAAATAAGACATTTAAGGATTGTGTACCTCTGATGGCACAGTAACACATGTCAAATCTGGGGGATCGGCCAACAGAGGGAACAAATCAGTGGTACATGCCCAAAGACCTAAACAAACAAAGTCAAATAAATCAGGTAAATTAAACAAGTCATTGGATATAATGCGCTACACTATAAAGAGATATGTGAGCTCTGGAGACACCTATACTGTGCTCTAGCAAAACCTGCGCTTAGAGAAAGAAAACTTATGAAATGTGAATGGGCACAATAAAATGTACTCCGCAATTTGAAAGAAATTAACGTAAGTGAGGTTAAAAATAAGGCACTTATCAGGAGTCTTGATAAAGGTCGGTCCCCGGCCGAGCCATCGAATTGAATGCTTGTTTTCGTTCTTATACATGAGCCTGCGCTTCTTGGGACTTACTAACCACCGGATGAAAGAAAAAAATTACTTCATATACACAGGTATATTTTAATGAGCAAGCAGATTAATAGTATCCGAGGGGCTCAATATATATGGCGGCCCCAAAACAGTTGTCACTGGTGCACGCTGCAGGAAAACGTGCTGCTGAGAACAGCCGCATAATGTGTGAATCACTTTCGGACATTTGATTCATCTGACATGCTTTTCAAGTATTTGCTTTTCAAATTAAGGAAGATAAAAGATTCATACTCAATGCCATCTCGTTTTAATACCAGACTTCACCTTGTCTGACTGTTCACTACGAATTAAGTATCGCATAAATTCTACAGACCGGCTTCCATCGAAGTTTTTTTTGTAAGTTTTACGCCCATCAGTCTCCTTCATCATGCTCATGTGCTTCGCTGCCAACCTTTACTAGCCATTTAGAATCAGAGCAGTATTTGTTGTATACCCTGTTTAAAAGACTTACTCAGTTTAAGCTTAAGCGAATTGATACGAATCTTGTAGTAATAAGTGTAAAAAATACAAAAATTCGATTATATTTCCTCACTACTCGAAGGCTGTTCGTCTCTGTACTTCTGAGCCAGGAGAGTTTGTATTATGACAGATATCCTATCAATAGCACATGCATTCAATGTGACGGCTGGTCAATGCACATTGACCAGCCGTCACACTACACAGACAGAGAAAGATAAAAATCGAGGGAACGAAAGGCAGAGAGGTTAACTAGACTTTGCCCAGTTTGCTGCCCTAGCCGTTGGAAGGCTGAGGCGAATGAAAGCGAGAAAGAAGACATGCGCATAGATCAATCACATTCGCTATACAAGGTGCGCCGTATCTACAGTCGGGCACCGCTCACGTTCTGTCGCCTTCAGGTACCGCATGAAAGCACTCACTCTCGCAAGCACGCATGCGCAAACAAAAACGCACAAACGCGCACAAACACCACACTGGTCGTGTTTGCAGTTTTGTACTTACAGCAAACTCGAAGACCAGCTCCGGCCCCGCTTGTCATTAGAATGAGAAGGTGCGCAAACTTGCCGGCGAGACGGAAAGAAGCTCCGTCTTTCCCCCAGCTGCTTGTTCCTTTCTTCGCACAAGGGAAGGATTGCGTGTGGGAGGCGCCTCATCGAATACCAGCTTGTTGTCCCTCGGTGCGCTGAAAATATTTGCTCTCCCTCTCCCTGCACGAACGCGAGTGTGCTGCCAGCCGCCACTCCGTTTTTGCTTACTTCTCGAGACGGGGATAGTGTTGAGGAAAGTAAAGCAAGACTCCATGTCTCAGCGATTCGCTGGAGCGTCCGTACACTCAGAGGCTGAATGCTAGTCTGCACCCAGGCTGTTATGTAGTGTTGTTGTTTTCCACAAAGCCTGTCGGGAACGAAGAGTGCACGCGAAAGAAGAAAAAAAAGCACGATGACATGGGGCAACAAAACAGGGGCGGACTTTCTCAGGTGAAAATGAGGCCTTGTCCCGGTGTCTTAATGGAGGAGATGTACCCGCTACACTTTGGTGTAGTACTATATACGGTCGTCGAACGAATGTCAGTGTTCTTTCTTATTTTGTCGATGCTTTAGTGTTCTATTCCTTACTTATTTTTTGCAGGGAACTGAAGAAATAATTAAAGTGATCTCAGCAGAATAATTCTTCCTCGTGTACCAGAGAATCTCACTCACCCAAACCAGTTTGGCATCGAATATGACCTTCCTTTGTTAATGATAACATTAGACTCAAAGTTTAGATTTAAGGCCGTTAACAGAAGACTTACGTGTTTCTTTTCTTTTTCTGCAGGCCGTTTCGTAATATTTTGGCATGCCGTTTTCCGTCCACAGTGAGCACTCGATAACCTTGTTTTAATGTAAACACTTGCGAAATGGGCTGCACAATGCCCAAACAGCAGCTACTGCACGTTCTCTAGAGTAAAATAAAGTGAAAAAATTTATTCTCGGCAATTTCATGCGGTAGACTTGATGAGTCAGCCAGAATCGTTGATAATATGCTATTTTCTGCAGCCTCTGTGACTAAGGAACGCCGCTCACCAAGCTTCTCACTGTTATCCAATGATTACGCACAGAGTCCTTCCTCAATACTCGAAAACAAAAAAGAAAGGCCTTCTGCAAATATAATTGGAAGACTGATTGAACACACCTTCTGATGTTGTAGCACCAGAGAGAACACAAGGAGGAAAGGAAGGGGGAGGGACATGGAGGTAGGATAGAGTAGGAGGAAGGAACTTGGTTACATATTGCACAATAAGATAAAGAAAGTAAGGGCTCTCCCTTTTGTGGTAGTCTATGCGACACACAAAGGAGAGCTCAGATGTATTTAACATATGGAACATGATACAAAAGTGGATAAGTGTCCCGGAGCGCCAGCTAAGATGGCGGCACCTTGGAACACAGTGATCAAACGTAATGCGCTAGAAACATTCTTGTGTTGCATGACACTTCTCTCAAAGAAAAAAAATAATTAGGTAAATTCAACGCACGTGTTAGAGTCAATGTGAATGAAGTCAGGTAGATTTTCTCGTAAAGGGCTTTCTGTAATGGGATGAGCATTACAGTGAAAAACTGTGCGATGCACATCTATTTACGTTTTAGCTTATACGATGTGTGTGCTTTTTTTTTCCGAATGACATTTAAAAAAATTGCCCAGAGCATAATGCGCAATTTGGCTTGTTCAGATGGACTACCTATATAGGCGGACATTACTTGAGCGACAAATATCAATTCCCAAGTGGTTAATTAATATATGCCTTAGTATTCGTTTTAATTATATAACGCTTTAGGTCACATGCTACAACTGCAATGATTAAATCTTAACATTAATGAAGTCATGTCCACTTTGCAGAAATCCCAAGGCTCGTGCCAATTTCGAGATATCAATGAAAAGTACGTTAAATGATGTACTCACGTAAAGTCAAGATTGTACACAACTGCATGAAGGACACTTTTGGGAAAAGGTTGGAATGCTCACGTATGTCGCCGCACACATTAAGGTCGGATATCTCGAAAGTGGTGCGAGAGAGATAGATAGATAGATAGATAGATAGATAGATAGATAGATAGATAGATAGATAGATAGATAGATAGATAGAGAGAGAGAGAGAGAGAGAGAGAGAGATAGCAAGGAGAGGAAAGGCAAGGAAGTCAACCAGACGAGCGTCTGGTTTGCTACCCTACACTGGGGGTGAGGGAAAGGGGGAATAGAAAGAAGAAAAGAGGAAGGAAGTGATGACTGGAAGTGATGACTAGAAGTCAAGGAAGTGATGACTTTGGACGACCAAAGGGCCAGTGGTCGTTGCGCGAATGCGGGTGAGCTATGGGGCTTACTCGAGAGTTGCAAGCACTGGATTAAGAGCATCCAGTACTTGCACTGCGCAAAGTGATGCGAGACCTATAATTCTTTACCGTGCAAACATGGCTTCACTACTGCCTGGTTTCAATTACGCGATTGCAACCTTTGATTAGTGAATCCCTTTATTACGCGACTCCAAATTATAGTTGGTCGCGCAAATAATGTGCGTCTTTGCCGTAACTGCACCTGAAATGGCAGAGTAACGCTATTTATCACAGGCAATTTCTGAAAAAAGAATATGTTGACACTAGAAACAACAAAACAAAAACAAACAAGCAATAAAAAATAAACACAGGCAACATTAGCGCACAGACAACACCTTAGTGTTTAGCAGTAAATGTTTGCTCCTCAGAATACAAGCTTCATATTTTTCACATTTTGTCTTGTCATGCAAGCTTTCGTAAGGTTGGCCGCCTTGCATTGCACAGTACATATAGCGAGTTTCTCTTGTGCACCATTTCGAATGCTGCTCAGAAAAGGCTCATCAAAACAAGACACACTATGCAGGAAGTCTCCCGTACAGCATCTAGACAGTTCGGGAAAATGTTCAAGTCGCAGATTGGTGTTAATCTGTGCCACTTATAAATAATTTTTTTTAGGCTAGGCATCCGGGGCTTTATGTTCTTCGCGTATTCTTGCCTGGGGTGTTCGAGTTTGTCATTGCCCATCGTTTTTGTGTTTTCAAAGCTTTTTTGTAGCAGCAAGCACTATATCATTATACATAATACATGTAATGATGAATATAACTGCGGACGGTGTTTAGCCAAGTGTTCGTGTATCGTTGGTTACGTGCTCAGGTTAAGCCTTTGCAACACATTACGAGTGTCCTTTCTCTGTTTGTTTCCTTCTGAGATTATGTGTTTCTTACCGTTTTCTTTCGCTTTTATATGGCGCACACTCCGAGCCGCCTTTTAAAATAGCGCACCACCGTGCACGTAAAAACAGTCGCGCGTCTGCTCCGTGAGTCGCAGGCATCCCCCGCTGGATTCGCCAGACCAGCTAAGAAAGGCAGCAGAAAATGAACTGCTCGGACGCCGGACAAGTCCTCACTCGGGACGGGCATCCTGTTTTTTTCCCACGGAAGTGATGTCGCCGGAAGCGGAGGCTGGGGAGCGGGTTTTCTGGTTTAGCCGCATCCTTTCTTGCTGCCTTTGTACTGACCGAACCCAGTTGGAAGGGGCGGGGCAGGGGGGTGGGGGAGTTGTTGACAGACGCAATAGCATTCGGGCAGTGAAGACACTTTCCCAATCCCGAAGGGCAGCCGTCTTGAAGGCAACGTCTGTGCACCGTCTCGCTGTCTCTTATTGCCTCCCTATAGCACGGTGAAGTTCTCGTCTCTGCTTTCATCTATCTCTGCCATACCGAAGCGGAGGAGTACTCAGCGCCGATAGCAATGACACGAATAGTGTTCCGTCTTTCTTCCGTTCATTATTTTGAACCGTACCACATTCAGAGTACCTATGACCAGTAATATGAGTGGGTTGCGCGCTCTAAGAAGCTTATATGGCTAGTATACAACGGCAAACCACAAGTGCTAATTGGTAAGAAAAAAGCAACTAGACTCTAACCACAATTTAAACCTTTCGGGGCGTATCTTTGTTTCACAACAATAACTGTCCTCTCATTTGCTTACGTTTCCTTTCTTGAAACCTCAGCGCTCGCTCTTTTTGCTGTAAAGAATACTTTGCCAGGTGGTGCGTGACCTGGAAGTACCAGGCGAATAGCCTTACAGAAAGCAAAGGCTCGCAAGATAGGCAAAGATTATTGTTGCGTGGCAAAAAATACGCTCCAAATGGTGAAAATTCTTTTTGGAGCGCAGCACGGACCAGAAAAACCTGAGACGTCTGTCCATTTCCGAACATTCGTCACGTTGATTGCATTCTTGGACTAAATAAAGAAGCGTCGTCCTTGAAAGCAATGTTGCCGATATTATATTCACAAGCAAATTCAGCCGCCACAGTATAGCTTACCAACAGCTTTTTTTTTTCTGTGCTTCTCCGACAGTTATTTGGGGGTTAACTAGAACCGAGCGCGATTATTGAGAAGATTGGCACTTTCATGCAGAAAATATTAGCTGCCAACTGAGTCCTGTAAACTGTGCTGAGCCACTGCCTCAGATTCGGGCTAGGCAAGTACGCATAACCAAAATGTTTCACCAATATAAGTTGGAAGAAAAAAACATCATGCATTATGGTTGAAAGATAAACGAGAGAGGAATACATTATGGTTAATTAATACAAGGCGAAACCGCCTTGAAAATATTTGACGATGTTCTCTCAAGCAATGGGTCATCTTTTCTTGCTCCAAAAATGTTATTTATAATACCAGGAGTACTTTAAATGCCATCTACGAGTTGCAGCGTCCGTTCTCCAAGAGTCATCGATATTCATTTAAACGCAGGTCAGGCCACCCATCTGTCAGGTCTGCGGGCACTGTATTACAGCGCGATATGCACTTCCGCATTTTCCCTTCAACTGCTGTTATCCTGCGTGCCAACATCACGTCCTTTCCATTACTGACCACTTAATGCATCTCTTACACATGGGCTAGCTGAGGCGCACCACCCAAAGAGTAGCTCCAGACCGCGTGGCTGCGCCTCGTGTTTCCTGTCTACTAACATGTACGAGACGAGGGCAAACTTGACTTCATCCACGCCACGAGGGAGCGCACCCTTACCCCACCATTACCACCTTACCGCAAGTGTTTCTTTCCTTTTCTTTTTTTTTTAAACATAGGTAGGACATTAGGCACTCTAGTAACAAGAGCGTGGTGACGCAACCCACCGCTCTGTTCCAAAGTGGACGTCCGTCCGTCCGTCCGTCCGTCCGTCCGTCCGTCCGTCCGTCCGTCCGTCCGTCCGTCCGTCCGTCCGTCCGTCCGTCCGTCCGTCCGTCCGTCCGTCCATCCGTCCATCCATCCATCCTACCAATGCGAACTTTTTGGCAGACGCACTGAGGCGTTGTTCTCGGCGATAAGACACCGTCATGGTTGCCGCTAGCTGAAGCCTGTTCCGTAGCTGAGGGCGTCACCGCAGTGGCCCAGATGCAAATGTCGGCATATACTGAGACATGAACTGTCCGCGGTAAGTACTCCGCAAGTCCTACCAGGACGAGGTTGAACAATATGGATATCAACACTCTACTCTGCGGCCCACCACGGCAGATGTAATGTTCCGAAGTTGGGCCGTCTTCAGTCTGTAAGAAAAAGCGCCTCTCAGTCCAATAGTCCCGAATCCATTGATACATCCGGATACATGCGGCCACCAACTCCCATAGCCTTAAGTGAGTTCAGCATGGCCTCATGAGCGACGTTGTCGTATGCGCCTTTGACCTCTATAAAAAGCCCCTGATAGGCGCTTGAATCTTTTTTGTTCTTGGACCCAAGTTACGATGTCAATGATGTTGTCGATGGACGAACGACCTCGACGAAACACCGCCACGGTGTCAGGAGAGATGTTGAATCGCTCTAGGTACCATTCCAAGCAAGCGAGAATCATTATTTCTATCACTTTGCCGACGCAGCTCGTAAGCGCACTAGGACGATATGATGATAGATCAAGCGGAGACTTTCCAGGTTTCAGAATGGGGATCAAGCGGTTCGGTTTTCATTCTTTAGGAACGATGCCGTTGTCCCAAGACTCATTGTAGTGGTTGAGCAGCTCACCACGTGCGTCATATCCAAGGTGGCATAGGGTAGCGTACGCCGTACCACCTGGTCCTGGTGACGAAGAACGCCCGCAGGTCACCAACGCAGCGTCGAGCTCTTCGAGTGAAAATAGCACGTTCATTTCTGGTACACGTGCCTCAGAGATGTATGTCATTCAGTGCTGCGTCAGTAATGATGACCACGGACCTTGCAACCCGTGCCCAGGACTCTTCAGCCACTTCAAGCTGCGAGCAGTGTAGGTAGAGGGCCAGAGCAGCAAAGGGCTTCCTTTGATGCGGACATGAGCAAAGACGCGTAACCGTTCCCCATATGTGCGAGAGCGATCTTCGGGGATCAAGCGACTGACAGAAAGTTTTCCATCGCTTGTCTTCCAATTTATCAATACGACGCAGGACTTCCTTCTGTATGCGTCGTGAAGCCCCCAGATCCAAAACGGACTCCGTGCGCCGATACCTTCTCTCCGCCTGTCGGCGTACCACATGCAGCCTCTCCAGTTCTATATCCGAGTCCCAGATGGTCAAAAAGCAGGGACTCTCTACTTCGATTTCTTTATATATGGCCGCTGCTCCACCTTCGGAATGGCATAATCTAAAACTTGTCTTACTAAAGTTTCGCCCTACCCGAGACCTCTCCCGTGCGTTTAAAGAATTGCTTAAAGTGCGGAAGAACCGGTCGTGCCCGAATTAGTATGTACTTCATTCGCACCAACTATACATTCAAAACCTAATCTGTTGTTTCTCAACCGCCCATTAGTGTACCTTGTGCGGTACAAAAAACGTTCGCATTATACAACACGGTTAAAGTATAGGCGGTAACAGAAAGCGTGAGCTGCGTTCTACTGGTTTGGGCGAAAAAAGAAAGAAAGCGTAGAAGTACGAAAGTTAGAGGTGACACCACGTGGCTTATGCGCGTTCCCTTCGGGGAGTAATCTAAAGCCCCAGAGAGTTTCACACGATGTCGCCTTTTTGCTCAAATGAGACATCTAGATGAGCCGAAAGTTCATACACGTCGCAAAGCGACGGAAACATTAATTTTTTTTCTGTTTCAATGGAAGAAATATGACAGGCGCTGTGGGCGTGTCACTATGCTTCAGTTATCCGCACGTGACTCCTGAAGTGGTTTTATTTTGTGTTTACTTATTTTTTGCGTGAGATGGGTTCCTTTCAGTATATTGCATTCTAACGGTGACCTACATTTGGCTTTCTCTTTCTTGATAACGGCCGAAGTGCTGCCGAGTAGTGTCATACTATATCTTTTTATTGCTTTAGAACTTTGCATCATAATCTCTCGACTGACCTTCACTTTCCCGCTAATTCTTTCAGGAAGGCTTGCTTCGTCGTTCCGGTTGAACTAGGCGACCGTTTGTTTCACATCCGTGCACTCAGGCATCGCCCCTCATCCTCTTTTCAGTCGGCGCTGTGGACGCCCCTCCACAAAGTTTTATGTCGTGTGAATTTGGCAACTAATATCCCAGACAACTTCCTGTGGCAATGAAGGAAGAGCTACGGAGGCAAAGCGCGCACAAGCGAAAGCGCTTCTGAAGTAAGTCCCCCACTTTCATCCGCGTTAGTTTAAGATGACGAACAGAAAATATAAACACCTTGATTACGAATGCTAAATTCGACACGAGAGACCACTGAGCGTTGAAGTCGGCTAACCTTGCGGCTTTTTCCCTTTTCGCATCTGGGCAAACGCGAAACCGCCGCATGTGAAAGCTGCGTCGATTCCATCGTTTGTTCCGAGAAGCCGAAAAAACGCGGTTTTCAAACGCTGCCGGACCACTTGGTGCAGCAATACAAGTGCTGAAGCTCCGCTGACGTAACTTTGCCACAGAAAGTTGTCCGCGAGCAAAAGCATCTTGCCGCTTACTTAAGCGCGTTGAGTTTACGTGCTTTTGTTGAGGAAACAAAACGAGTCACGCGCTTCTTTCTCGTGCTCTCGAACGCGAAGGGTATGGATGCAGAACTTTAATAAGGTCCTGAGGTACGCTACTCAGCGCGCTGCGGGCCGCTCCCACGTTGGGACAGTCAGGCCTTGCCCGACCGCCGCATCGTGGGCCCTCTGGACAGCCCATAGTTGCGCCCCGGCATCGGGGCTCTTGATAGCGGAGAGCCACTTGTCTTCATTGATTCCTTCTGTGCCTCGTAACGAGGGGCAACGCCAGAGCATATGGTCTAGGCTAGCGATGTCATTGCAGTGCCTGCAAGAACTAGTGGCATAGGTGTCGGGATAAATTTTGTGAAATAAAGCCGGGTTGGGATATGAGCCTGTTTGCAATAATCTGAGGGTCAATGCCTGCGCTCTGTTTAACTTCTTGTGTGGAAGGGGAAAGTCTCTCCTGCCGAGATAAAAGTGCTGCGCAATTTCGTTGTATGTGGTCGGTTGATCTCTGTTCTCCACCACTGCGGGCCGGCGTTGGAGTTCTCCATGGTCGCGGAAAGCGAGACCTCGCGCCTTGGAGTGGGCCAGCTCGTTGAGGTTTGTGGGGCCTCCCATGATGGATCCCATGTGAGCGGGGAACCACGTGAGAGTGTGGGTGGCGATGCTTTTGCCGTCGAGGATGCGAAAGGCTTCCTTACACACGGCGCCAACGCTGAAGGCGCGGATGGCTGCCCTGGAGTCGCTAAAGATATTGGCATGTCCGTCGTCCAGGAGGGCCAAGGCAATGGCCACTTGCTCGGCCGCATGCGACGACGTGCTTCGTACCGAAGCGGCGTTAACGGTCGAACCCCTGTGGTTGATTGACACTACCGCGAAATTGTTGCTGTTGTAATACTGGGCCGCGTCAACGAAGCAGCAGCCGCCAGGCAGTTCTGTTGCGCGGCGTAGGAGCGCCACCGCTCTGGCCTTCCTTCTTTGTACGTTGCGCTGGGGATGCATATTGCGCGGGGCGGGCGATATGATGATGTTATCTTTCTGCTCTTTTGGAAGGCCCTGGTAGGCGTTTTCGACAGTGGCCGGGGGGACGCCCATCTCAGTTAGGAGTCGTCTGCCCGCCCTGGTGCCGGAGAGCCTGAGAATCTGTGCCCTTTCTTGTGCTTCTGCAATCTCTTCCAGGGTATTATGAATACCCAACTGCAGGAGTCGGTCGGTGCGTGTGTAGTTTGGTAGCCCGAGCGCGCTCTTGATCCCCCTCCTTATCATGGCATTTAGCTTGTCTCCCTCGGCCCTCTTCCAGACGTGCATGGCCGCTACGTACGTAAAATGGCACAGCAAGAAAGCGTGTACTAGCCTTAACAGATTCTCTTCGCTCAGGCCTCTCCTTCTGTTAGCTACCCGCCTGATTAGACCGATGACGCTATCCGTCTTTTTAGCTAGTTTGTGAATGGTGATGCTATTCGTGCCCGCCCCTTCGAGTGTCATTCCCAAGATTCGAATGGACGCGACTTTGGGAATGGGATCTCCGCAATTGGTGTAGAGATTAATGTCAATTTCAGTGGGGGGTTTCCAGTTCTGTGGCTTGCGGCCCTTTCTACTTGGGCTGTAGAGAAGGAGCTCCGATTTCTTTGGGGAGCACCGGAGTCCCGTGCCGGTTAGAAAGCGCTCTGTAGTGTCGACAGCTTCCTGGAGAGCGGCTTCGACTTGTCCGTCACTGCCACCCGCGCACCAGACAGTGATGTCGTCCGCGTAGATCGTGTGACCGATGCCCTGGACCTGGCCTAGATACCTTGAGAGGTCGACCATTGCTATGTTGAAGAGGAGTGGTGAGATGACTGACCCCTGGGGGGTGCCTCTTCTGCTCAGCTCCATTTTCTCCGATTCCAAATCTCCAGCCTTGAGGATGGCGCATCGGTCGCTCAAGAAAGATCTGACGAAGGCATGGAAGGACGAGCCCAGGTCGAGCTTGGAGATGGCGTCGAGGACGAACTCGTGACGGATGTTATCAAAGGCCTTCTCCAGGTCCAAACCAAGGATGGCTCTCGTGTCCCGAGTGCAGCGTTCCAGGATTTGGATCTTGATAAGCTTCATGGCGTCCTGGGTGGAGAGGCCTGGCCTGAAGCCTATCATGTTGTGAGGGAAAAGGTCGTTGGACTCGATATACTCGGCAATTCTGTTATGGATGGCGTGCTCGGCCACCTTTCCTACACATGACGTCAGCGAGATTGGGCGGAGGTTGTCCAGGCTCGGCGGTTTACCGGGCTTTGGGATTAGTATGACCTTCGCCAACTTCCATTCTTCAGGTACAATTCCCTGCTCCCAAATCCGATTTATCTCATCTGTAAGAAACTCGATCGATGCGTCCTCTAGGTTTCTGAGAGCCTTGTTGTTAATGTGATCCGGGCCGGGTGCTGACCTACCATTGAGGTCGTGTAGGGCGCGGCGGATTTCACTGATTTTGAAAGGCTCGTCCAGCGCGGAGTTCGGCTTCCCTTTGTATACTGGGTATGCCGCCTCATCGGCCACAGTTTTGAGCGGCAGGTACTTCTTAGCCAAGATCTCCAGCATGTCCTTTTCCGAAGACGACTTCTTGGCTTCGTGGAGTGCTTTAGCCAGGACAGTTCTCTGGTTTGACTTGGTGCCGGAGTCGTCGAGCAAGTGTTTGAGAAGATTCCACTTCCCTCCCGTGCGCATCTGCCCGTCGATTGAATTGCAAATTTCGTCCCATTGCTGCCTAGACAGGGCTTGGCAGTGCTCGTCGATCTGCTTGTTGATCTCGGCTATCTTTTTTCTGAGCTTGCGATTCAAGCGTTGGCTTTTCCACCTCTCGAGAAGTGATTGCTTAGCCTCGAGAAGGTGTGCTAGCCTACTATCCATTTTGTCTGTCTGTAGATCCGTCTCTATGGTTTTGGTGGTGGAGCAGACATCTTGCCGAATTAGTGCGCACCACTGGACGAGACTCTCCGGCTTTTCTCCACGGGCGGCGCGGGCCTTGCGAACCTCACGGAATTTGTCCCAGTCAGGCACCGAGAATGCCTTCTTTCTTTTCTGCTCCACTTGTAAGCTGGTGACCGTGATGTAGTGATCACTACCGAGGTCTATGAGCAGATTCGACCACATGGCTGAGACAGCGTTTTTAACAAAGGCGAGATCCGGGACAGAGTCCCTGGTCGAGGAGGTGCCCCGTCTGGTGGGAAAGGCTGGGTCCGTCAATAGAGAGAGTCCCGCATCTCCCGCCTCCTGCCACAAACTTCTACCCTTGACCGTGTCGTGCGTGTAGTTCCACGCGTGAAAGGGGGCGTTGAAATCGCCGGCCACAACCAGGGGAGAGTTTCCGGCGAGTTTCGTTGCCCTAGTGATGATGGTTTTGAAACGTTGTCTGTGATCGCTCGGGCTGCTATATACGTTAAGTATAAAAATGCTAGAGATATTGGATTGGCTTGGGATGACTTCTACTAGGGAGGTCTCCGTCTTGCTAGGCCGGACCCCTAGATCGTGTGCGACAAAAGTGAACTTGCTGCTGACTAATGTGCAGATTCCTCTGCCATCCCCACGGAGAGCAAGAGCTTTGTATCCCGGGAGTGAAACCTGATCAGTCATCGTTTCTTGCAATAATATAACATGTGGCTTTTCTTTGTGAGTGCGAACAAACTGCTGCAGGGTGCATTTTTTATGGCGGAGTCCCCTGCAGTTCCACTGCCAAATCCTAAATTGGGTGTGTGGCGCCATCCTTGCTGTATAGAGCGCCTTCCGGCGTTGCTACTAGGGTCTCGAGGGAGGTGGTTCTATTAATCGGTCCGGGAATGTGCAGTGCTGGCGGCGTAGGTACCAACGCGCCATCCGTGAAGTAAACGGGACGTACGTGGGTTGACGTCCTGATGTCCATTTCCTGCACCTTGGACTCTATCTCTGGCATTCTGTTTTCTAAGCATTGAATTTTGACATTTTGTGCGTCTAACTTCTGATCCACGACCAAGAGTCGCTGATCCACTGCAGATAGTCGTTCGGTAATCTTCTTGATCTCGTAGCAGATTGAATTCAACATTTCTCTGACTTCGGACTTGGCTTTAGCCGGTACATTTTCGGGCATGCTGGGAACGGCCTTTCTTTTGGCTGGGTTGCCTGAGTGGCTCGCATCCACGACCATGGGAACATCTGCAGTTTGGGGAGAGGGGGTCCCCGAGGGGGATGAACTAGCGACTGGAACGGCGTGAGGTCCCCGAGGGGTTTGGGGAGAGTGGGTCGCCGAAGGGATTCCTGAGGGGGTTGAACTAGGGACTCGGACGTGGTGAGGTTGATTAGCCTTTCTGAGCTCTGCTATTTCGGCTCGCATTAACTCGATTATGCTGCGCATCTCGGCATTTTCTTTCCTAAGCTGAGTTATTTCAGACGAACCATGCTCTGGCGCCGCACCCTCAGTTACCTTTACGGCAGTTCTCCCTCCACTGCGCACTCTGTCTGCCCAAGTGGCACCTTGTCTCCCAGCACCGGCTGGCTCCTCGAATCGGACCCTGTTCTGTGGGCCCCGGGAGTGGCTTCCCGATCTGGAGCGGCCCCGGGACCTGGACCTGGAACCGCTCCTGGACCTGGACCGGGAACAGCTCCTGGGCCTGGACCGGGAACAGCTCCTGGACCTCGAGCGGCTTCTCGAGGGGGAGCGCCTGCTCGAAGGTCTAGCCGGTTCGCTGTCGGCGCTTGTCTGCGCTGGTGGCGGGTCTCGCTTCCTGGATTCCGCATTTCTTTCCCTTCTCCTCCGCCGAACGATGTACGGGAGTTGGAATCGTTGCTTGCAAATCTTGTCCGCTGTAGCGTGCGGGCCCCCGCAGAGGCTGCAAGTAGGCGAGCAGGTGTGGTTGTCGTTGGGGTTGTTGGCCCCACATTTCCTGCATAGCTTGTCCTCCGGCGCTGGGCAGACGTCGGCTCTGTGGCCTAGTCTACCACAGGCATAGCAGCAGTCGTGCTGCCTGAGGTACAGGGAGCACTTGACTAGCGCCGAGCCGTAGAATACGAAGTTGGGGACCTTGTAGCCGTCGAAAACGATGACTACCGTTTCGGTATTCTTGATTCGCTTGGCTCCCAGGGCTAACGGATTTCTCTCGCTGAGAATGCTTCTGTCCAGGTCGGCCTGGCTCTCCGACACATCAATTTGACGTATGACACCCTTACACGTGGCGTGCGGCGCGGCTTCGTAAGTGCTGAGTTCGTACTGTTTGATGCCCAGGGTGATGCAATTCATTTTTAGATAAGCATCTGCGTTATCGCGAGACGCGGTGCTGAGGACGATAATATTTTGTGTTGCGTTGGGGCAGACGATGTCATGGCTAGCTTGCTCGGACGCGAAGGGTATGAAATTTTTTCTGATGAGATTCAGACGGAATGTATACACGCGGTGGCCTTACGTTCACTCATCTGATTATCTTTGGAGATACTGTATAAATATGACAATCACCCGTCACTATAAGGCATAAAATCTCGCTTATCATACAGCCCTGTTTCCAGTATTGCCGCCCTGTGTGATGTTCTACGTGACAGAGTAACCTTTAAGCATTAGGCAAGGCAGAGAAACGATGCATCTGACGCATTATGGGTTACAACGAGCTAAGTAGACTTTGCGTTATTTGTTAGAAGTAAAATACTTACGCTTAGGGTTCTCATACGGCATAACTTGCATTAATTGGCTCTAAACCAATTCATTCTGATTCTAGTTTTAACCATCGGTTTGTAAACAAGAATGTTTGAAACTATGCAACTTCATATTTCATTACTCCGGGTGCATTACAATGCAGTGTTAATTATTGCTGACACAGTGTATCATCGCAGCTTTTGCGGAGGAGTTATCATTTATTTTTCCCCTGGCCCGAAAGGTCTAGCCAGCATAAATGTTTAAAAAAGATTATTTAAACTTATTTATTGTTAAGTACCACCTTTGTCAGAAAAATTCCAGGACTTCAGTTTTAAATAAATAAGTATTCATTAAAGTTACAAATTAACAACTCTAGATCGATATTTACGCACATATTTACGCCTTGGAGGCCATCGAAATGAGCAGAGAAAGCTCGATCCAAGATGCCTTTCAGCACATTAGTCAGAGAAGTTTGGATTGTGGCTATATCGTCATGAGACTTCCCTTTCAGCAGCAATTTAACACGGGGAAACAAAAACAAATCAGATGGTGACAGGTCAGGCGAATACTGGGACTGGGGAAGAAGAGCAGGATGCTCTACCGCGTTCATCTGATTAGTGTCACTTTGTGAGTATATGTGAGTGTATGTGAGTCACTATATGATTAGTGTCACTTGTGAGTATGTCACTTTGTGAGTAGATTAGTGTCACTTTATGAGTATAAGAATTCTGGTGGCGAAAATATTTCATGCAGTCTCTGCAACATCTTTTTAATGGTGGTGGTGTGCTGAATCTCGGTCAGCGCGGTTTCGTATATGGGAAAGCGACTATATCCATGTCACCGAAACCCGAAGGGGCGGCCTTCATGGTACACCAGACACCCCTATGACCATGGTGCCGAAAGCTAAGTCCATCAGCGCTCGACGGGACAATAGGGGAAAGCGGGCCCCTCTGCGTTTGTCACAGACGCGCACAATTGTAATGCCAGACATGGAACCTTTCGGCGACGTGTACATTATACGGCCTTCAACCACCGCACTAGGCTGACTGGTATGCAGTGTAGTTGTGCCTGATTCCGTTTATAACCACCACCTCTACTTTCGGGGACAACAAAAGTGTCCCTTTTCACGTCCGAAGCCACGCTGCGGACCGTGTCAAATAGAATGCTCTCTAATTAATTAATCGTTGCGCTTTAGACTGATTGAGGCTTCGTATCGAAATTATGCCACCATCTAAAGAGCACAAAAATTGGAACACAAGCATTTCTTCTGAGTACTTCAGCGCTGCTTTAACCAAGTGTAAAGCGCCCATGTGCCGGTAGGTTGGTTGTTCTGTGCAGCATCTTCAAACAGGCCCTTAATACTTTCGTGCGTAGTACATTTAGAAATCATTGTGACAGTACCTGTTCTCTGCAGAGGAAATGTTTGCTTTGCCTTTGTGTCTCGTTCTAACAAGGAAAACCTTCGCAGAAGTTACGTAAGTTCTAAATCTCGACTTAGCCTATATGCAGTCATCTTTCAATATGGCGCGCTGTCGGGCTGCTCAACCTGCCCTGACGCGAATCTAGCGCAATATTGTGAAGGTGTTGCGTGTGAATATTTCGTTCACGAGATTTGATGTGAGGAGGGTTTTTTACGTTGATAAGTAGACTTAAGAAGAAGGTTAGAATAAGCAGTATTAGACTTCCCAAATGGCGAAAACCTTATTTCACCCCGAGTAGAAAGCCTGGCAAGGCTGAAAAGATGCAAGACGGATTCCTGGTAACAGCGGTGCAAACACAGGCTTCTGAAGACTTAGTGGATTTCGAAAGCATTTGCACTAAGCTATATTTAACTATCTTTTATTGGAAGACTGCACTGCGCTCGGAATGAACCCAAGGCTCAACCTAGCAAGCGCATGATCTTATCTGGTGCAAAAACGACCCAAACACAAGAACAAAAAATTGCATTAATGATGTCGAACTTACGTGAAGGCACTATGGTTTGACTAGAAATTTAGAGCAAAAAAGTGTTTGGTACTAATTGGTACTAATAAAACAAATTTTAAAGAATATCATGGTTAAGTGGTTTCAAGCGGGTCGCAAAGGAGAATTCATATACTTATGGCTGGTCGTTTCCCATCGTTCCATCCGTCTAAAGACATCCTTACGTTTGACCTAGTTTTTACAATTACGGGTTATGCAATTCACCATGTGGCAAACACACAATGTCCGCAATCTGAACAACTAAAGTTCCAGTATGTGCAGGTATCAGCATCGCATCCCAAATAAACAAAAGGTACCCAGCTTTCATGACCGTTAGACGAGAATTCCGAAAGCTACCAAGGATATATATGTGAATAAAACAGTGGATTATTTACTGTATAATGCCCGCATCTTGCCAGAACATTTATAAACACGTATTTCTATATACCATCGTTCGCTGTTATTTTTACTTCCGCATGCTAAGAAAAGTTAGAATATTTTTCCAGTGTTTCCAAAATTTACGGGAAAGAACAGCTTTTTTTCGTGGTTTCTTTGACTGATTCAATATTTCCGGAAATATTACATCGCTTCTTATTAAAAATGAGGGATAACTTTTGCCCTTTCAGAGGTTCAGCAGGAATTGTTCGTCTAATTTCTTTCCGTTTTTCTGTATGGCTCTGAAGCGTATTATCAAAATCAGAAATGATCAATGGCTGCTATTTTGCACGACTCCTTCGGAGCTCTCTACCGGCTGTCCAGCGCTAGCGCTGATACAGCTCTTCTACGCGAGATATTCAATATGGCCCATCAGACCACATCAGATTGAAAAACACAGTGGATTCTATCACACAATGGTATTTCAGGAAACGAGGCCTCTCATGCTTTGGCGGCATCAGCACACAACCTTGATTTTATAGCGACAATTTATGCGAATTCGACGATGCTAAAGTGCTTATACACCACAATCCTACAGCCCTCATACTCGGATGAAGGTGTAGCCAAAGGATCGCACCTTACATCAATATCTGGCTGTGCTCTAATTCGACGCAGAAGGTCTCCATTACTGAAGTGACGCATCGGATGTGTTAATGTCGCACATCGTCTTGACCAAAAAGGACGTGCGCCGAGCCCTTCCTGTCTGGCCTGTCTGGACAGCTAAACGCTTGAGCACTTGATGTTAGAATGACCAACCATATCCACAGTTGTCACCGTGCGCTGTTGAGCAAGGTCCAGCAGCTTAATCTTGATCGAACTGCGCTCAATGATATCTCAATATGAGGGTCACAAGGCGGGGCTGGAATCCTTGTCGACTACGGTGCTAGACTCACGTCCGAAATGTTCGTGCTCTGCGTGTGAATGTGTTGGGATATACCTTCCTCCTTTTTTTAAATTTATTTCCTTCCTTTTCCCTCTCTCTTTTTCTTCTTGAAGCGGATATGCGCGGTGTTTCTATTAGGAGGCAATTGCTAGCCCGCTTTTCTTTCTCTTTATGATATTTGTAGAGCAGATTGGGTGAGGGAACAAAAGCGAGTTAATGACATCTTAGTTGAAATCAAGAAAAAGAAATGGGAATGGGCAGGGCATGTAATGAGGAGGGAAGATAACCGGTGTTCATTAAGGGTTACGGACTGTATTACAAGGGAATGGAAGCGTAGCAGGGGGTGGCAGAAAGTTAGGGGGGCGGATGAGATTAAGAAGTTTGCAGCGACAACATGGCCACAATTAGCACAGGACCGGGGTAGTTGGAAAAGCATGGGAGAGGCCTTTGCCCTGCAGTGGGCGTAACCAGGCTGCTGCTGCTGATGATGAAATGATCAATCAATCAATCAATCAATCAATCAATCAATCAATCAATCAATCAATCAATCAATCAATCAATCAATCAATCAATCAATCAATCAATCGTGCCCAAGAACAACGGTAGCTCAGTGGCTATGGCATTGTGCTACCGAGCTCGAGGTCGTGGGTTCGATCTCGGCAGCGGTGGTACAAATTTCGATGGGGCGGAATGCAAAAAAAAAAAGAAAGCTCAAATTTACGTGATCGAACCCACCTGCTCCGATATGTACGCGTTTCCATACAGTCGATCTGTCTGATTAAGCATCAGCTGGGCTTCAAATCTCGCCATGCACTTTATTCCAATTAGCAAATTAACGTACTGCAACACTTGCACCTGTCTGCCAATCAAACGTATTCAGTGAGAGTGCGAAACCTGGAGCGTTAGGAACCAATCAATTTGATTCCGTAAAGAATTAAAGAAAAAAATACCCATTTTGCGATGCACTGTAAGTCCTGTGAAGGCCACCATGCTGTGAAGTACTGTGAAGACCACGGATCTGCAGGCAACCGTTCTTTCGTCATGGCGACAGCAAATTTGTGCCGCTTTGTTCTAGTTTTTTAAGTAATAAAGTTATAGACACACATTTTCGAAGCAACATTCCTAAATTCGAAGTCATAAAAGGGTTGTCAGTTCTTCTGCCATGTGGCTAAAGAAAGTCACCGATTATTAAATAGAAAAAAAAAATGTCAAATATACATACAACAATGTCTCTAAATCTAGCGATATAATTACTGATTAGAAACACTGGCCTTCTGCCTCACCTGTCGTGTTACGTTTTCCTTCGTGGCGTATTTCGTTGTAGCTTGTCGAATTCTAAACCAGAACGCGTGAGGCTTGCTACACTACAACGCTGTCCCTTGTGTAGAGTAGCAAACCGCACATGCGTCCTTTTGACCTCCCTGCCTTCCATATTATCTCCTTCCCTGCCTTCCATATTATCTCCTTTCACATACTCTCTCCTTCGCCAGTGTGTTACTCCTCGCGACACTTAACTGCACGGAGACATCTCTACGCTATCAGATGAAGCTTCCGTCGCTTCTACGTACTTGCACCATCCCAGAGCACAAGATGCACTTAGGTATCAACGTGAATTGAAGAAGAAAGGGGACTCGTAAATGGGCACCCAGCCACTGCTATCGGGTGGTCGGGTCCTGCAAATTAGGCTGTAATTGCCGCCCCAAGACAGCTCCGCCCGTTCCACATAGCACTTCCGGCCCTTGTCTCGTCCCCGCGGTTGGCAAGACGCAGGCCTATAGTGTACGACAGTCATGCCCAAGGCTCTCGCTGCACACGACGGCGTTGCTTCCCTCAAGGCATCGACCGAAGCTCGAGCCAGAACCGAGCAGTGGGAAGCGGGGCTGGCCAAAGAACGCCATGACGGCAACCGCCATCGGCGTAATGTGCGCCGCTGATTAATAGTGGCGCACTTATCGCGTAACCGTTCCGGGCGACCGTCCGAGGGCCTCGTATGGGACTCGGCCGATAGAGATATTAGCCCGCCGGGACCGTCTGACAGCGGAAGTAGTGTATGGATCGAAATGCATCATAGGCCACCGCGGAAGCAAGAGTTTCTTGCTCTCTGTCGCACTTGGTGCTGTCGTATGCAAGGCGGGGAAAAAAAAAGAATTGGCAGTTATGTTTACGTTTGTATCTTCCGATATTTACCTACGCCGCATGTACAAAATGATAAAGGAGCCTTCCGTCGTTTGGCTGCTTGCATTCACGATTGCGAGGCAAGAATGGTCCCAGACGTTTCTTTTTCTTGTTAATATTGCATCACTATAATGTGGTAACAATGCCAACAACCTTTGCAGTTGGAGATGAAACACTGGAAGCTGTTTTTTTTTTAATTTTGGCATGCGGGTGTACAATCTCATTACACTTTCCTAGAGAGTGGGCGCAGCTGTGGAAGGATGAGTGATGGACCATAGAGTTAGTTGCGGCGAGACAATTGCCTTATCAGCAGGGTGTAGGAATTGTTTAGTCGCTGACACTCGCCGCTCGCCACGGCGCTGAGCGCGACCAGATAAAGTTCACAAGCTGCCCTCTTGGCGGGTCCCTAGAGTACCTCGATACCATGCCCGGCACTGCGATCGAGGCACGATACAGTGATGATGTTCAGTGGCATCATCTTTCTTCTCTCTTTCTTTCCATATTCCCCTTCCCCCAGCGCAGAGTAGCTGGCTAGAGAAATGTACCTCAGGCCGACCTCTCTGCATTTCAGAAGAACTTCACTTTGGCCCAGTTGGTATTTACTGCATATCATATTGACCGCAACTAAAGACGGGGACAGAGGGAGAGAACACGTACACAACACGGGCGGTAACTTTCAACTGTCTTTATTTGCGGTCAATATGATATACTCTGCATTTCATATCAGTAAACGTTCTCTCTATCTCTTATTGAAACTTGGCGGGGCAAATTGTCACCTAACCTGCTTGGTGTCCTTGGGCCTCCATGCACAGTGATGATAATGATGATGACTTATTAGCATCCCCTCTGAGACGGGGTTGTGACAAATAGTCACCTGTAGCCGGCTAGAGTTACTAATATGTGCTACAGATGATTTTCCATATAACATTTTTGCATACATCTCTTCAATCTTCTTTCTCTTCCTCAAACTTCTCTATCTACCTTGTACCACTACCTACGCCTGTAACGGATCCGGTCGCATGAATATATTCCCTGCTTTTTTTTCTACTAATACTCCAAAACTCTCTTGCTTATCGCGACTACTGATGGGTTTATGCTTTCGTCCACATTAAATATAAGCGCTTCTGCAAGGTGTACGCTACCTACGGGTCTCACTGGGTGAGTCCCTTCGCATTCCTTTAGGATGTGCTTAGTGCTCTCTGGATTTCTGCTGCAGCACATGCGTGCCTCATCTAGTTGCGAATTTTTGTGTCGGTATGATCTTGTCTTTAGGCAACCAGCTCGAGTCTCAAATAGCAAGGCACTTCCCTTCGTGTCTCGTCCGGATTTTCCCTTCTGGTTTCTTTCTTCATATTTTTGTAAATATCCATGGTCCTTTTTGTTTACATTTTTTGCATCCAATTCACTGTCTCTGTTTCTCTCAATTTCTTTCAGATGACTCCTGGTTGTCTATTTACACTTTCAGTTACCCTGTACTTGGTTGCCAACTAGCGTGATCTCTTTTTCCATTCTGTGTCCACGCTGTTCAGGTACATATACTTGTGTATTTTAGCCATTAATTTATTTTGATCCATGTTCCTGACTCTTTCTTCAAGACTGATTTTGCTCTGCGCTTCTCTGACTTCAAACGAGGCCCAACCCATGTCACCCTGCATTACGCGTCATTTGTGGTTTTGCCGTGGGCTTCCAAAGCCAAACGGCCTATCGATTTTTCGTAAACTTTCAGTCCTTGCACGATATTCGATTTTAAGTACAGAATGGCATTCGCTAACGTCAGTGCTGGCACCATTACTTCTTTCCAGATTCCACGCACCACCTCATATTTATCGTGGCCCCAAAGTACTCTATGTTTCGCGATTGCTGCATTCCGCTTCTCCTTTATTTTCAGATTATATTGGTGGGTGCTAGAGTAAGTCCTTCCTTCGTCTATGTGTACGCCGAGGTACTTATATTGTTCGACTATGGGTATGACTTGCTGTTGAACTGACACTCTTCATTGAAGATCGTCACTCACGATTTCTGGGCTAAACTTAAGGCCCAGATTCGTCGCTTAGTTGCCACACATATTCCCAATTGTCCGGAACACTCTTGTATTGTCCGCTAGTAGCACTGTGTCGTCCGCATACATCAGTCCGGGCACCTTCTGTTGCACCATTTGTACATTGCGCATGCATGACCAAATCAATCCCCAATTCACCGCTTTCCAGTCGTCCTTCTATGCCCTTAACATGGGCACGCGGGTCTACATGCGGCAGCGCTCCTGCTCTCGTCGGGGTCAGCCTCTGCACCATGCAGCGCGAACCGCGGTCTCCGAAGTCGCACCGGCGTCAATGTGCTCCGTTGCGATGTCGGGAGGCGCCGTGTGACCGCATCAAAGTGGTGGGTTCGGCTTTTTCGCCAGTTTCTTTACGATGCCACAGAACATCTCAGTGCGTGAGCGGTAGCTTCTCGCCGTCTCCGTTGTGGTTGGCGCCATGCACATACTGCTTTTTTCCCCTGGATTATTCCGTCAAAGTTCGGTACCGCAGTGTTAGCTACGCAAGCTTCAGTCATGACTCAGACCGATCCTGTGGGCGATTCTCGCCGCCTATGCACCTGGTAACTGTGGTACGCTGATTGTTGTTTCGGCAAACCAGCGATCCAGATCCAGAGCCATATTCAGAGTCTGATTCAGCACGACTATTCATGGGCAAGAAATGCTTCGTTCTGAACTGCAATTCGGGCCACCGAACTTGCACGGATTGTCCCGATTTTAACGAAGCGTTGTAGTTAACTATGCACTGAGAAGTCGTTTGGGTGTCCCAAAAAGATTGCAGCATGTCGCACTTCGATAAAAAGTTCTTATGAATAAAAACGCCGCGTCCTTGTTGCTGTCCCGCTCATTCATACAGTACCAGTAAATCAAATAAATTACTGAAGTGAGATGACCCGGTATCGGCTGCAGATGGAATACTTATGTCACTTGCCGTAGTTAAAGATGCGCACTTATGCACCATGCGCTGAACAAACCCACTGCACCTGGCGTGGGGTTGCCGTGGCCTGGTAGATCCGGTTGTCGTGGACACCTCCTGTAATTGTTTGAAGGTGAAGAGAGGCTTACAATATGTCATCACGCTTTCTGACGAAGTCCCAGAAGAAGAAGAAGAAACTTTGTTAAAGAATGGTCCGGCAGTTTTTGTTGTGGTGGAATCAAGTGGCGGCTCGAAGTCCTTGGACTCGGGCGGCATTGTCCGGCCAACACCTATAAAATTTTTTATTACGCATGGATTATTAGCTAGTGCTTCCCTACCGGTGCGCCACTTCTTTCACGGTGTTCTCTGCGCAGTGATTGACTAGCGATACGCTGGGTTAAGGTACACTACTGGCTTGACGACGGCTCAGAAGTCGCTGGTGAGCGAAAGGAAAGAGAAAAAAGTAGCTCTGAGCCAAAGGGAAGTGGCGGACAGCCCGTGTGAGAGCGTTCGCGTCCAGCAAGCAGTCCAGGTGACCAATACTTGCAGCAGACGGCCTTTTCAGAGTGTCTCGTCAGAGTGTCTCCTCAGAGTGCACCGACGTGCGCTCTGAGGAGACATATGCTATCATGTCGTGGCTTTATGTAAGAATACATGGGCGCCAGCAGAAGGTTCCGGGTACTCCTTAATTAAACTAAAGTATTAGTTTTTACTCAGCGAAACCACAATCTGATTATGAGGCATGCGATAGTGGGGGACCCCGAATTAATTTGCGCCACTTGAAGTTATTTAAAGTGTGCCTAATTCTAAGTACGCGGGCGTTTTTGCATTTCGCCCCTATCGAAAAGCGACCGCCGCAGCTGGGATCGAACCACCTACCTCAAGCTTAACAGTGCAACGTCATAGTCAGTAAGCTACCGCGATGGGACCGGCTACTCCCTGTCACATAAAAAAAGAAAGTTGAAATATATGACAGACGGGCCACACACACTACAGAAAGTGCATGAACCATGCAACCAAAAGTTAGAAATGCGAGGCAACTGGTAGAACGTTACCTTTATTGCCTTTTCTTTCAGCTTGCTATTAATTATTTATTGTACAATTATAGACATAGAAACTGAATTTGACAGTTCATGCGGCTGGGCTTGTTCTGAAACAAAGCTTTTTTTAAAACATAATATACTTTATATTTATAATGTAATAATATTTGAAATGCTTTATTTTTCTATACTCTTACTTTCAAATAACAGATCTCTTCGGTCCTCCATCCCCAAACTAACGACCCTCTAACAGCTGGTTTATCGGCCATTCTTCCGTAGTGTCCGAGCGCAATGTTTATTGGAAAGCACACGAGCCACAAGAAATGCCGGAGAATGCTTCTCTCGCAGCAAATGAGCTCACAACTGTAGGACTCGCTTAGCGATGCCGCCGTTTTTATGAGTACGTATATTGTTGTACAATCACAAACGTAGAAACTGAACTTGAGAGTTCATATGACCGGGCTAGCTTCGCTATCATTTTTTTCAGCCAGACGGTGACGGCATTCCCCTTGGATGGTACAAAAGAATGAATGCGCGCCTGCGTGCTCTTGTGACGGGAAACTAATTAAAGGAATCATACAACAGAAACCAAGCTAGACACCTTCAATGTGCATTAGGCCTATCTATTATTAGTCACCGAGTATAAAGCTGCTTCATAATGGCAAATGTCAGCATTCACAGCATAAGGCGCCAGTGCTCCTGTTGTTTATCTTTAGATCAGTGCGTAACAATTTGCCCATACTGCACGCTGGGTCGTCATCGTTGCAAGATATAAAGTTGGCACAAGTATTCGAATATCCAAGTATTCGAATATACCAAGTATTCCAAGAATATATCCAAGTATTCGAATATACAAGTATCCGTACCACAAGTGGTACGGGCTTGCTTGTGAAAAGACGACGGAGATGTTCTCCAGAAAGTGTAACAAAAACAAGAACTCAGTGTAGCCGCGCTCCGTTCTTGTAAGGCAAACAGTTTCGCGCCTATAAATTTGGTGAGCGTAAAGAAAATCTTACCCACTGTGGCCTAATGTTCCTACAATGGTCTTTTGCGAAAGCACTAGACCGTAAAGAAAGTACAGTATAGCATCAATAGCAGGAGAAAAAATCAATTTGTTACAAGATGAGTTCGCGGCTCCGCAGAAGCATGCGTCATGCGTGTTGGTTCACGCTTGAAACAAGCACACCCTATTGTGTCGTGTCCTATTTGACATGGGTAAACTTGCTTTACGCGTATACCCTTGTTGAATGGAAACTAATGGCACACTACAGAGCCTACGAGGTCTGTTCTTTTTCCCCGTAATGTTGTTCCTGTGGTCGCTACCCGATCTGGCACGTACTGCATCAACCGTTTGACGTAGTTATCGACTATGCCGCGTGTTGTATAGTACTTGAACGGAAAGTCGGTTGTTGGAAGAACGTGCGCAGGTTCGTTTTCGTTCCCGGTTTTGTTTGCTTTTTGCCTTTGGGAAGTGTCAGGCAGCTGGCAGGTTGTAAGAAGCGCTTGAGTTTGTAGAAGCAGATTTATGATAGGTGCGGTCGGCTTGACGAGAAACTGTTTGTCTATCTGCTGTGAGAGTGGTGAATTAATGTACTTATTAGCATCTTCTACTTTGTTGTAGCGCCACCAGAACGACGGGCACACACATAAGTGCACATTAAAGAACACACAACGTTATTGTGCCACAGCTCTAATGTACCTCTCTGTGCGTCTCCTTTGTTCCGCCTGCGCTAAAACAAAGTAGATGACATACCAACAAGCCGATATAGCTACTCTCAAGAGTACTGACTGGCTCTATGTATCATTCTAGAAGAGCAATCTCTCAGTTGATCTCCTAATCGCTTCCAAATGACATTGACCGAAATGAAAAACATGTCCACACACGTACCACCTTGTGCACGCTTTGTCATTTACGTTTTCGAAAAAGAAAAGAAAGCTTGAAGCGCAACTTATCGCATAACAATCAATATGCGCGCGATACGTACATGCACAAATTGATAACTACAGTCATTGTTATAAAAAAAACTAACATAGACACTATAAAACAGGGGACAATAAAGGGGACGCGATTATCCGACGCAACTAAATGTAATACGAGTAAACGCCGCTAAATTAGATTAGTTCATAAGCTGCCAAGAAGACACTCAACAAAAAACTTATTTTTCAAGAACAAGATCATTAACGTTTTCAGCCTCTATGCTTATAGACTACTACGCACCTACAAACTAGAACAAAGAAGATGCATAAGTAATATATCTGACTTTGCCCCGATTGAATTATTTCATTGCACATATCCACGCCGGCATAAACCACACTGGGTATTACCAAAAGTAAGAACAAACTATGGGCGCCAAATGGTAGCATTTCAACTTCCATCCTTACTTAACAAATTAATTGATGGAAATATAGACTTAGGAAGTATTAGCTGCTCTAACCTTCGCAACTACTTTCTCATTAACGCGTCCCTTTGATTGTCCAACATTTAGACATCTGTGAACGTTTTTGTGTCTAATTGGGTCTAATTGTGTTATAAGAGCATTTTTGGTTGCTGTTCTTTCGCTGTTTCGTAAGCGTTTTTGTTCTCAGTTGCTGTACTTGTATTTCTTTTCAATCGGTTTATATTTTCTTCACACACGCAGGTGATAGTGTATTTTGCATACTTATTTTTATACTAATGCTTTGTTTGACTTAGTATTTGCTGTCGTGACAGAGGTGCCGTCGCATGCCACTGCTCACCTGCTGTACGGGGGGTGGGAACTTAGTCAAGCGTCAATCGCTTTTATTCCCATCCCCTCCATCAATGTAATGGTGATGGAAATAAATCATTATATTATTATTATTATTATTATAAATATACGCAGACCGGCACACCATCATGCGGTAAACAATTTCATTGTGCAGCCAACGACAATTCAGGGAAACATTGCTGTCTATACTCAATCGAATGGCCTGATCACAGTCCCTGGAATGACCGTACATAAGTTTGGCGTTCGTCATTTCACACGAACACGAACTGTTTGAAGGAATCAAGGACAAGGGCGTTTGATACGTAGACTCGAATTCCTATATTTTTTTTGTGTTTGTTTGTTGAAAAGTGCACATGATGGCCGCGCGACGGCGTGCCTTTGTACCTGATTAAACATTATACCTTTGTTACTTTAGTTAAACTCAGTTGGTGCGAGATCATTCGGCTGTGCTGCTTTTATTCTTCTATATTATTCCCATTTATTATTATTTTTGTATCTGTTTGTCTGCGCTGCATCTTAGAGGATGATGAAATAAACAGAGTAGACTGTTTAAAGCCACACGGGTTGGTATCTGCTGTGACCAGAGTCCAAGTATAGTCTCCATTTCGAGAGGGGGCAGTTCTCAAGGATTCCATATGTTGTGATGAGCACTCAGCGCACTGAAGCAAGCAAGGGCACTCATAAAGAAGTATTTGCACTTATGAACTTCACTATCATGACTACTGGTCATTGCGATGACAAAGAATAGACCGTGATTGTTGCCAGGTGATTCGCCACATGGGACAATTTATTTTTACACATCTCCGTTTGCTTTCTCCCAAACTTTTCTACCCTTTCTGAGTCGCCCCATGCAGGGCAGTCAACCCGCCATTTATTCCGGCTATCTTCCCTCTCTCTGAACTCCAATTTCGCCCTCTTTCTCTTAAAGGGGATTAACTGCCGAGTAGACCAGCTGCTCGTTTCGTCACTAAGCAACGCCTATTTCAGCTGCTGTTACTTAAGTCGCATTAGAACATATTTCTACTTCACCCTCCGATTCACACAAGTGGTTATAAATGACATTATTGGGCCAAAGAGCTGCTAGGGGCAGCGGAGACCTCACGTTTTGCCCTTTCAGTATAGGGTAACCGATCGGAGGTTTTCCCGGCCAACGTCCCTACCTTCCCAAATTCATATTCCCTCTCCCTTTTTTTGTGCTCGTACCCTGGCCCTCGGCTTCGCTATGAGATGAGCCCTTTACCCGTTGCATCGCTGTGCCAGTGAAAATAGGTTTCCTTCCTTTCGACTACTGCTGAAGACCGAGGTCAATGACTTACCTTAATCCCTCGTCAAAAGTATATAAAATGCTAATTCCCAGCAGCTCTCTAGTAATCAGCCTGCAGAGCAACCACTCTTACCGGTCAGTGTGTTCTAGTAGGCCTATCGCTCAGCTGAACCGACGTGCATATCTACTGGTTAGGTCTGTGTTTAAGAGGAAGCTTTAGCTCTGGACGAACTGCAGTTTGCCTTTTCACATGCACGTAAAACGAAGAAGTGCTTTTGTGAGACAACTGATGAACCATACTCAATAAAGTTTGTTGCATATGAGAGAAACAAAGATTGATTCTAGCAACTTTAGGATGTATAATTTTGATGTAAGCCCTCACATGTTTTGTTTGCTAAAGTGTTGAAAATCAGTAACTTACTGAAATATAGACGCATATGAAGCTTACAAATTTGTAATGGTGCTCTAAAAACAGTTATTGCAGTAATATATACACTGCATGTCTAGAGCATGTTAAGCTGACAAATGTGATATATGAATTTACAGCTTACGTCATATTACTGAAATGTTTGCGAGGGTTCTGAAAACGTTCTACCCATATATTAGTGATACATTTCATAGTGTTGTGCAATTTATACATTTCGTCCGAATTACTGTATGATTAGATGATGTTTACAATAATATAATTTATTTATTGCTGAGTTACAGAGTCGTAACCTCGAAAATTGAGTTTTTTTTGAAAATTTGATATTTCCAGAATTTCTTTCGATAAACAATAATGGCATAAATTGAAAATGCGATACTACAGATACAAGATATGTTAACTTTATCGTTTCAATGCAATCAACCTCGTCAAAATTGATTCGGTAGTTGGCGAGGAAAAACGATTTCTTCTTTCCCATGTGTTTTGACAGGAGTGTCCGAGCTCAAGCTTTGTCATAAGGGGCGTGATAGGTTCGCTGAACTACGACGTCAGGGTTACCCGAGCGAGCGGTTGTATTTAATCAGCGGGCCGTAGAAACCAATTTCCAAGCATTGATTTAAATAAGAAAGGAGACAACACTTAGTGAACAAACTAGCCGTTGAAATCCGGTTAGTTACGACAACGCTTTCGTTGCGCAAACGTCAGAGGACTGGCTATGCGACTTTTACGTCTCTTGACGGGTCTTCGACCCCGCGGCTAACGACTTGCGAGGGTCGCTTTTAGAGTGCTTGTGCCACGCGGGTGCTACCGCTTGTGAGGTACACCATTTCCCTTTTTTTTTTTTTTATCCACGCGTCCATGCTTGGCCGTCGTACTCACGATGGTCAAAATCAGCGGAACGAAAACCTCGAAGCGAAACTCTTCACAGCTTGGCAGGACTCCAGGACGGCGCAGTCTTACCGGTCGTCTCTCCAGCGCGAATCACCGACGAAGTAGAAGATACAGGCTCGACAAGGCGATGCCAGAGGCGACTCTGGGACGGTGAGGAAATACGCCATCATTCGTTCTTTCGTTGGTCCTTTCGTCTGTAATATGTAGCGCTTGAGCAATGTGAGAGTCCTCTTGTCCGCGAAGATTACGACTGCGCAACGTTCGGTCAAACAGCCGTAAAAAGGTACGCGAAGAAGAGGTGTTAATAGATACCTACCATATTTCTTTCTTTCTTTCTTTTTCACTTTTTTTTGCATGGTCTACATTGAGCCTGGCTTGTAATCTTGTAGTTTGTGCGTCCCGACTTTTGAAGCATTCGCGAGAACTCACGTTTGTGTGCATCTCGTGCTGTTTTTTCCAGGGCATTTCTCCAGCAACACACAATGTGTTGCCATTGACGATGGCTTAGACAACAAGCCATTTTAACAATAAAGTTCATCCCTTTCTCTCTCTCTCTCTCTCTCTCCGGAGGACCTAATCAGAGGGGATTTCACAGAAAGGTATCCCAAACCTATATACAACGCGCCGGTATCTCCTTAGATACAATGATAAAAAAAGAGAAAGGGGCAATAGATAAGGAGGTTTCCTCATCGGGTAATTGCTTTTCAAAGTTTCCTTTCTCACTACGGAAACTTATAAAGTTCAGGTGTTGCAGCAACCTGTGTGATGTTGTCATGACGTCGCCTTGAGCCACCTTTGAACTTCTAGACGTCTCTTTTCATTTTGTACGACCTTTTCAGAGTGCGAGTCTCATACGTACGCACATAAGCACCCCACTAGCCAGTGAACTTGTGAAAATTCTGATGTCAGGAAGAAGGTTCCAAAATTCAAAGTGTCACTCAGCGCAAATTTATCTGCTTGCAGAATTTCCCACGGAATTGCTCGATTTTGCATCTTCTTTTGAATCTTTTGCTGTTCTATTTAATTTTTTTAGAAGAATATGCCGGCGACTATTCCTGACTGACGGACGAACTAAAGCCCAATGAGCTGAGCTACATTGCCAATCATGAAAAGGATTTTCGCCAGTGACACACGGTACCGCGTGGTCTCCTTTACACACACACACACACACACACACACACACACACACACACACACACACACACACACACACACACACACACACACACACACACACACACACACATATATATATATATATATATATATATATATATATATATATGCGCCCACTGCAGGGCAAGGGCCTCTCCCATACTTCTCCAACTACCCCTGTCTTGTACTAATTGTGGCCATGTTGTCCCTGCAATCTTCTTTATCTCAACCGCCCACCTAACCTTGTGCGGCCCCCTCCTACGCTTCCCTTTTCTTGGAATCCAGTCCGTAACCCTTCATGACCATCGGTTATCTTCCCTCCTCATTACATGTCCTGCCCATGCCCATTTCTTTTTCTTGATTTCCTCTAAGATGTCATTAACTCGCGTTTGTTCCCTCACCCAATCTGCTCTTTTCTTATCCCTTAACGTTACACCCATCATTCTTCTTTCCGTAGCTCGTTGCGTCGTCCTTAATTTAAGTAGAACCCTTTTCGTAAGCCTCCAGGTTTCTGCCCCGTACGTGAGTACTGGTAAGACACAGCTGTTATACACTTTTCTCTTGAGGGATAATGGCAACCTGCTGTTCATGATCTGAGAATGCGTGCCAAACGCACCCCAGCCCATTCTTATTCTTCTAGTTATTTCAGTCTCATGATCCGGATCCGCGGACACTAACTGCCCTAAGTAGATGTATTCCCTTACCACTTCCAGTGCCCCACTACCTGTCGTAAACTGCTGTTCTCTTCCGAGACTGTTAAACATTACTTTAGTTTTCTGTAGATTAATTTTCAGACCCACCCTTCTGCTTTGCCTCTCCAGGTCAGTGAGCATGCATTGCAATTGGTCTCCTGAGTTACTAAGCAAGGCAATATCATCAGCGAATCGCAAGTTGCTAAGGTATTCTCCATCAACATTTATCCCCAATTCTTCCCACTCCAGGTCTCTGAATACCTCCTGTAAACATGCTGTGAATAGCATTGGAGATATCGTATCTCCCTGTCTGATGCCTTTCTTTATTGGGATTTTGTTGCTTTCTTTGTGGAGGATTACGGTGGCTGTGGAACCGCTATAGATATCTTCCAGTATCTTTACATATGGCTCATCTACACCCTGATTCCGTAGTGCCTTCATGACTGCTGAGGTTTCGACTGAATCAAATGCTTTTTCGTAATCAATGAAGGCTGTTGGTTATATTCCGCACATTTCTCTATCACCTGATTGATAGTGTGAATATGGTCTATTGTTGAGTAGCCTTTACGGAATCCTGCCTGGTCCTTTGGTTGACAGAAATCTAAGGTATTCCTGATTCTATTTGCGATTACCTTAGTGAATACTTTGTAGGCAACGGAGTAAGAGCTGATTGGTCTATAATTCTTCAAGTCTTTGGCGTCCCCTTTCTTATGGATTAGGATTATGTTAGCGTTATTCCAAGATTCCGGTACGCTCTAGGTCATGAGGCATTGCGTATACAGGGTGGCCAGTTTTTCTAGAACAATCTCCCACCATCCTTCAAAAAATCTGCTGTTACCTGATCCTCCCCAGCTGCTTTCCCCCTTTGCATAACTCCCAAGGTTTTCTTTGCTTCTTCCGGCGTTACTTGTGGGATTTCGAATTCCTCTAGACCATTCTCTCTTCCATTATCGTCGTGGGTGCCACTGGTACTGTATAAATCTCTAGAGAACTCTTCAGCTTCTTGAACTATCTCATCCATATTAGTAATGATATTGCCGGTTTTGTCTCTTAACGCATACATCTGATTATTGCCTATTCCTAGTTTCTTCTTCACTGCTGTTAGGCTTCCTCCATTCCTGAAAACATGTTCAATTCTATCCATATTATACTTCCTTGTGTCAGCTGTCTTACGCTTGTTGATTAACTTGGAAAGTTCTGCCAGTTCTATTCTAGATGTAGGGTTAGAGGCTCTCATATATATATATATATATATATATATATATATATATATATATATATATATATATATATATATATATATATATATATATATATATGTATATATATATTAGAAAGCGCCGCAGCAAGGCTGAAGGCGTTCTGTTAATAGAAACTGACAGAACGGTAAGAAATTGAGCACCTGCTCAACGCAAAAAAAAAAAAAAGAAGAAAGCACACAGCCTAAAAAGGAAAAAAATCATGATGCTTAAGAGACCTTCCGCTGCATTGCAAATCCGAATATACGGCATTATCATTGTGGGGTTCTTTTTCTTTTTTGTCAGTAGCGAAATTAAAATTTGTTAGGCCTAGGTCTCAAATCTGCTGTGCACAAATAAACTTTATTCCTCCTCCTCCTCAACAGCAATCGGCAATGAGTGAGCACTTTGCTGTACAGCGCTGGAGCGCGGCTGGTCTGGAACACGCGTCAAGCGTCTGACCAGGCACGCGCTTCAGACCGGCCGCTATGGTTAAGCTCTGCCGTATAGTTATGGTAAAAAATTAAATTATGGGGTTTTACGTGCCAAAACCACTTTCTGATTATGAGGCACGCCGTAGTGGAGGACTCCGGAAATTTCGACCGCCTGGTGTTCTTTAACGTGCACCTAAATCTAAGTACATGGGTTTTTTCGCATTTCGCCCCCATCGAAATGCGGCCGCCGTGGCCGGGATTCGATCCCGCGACCTCGTGCTCAGCAGCCTAACACCATAGCCACTGAGAAACCGCGGCGGGTTAGTTATGGTAGAGCTGCGCGTTCAATGGTTAACGATGCCGTCGCCAAGAGCACCCTCTGGCGTGTACCGCGCGGTACACTGCTCATATTTTATGCTTCACTGTGCGCTGCACCGACGAAACTGGATGGCCGGAAAAACATTGCGATCGAAGCTGCCAGAGACGAGTACGGTGACGCGACGAAGTTCGGCTGCGATAAAAAGTCACTGCGCGAGCGCCACAAGTTAGGCGTCTGCTAACTGTCAGAAAAAGTTTTGAATGTAATAAATGTGGGACGTACGAAATGTTTGGAAAAGCTTTTCTGTTCTTGATGGGCTGCGAACGTGGCTACGCCTCTAACGCCCATAAAGTAGTTCGCATATCTCCCTTTCGGCAAGGGACCTGCATCAGAAAGGACGTAAATACTCCTTCGTTGAGTGTCACCTCGTGGGAACGTACTTCCGATAGAACTCCCCTAGTTCAAAGATCGTTGGGGTTGCCTTGTGTCAGGGCTATAACATATAACAAAGACATGTTGCAGCGTGCAAGAAAACTAAATAAAAAAATAAACATTAAAAAGAGGTGCAGAGAGAAAAGGACGACTGGAAAGGTCCAGCGCTTTAGCTTTTCTGCCATCCTTTTGTGTCTGCACCTCTTTTGAATTTGCTTACGCGCTGGAACATGTATTTCTCTAAATTCCAACTAGCCCAGCTGTCTGCCTTAGGTGCCGCGCTTTATCATGTATCCTTTTTTTGCATTGCTCAGCTGGATCAAGGTCTCCGGGGACAATACCACATTGGCATTTCATCATATGCAGACACGCAATGCTTAGGCCCATGGTAGCAAAACCAATAATAGTGTTCAAATGGCAGCTTTACCTGGCATAGCGGTTTAGGAACCTTGTCACTGCGCTGCAAAGCACTAGGTCGCGGGATAGAATCCTGGCCGTGGGCGCGGCATTTCTATAGGAGCGAGACGCAAGAAAACCCGTATATTTGCTGCTGCACGTTAAAGAACCCCAGCTGGTCAAAATTAATTCGGAGTAGCCCACCAAAGCGTGTCTCATAACCCGATCTTCGTTTTGGCACATAGAACATCAGTACTCACATTTATTTTTTAGAGCGCAGATCTTAGACGACGGTTCCTGGGTTGAGCATCAGAGCCGGCGTCTGCTTGGTTTGGTTTGGTGCCTACGGATGTGGCTCAAACCACTACGGGGGATCGGCCAAGAGTCGGGCGGCGGCAGGCAAGAAGGGAAGACTACTTACATAGAATTTGTAATTTAGAAATAATATTAAATAAACACTGATCGTTATTATAAATTTTCAGGCTGTACTATATTAAAATTTGAAGTTAATATTTCCGTGTTCACATTGTGAAAGAGAAACAATGGAATTAACAGGCTAGTCTCTTTGTTTTCACTTACAAAATTAGATATGACATCGAATACGTTCCTATTCGTCGTCGACATAACCGCGCGAACGCGCTCTGGCCACTGCTCGCGCCTTCATCGTAGTCATGTCCCTCCTCCCCCACTAACGACCTTCGGTCCTCCCTTGCCTAATAAAAAGAATTCGTGCATTCATTCGTCGTCGTGCTATTCCACAGCTGGCTCCGATGCTGCTCATCAGGCTAGCGTTTCCATTCTGCCCCTCCCTCTGCGAAGCCGCTGATGGCACTCGCCAACTGCCAGTCGGTGCGCTGATTGCGGTCTCAAGTTCTTTGCCTAAATATATGGCGAAATGAAAACACGTATAAAGATGTGCTCAAATTTCGCATTAGGGAGTACCGTAATCGTCGGGCATTTCTTTTTTTTTTTAATGGCAGCATTAGAATATCTATGGCTCGCAAGTTGAGCCGGAAAATAACATGCCCAATGCGGCCAGCAGAAGAAACGAAGTAAGAAACCGCTGACTATTGGGCGACTTTGCAGAGTTACAGCCTCATCTCCTTGCAAGCTATTTCTTTGAAGCATGCAGTTGCAATAAAAATTTCAGGTTGCCTGAAATGAAAGCTCGTACTTTAAAACGCTGCCCGCATACCACTTACTCGTTTGAAAGCTTGTCCGGATGTGATGCTTTCGAGCACCTTCTTGTGGATGGGAAGACGGCGCCGTGGTAGCTCAATTGGTAGAGCGTCGCATGCGTAATGCGAAGACGTGGGATCGTTCCCCACCTGCGGCAAGTTGTTTTTGCCTTCACTTTCAATTCCAATAATTTATAATTTCTTCATTTTAATTAGTAAGTACAAGTCATTTCTCCTGTGTTGTCCTCGTTGTCTCTCTTTGTTGGCATCTTATGATATGACTAATGAAAATCAGGCCCCTCGGTTAACCCCCTTTCTTCTTGTTTATACCATAAGTAGTCAGTCCATATAAACCGATTGGCCATCCTACATTTTAGTGCACCAGTTTACGTGGGAACCACGTCTAAGTGAATTGCAACCAATACAAAAATACACTGACTGGAGCTCAAAAGTAGCAGACATCTGTTACGCTAAACGAACGAGAATTGTAGTTTATGAAAGGCCAGCGAAATAGGTGATAGTACGGCTTTTCAGTCATGGATGATTGTTTAGTTTTTCGATTAAATAGTGCAGCAGATCTTCATCTCTCGGTGCTACGCTGGTGTGTATGTATATAGGAGAGTTTTTTTTTTCAAGTTACGAGTGCAGCACGTGTCCTGTCCGTTCCTTCTCTTTTTATGTCGTGTACTGTGCGCTACTTGCCACATCCTAAGATGACTGCACACTAATTCAGGAAGGCGTGAAGATCGTAGAGGAAAGGGCATCACAGCCTCGGAATTGCTCGGCGGCAAATTTGGGTGGAGGATTGCTGAAGCCTGCGCTCCGCGGTCGATGCTTCCTTGAGGAACTCTGCAACGGTCGTTGGAAGTTTGAGCATCAACCCAGTGAAAGATCTCGCTGTCACGCCTTACGTTTCGACGTGCACTTCAGTTGATTCTGACACTGCGGTGTCGCAATGATGGAAAAGCCGCGCGACGCATCCTCAACTAAAATTGTGACGCTTCCATTTGGTCTCCGATCTCTACAGTGCTGGGGCTGCCCGGTCTTTTTCTTGTGCGCGGGAAAAGAACCGGGCAGTGATGTATGTGTACGCTAGCGATGAACCGCCAAAATTCTTGGAAAACCACGGAGTAAAAGGAAAACGAAAAAACAAAAACAAAAATACGTTTTTACTATAGTCCGAATGCGACGAGAAAGAAAGGAAACTCTCTTTGCGGAGCACCTTCGTGACGTATTGTTCTGACGCTGTATTCGTACGCGATCGAGTAAACAGAGAGCTGAAAGATACACACACACACACACAAAATATTACTGCGTACAATGTGCAACACGCCACTCCTTTATTCAAAGGATTGATCTTCGTGAGAGCGCAGCACCTGGTGCTGCAATGCCACCTTTGCTGCGATTCTTTCCTGCATTGTTCGGTGTGTGATAAAAAAATCGACCAGTCTGGCTCTCAGTTCGCGTGTCGTTTATTCTGTCGCTTTATTTTGCGTTAGCAAAACCACGCTTCCGAGGACCAATCTGTATACAGATAAAGAAAACTTAACCATGATTTTGGTAACGCTCGCTGGGAGTGGACACTCGCGTGTCGCCGATGCACTGATCTCTAGACTGTTTTGTGTAGCAGGCTTCGCTGGAGTAAAGTGATACTCTATTCCTTCGCTAGTTTTCCTTCCTTAATGTGCTTCCATTTTTTCTTATTTACTTTGTTTTGTTTCTTCTATAAGTTCCCCAGTGACTGGAGTTCATTTTTAACGAGTGGAAATATCGGCCCTTTGTTGGCCTATTTTCCCACTTGCCAGTCAAATAAAAAACAATAACCACGTAACCTGAACAGAACGGAGGCGTAGTTGGCAGAAGCTTGTTTCATATACCCAAGCATGCATGAAGACAAAGCAAGCAGTTCATTTATTTATTTCTTGGGCGTAAGTATACGAACAATCTTTCTCAAAAGTATGCCGGCTACGTTGCCAGCAACCACTATGCTAACTACAGGCTGTTTGAAAGAGTTCCTGTTATATGCCGAAAGTTCCAACGCCCTGACGAATCTGAGTGTGAGTGCATAAATTTTATTTCGGAAAGCAAGCTGCTAATACTCGAATATGTGCGGTATTAAAAAAAAAGCTACGGAAGTCACTATCCAGAGGTCTGAAACGTGAGGGGAGCAGAAGCGCGCGCCCACACACGCACGCACGCACGCACGCACGCACGCACGCACGCACGCACGCACGCACGCACGCACGCACGCACGCACGCACGCACGCACGCGCACACACACACACGCACGCACGCACGCACACAAAAGACGACAAATATGGTGAATGTGTGGAGTAACCCGTGTACTTTTCAAAAAGTTGTTCACGGTGCCACCATGAACTATAGGTGTCATTGACACTCCGATTGTTTAAAAGAAATGTAGAATGAGGCTATTTACAAGCTATTTACACTGGAGCCAGGCAGCCAGGCCGACACTCGCTTGCGCCAAGGGCAACGTCCAACTTTATTGTCGTTCTCGCGGAGGCTCGTCTCTTGAGCATCGCTCGATGATATTGTAATAATATTTTGGTCTAGGTTCAATATTTTTTTATAAATAACTTACTGCAGAAAGACTGGGGTAGCTCTCGGATACGTTTTTACCAATTTCACAGAGAGCAAGAAATCAACTAGGAATAAAATATCTGAGGTCATCAAAGCACTTGTAATCTGTTGTGAATGGGAAAGCATCAATGTCCAATTGAACGCCGCTGAGCAACGCGTTGTTCATGGCGTCACTGTCAGCTGTTCCAAGACACTGTCACCAAAAGTTGTCACTAACAAAAGGCCACACAATCCAGTAGTCGATCAACTATCAATAAATATTGCTGCGCAAAACCATATGCGAACGGCCATCAAAAATATTATTAACTACCATCTCTATTTTCTCTGCTACACTTAACCACCAACAGACCGCGAAAAGACGCGTTAGTTTGTTCCAAATAATTCAGGAGCACCCAGCAACGCGGTGACGAAAAGTTGACGTAGAGCGAAACTACTAGATGGCGCTATTGATTTTCCTATCTTGTTAAAACAGCCAATCAGCGTGCGCTATAATGGCCGAGGCGATACTATCATCGAAAGTGATCATCGCAGAATACTTCCCCTTCCTTATACAGCTTCGCGGTCTTTGATGTATCAGTTGTCAGTAAAGTCCCCTTATGAGCATTACACGCTAAGTACCGAAAACGTTTGTGGCTCAGCCGACGCACTTTATTGGACAGCGCCCACTTGCAGCTGGGCGCTGCTTCCGTCCGCCATGTTCTTCCTGGGCCAGTACAGCTGCTGAGTTCGACGGCGCTAGCGCTCTTGTTTTCTTGCTTGTGCAGTTGTGTCGGCTACAGATTTTCCGCGAAGGTGACCTCTGTATATATGTCGATGTTTGCTAGAAATCAGCGTACGTTTCCGGATGCTTCTTGCTGCCAGCTGCTGTATGTTTCATTGTTCGCCTCAAGGCAACGATTTACGCATATTAAAGCCACAGATAGCACGACTGCGGGCCTAATGCGCGTTTCGAAAAGCCCAGCATCAGTCTGAATAGCGCTAACCAGATTCGGCTGTGTATGGCGAATTTGGCTTTGTGATCATGGGTTCGTTCCTGAGCCCGAATGGCACGTAACCGCGCTGCGCCTCATCTAACTTAATATAGCTTAGTTGAGCTATTGTTGAGTATTTGAACAGCAACATACAGGAGATTCGGTAGTGGTTTTATTACAGTACAAAACGAAAGGAGGCAAAACTATTTCTAGCAGCAAATACTCCCAATTTCGGTCCTTCAAGTAGGAGTGGAGGCGGTATATTACGCGTTCGGAAAGATTCACGATTGACAATTAACCATTATTAAACCTCTCCGGACCTCCTCGGGGGCGGCTTAGGCACAGGCCACAAATTTGCCGGATTTTTCAATAATGTTGTTACCACTACCACGATCGGCAACTGTTGCTGAGATTATATTACCAAGCGGGGGAGAAAAAGAGGTAGCCGGTATTTATACCGCAAACACGGAGACAGTCTTGAGCACAAGTAACGATCGAGTGACGGCGCTCTATCCGGATCGGGGTTTCAGCGTGTGCATTACACGGGCCCAAAACACCTCTTCTGATAACAGGTTGGGGAGCTTTTTTTTTATCAGCTTCAAGTTTTATGTGCACAGAGGGAGCTGGTATACTCTCCCACGTACAACAACGACACCTTGAAGAATAAGAGAGAAAGCCAGGACTTGAACAGTGCTCACTATGCTACATTGAGTTGAAGGAGCCCTGTTTTCGGAAGGTCGTGCTATCGCTCACACTCGCTTTCGTCCTGCTCATTTTGTACATTTCGTCAGGCCGTGCGCAGCAGCAATTAGTTTCAGTTTATGTTTCAGTTCATTGATGCGATTGAAATTTTGTACAGAAAAAGTATCTCTAGGAGGTCCCATAGTCAAATACTGGGGAGGTACCTCCAAGACTGAGGAGGGAACTCCCCACCAACAAGCACAGAAGCATCAGCCCTTGTTGATTTCCTCCTGGAGCGTGCAAACGCATATGTAGTATGTAGTATAGTAAGTAAAAACATTCATGAGGATCTCTACAGCTTCCCCTAACACTTGTGGGTGTATTTGACGTGCTGTCGGGTGCGGTGAAGCCGTAGCGTCAAAACACGCTCGCATCCGATGTCGCGTCCGCGATCAGAGGGCTTCTTGAAGGAACCCACAAGAAGGGAACGTGTTTACAATTTAATACTTCTTTAATAAGTACTTCCGATAGCACACTTAACTATAAAGCATTTCGTGCAGATAGATGTTTAAACATGAAGCAGAGGCTCCTATCAAGAAGCACGAGACAACGCACAGAGAAAGGGTTCCGATGTTGTCATTTCAGGAGTTCGCATCAACCCCGATTCGAAAACTAAGAACTGAAAATAAAATGTTCAAAGAGCAACTCATTCTCTAGACAGTGTCTTGAAGAAAGACCACGTGCATTTTCTGCAAGTTCTTTGGAACCAATATCTTTTACACAGATCGGCGCCTTGGTTCGCAGAGCGCCGTGTACCTAATTGGTACAAATATATCTGATGACAGAACAAGCAGGTAACTATGCTTGCGTGGTGCCAGTTCATTTATACGTGTGCAACAGGCTTGAATCAATAACTATTTAAATTTTCTAAGGCAAAGGCTGTAGGAGATTTCAATATGACAAGTGTCTACACAACCATTTTAATCCGACTTCTGTGAACAGCTAAGGTTGATCACAATTCAATACTTCGCTCTGTAGTGTTATTGTAGCACAGACTATTTCGAAGCATTCCTGAAATGGCGAAATTTCATTCTCAAAACTTTCTGCTCTTGTTTCAAAAGTTTATTTGATTGGTTAATACCTATACATGGCTGACTCTCTAACATTGATCTTTGCTGCGCTATCACGTCTACTAAAAGACAACAACTGGAGGCAATAGGGATAGAACACATTTCGCTGAGCGTGGAATAGCTCGTCGCTGCTGCCGAGTGAGACTTCCCCACAGTGCACAAAGGAAATCCTTATCTGCATGAGGTGTCGACGTTCGGGATACGAGCAAGATGTCTTTCCTAACAGTGAGTTAGCAACTAGCTCAGACCAACAAACCTCAGAGATAGGGTGTTTCGCTAACGAGCTTTGCCATGTTTTAGCCACTTTTTGTGGTGCTGTCTATACTATTTTCTTTCTTTTCATTCCTTAACCCCCTTCTGCTTGTGTAGGGTAGCAAACCGGACATTCGTCCGGTTGGCCTCCCTACCTTTCCTTCCTATATTCCTCCTCCTCCCATGTCCTAGCAAGGTCATAACGACTGCAAAAAAAAAAAAAAAAAAAAAACGATGCTCTTTCATCGAATAATCCAGAGCACCGGACGAGCGAGTCGATTATCCTGTATTTTGCGCGTATTGCTGCCTATCTTCTGTTTTCCCAATAAACATATCACTACTAGGGCAACAAGGCGTGCAATACAATACAGACGCCTTCATGTAGAGGAAGGAACTTGTAACAAAACCTGCAGAACTAATTGTGTTCAAATAATATAGCATTGAATGATTTATAAACCGACTGCGTTCGTTAAGCGCCAAATTTGCACTCACCCAGCTCACACAGGCGAAAGAAGAAAAATGGCCATCGGTAAACTCTACTAGTGGCTGTGACAATGGGGGGAGGGGGGGGGGCACTGACATGTAACGACGTTGGCATGGGACGCTGACATGACAGAAAGGTTAAAGAAGGTGAGCGCAGGATCGGAAATTTGTTCGTAATGTGCCACCACGAACGTAAAATAGTCATGTTCTTTCCAAAATGTGGAGTTCTCGGTATTTTCCTCTATACAATATTTATCACCATACCATTGCTAGGTGGCCCGCGGGCGCAATTCGACATTGACTGCATGCGAACTTCCGCACGCGAACCAGGGAAAGTTACAAGTTTTCCTGTACTTCGCAGAAGATTTCAGTGACCACGTGCAGTTGGATCAGGCTAATTGATTTGGTAACAAAAACAAAAATACCCCCTTTTAGGTTGGGATTTGTGAAGAAGATGCAGCACAGGTAGGAGTTACCAGCATCACCAATTGTACGCACACTATAGTCAGTAAACAAATTATCAACGCGAAAGAAATCATACGCCAAGTGCAAAGCAAGAATCACTCCACCATTTTCTCTTTCATTCCAACACTATATAAGTAATGCGCGATCCAATGACGAATGCAATTTATTGTGAAGTAAATAAGATAAAGATTTGGAGAACGCTTAAGCTTCGCCTTTAAGGGTGGACCACGATGGAATTCAAAGATCTCTGACTGTCTCTCACGTTTCTCGGCAACTACAGCTTATGTAAGCGCAAACATATACCGGGAAATGCTGGCGGCGAGCTTTCTGGGAGAAACGCGGTATCTTGCGTGGGCCAATCTGCTATTATTGTTTCGCACTTTTAATATTTCAGTCTCAGAAGATTCAACATAAAAGACATGCGCTGTGGGTGTTTTGTTTCATGACATTTGTCCGCGAGCTGTCATTCTCAAAATTACGAGTAATAACTTTGTAAAGAATGTAACTCAAGGTTTGAGCAACTTTCGGGGTAGGAAAACTTTAGTACCGTATGGAACACGCACCAGTGTTTTGCTCACAGGGCGCCCGGCGCTTACGTCAGACGCCGATACCATATCTTCTGCGAAGCAGGGCCCTTAACGCATAAAAAAAGGCACCAGGCCTAGAAACCTTGCTCCCTAATCTAAGTGAAACAAAGGAGAAACAACACGGATGATGGGTGCAAGCGCCAGAAATAGCCGCAATGACCCACGCGAAGGAGCGAAGGAGCAGAATAGATAGATTCACAATAGAAGGAACCATTTCCTATGATGGTACCAAGACCGGATCAATATACGCGTCTGCGGGCCAACCTGCGTCTATTTCTTCTCTTCGACTCAAATGTGCTGCGCGTGACTGGACGATCCGCTCTCTTTGATGGGGCCGAGGCATTTTTGCGGCGAAGCTGTTTGTGCGGACCCTGTGCCGTTGTTGTCGGATCTCGCTAAAACTATCATCAGCAATGGCTCGAGCGTCGTCGTCTTCCACAGCCGACTCGTTGGCATCCCTCGGCGCTACCGCACGAACGTGCTTGTGCAACTGCTCCCACGTTCGTCGTCGTTGCCGCGGTCTAATGGCAGACGAAGCATCCTCCTGCCACAACCGGCAATAATGTTGACATCGGGTCGACATGAACTCAGGGATGCGCACGGTCACGTTAAAATTCTTGGGATTCCCATCAACAGTTGCAATACGGGACAATTTTGGACCACTGAGCAGAAAACGTAATTGCCCAGGCTCTTGCACACTATAAAGCGTGTCTCTAACAAATTCGGCGGGGCATGGCAGGCAGCCTGCACTACCCACATCAGATCTATCGCAATTGGTAAAATCACCTATGGAAGCGCAGTTATAACACCATAAAAAACAGCCGAAAAAGCAATTCAAGTTCTCTACCGACAAATCCTTCGGACTATTACAGGTCTCCCTAAGTTCACAAATATACGCCAACTGCAAGACCAAACGCCTCTACTACCCATCGACGACATCATCAAACATGGTCGGACATCACTGAATAATCGACTGCATCTCACCACACAGGGCCAGGACACTCTGCTGTGGTACACCCGACGCGTCTGCATGGCACCCCCGAACACTGCAGGCGAAGACACCACCCTCACTTTTCCTACCCTTCACCCCTCCAAGGTGTCTACGCCACTCGCAGCAGGGGCCACTATGGCCAGACAGTGCCTCTCTCACCGACACAATCAGTACAATGCCAACGCAATATATACTGACGCCGCACTCAATGGCAACCGCATGGCTCTGGCCTGGTAAAAACCCTCGTCCGGTGAAGCCAGGCGCTACATTTGTACACTAAACTACGCGACACCTTCACAGGCAGAACTTTTGGCCATCTGGACCGCCTTACAAGACAATACAGCGCCATGCACAATCTACACAGGCTTATTCGAAGCATTAAAAGACATTGAGGACCCTAGTCGCTGCTCTACACATCCGCCAGATTCTACAGCACAATGGTATTGACGTTAAGGTCGCCTGGACGCCGGGACACATGGGGGCCCAGGGGGGAGATAACGAGGTGACGCATGGTCTTGCCACCTCACACTCTGGAGTTCCACCTTATCGTCTCCAACCTCTCTTACGCGATTCTTCCGATCTTGGTGACCATCCCTATGCGGATTTACCGCCGAGCTCTCATTTCGAAATGGCTCGAATACGCCGCTTCCTCAAGCACACAAACAGGGAGAGACTCCAACATCTCACTCCTCCTCACATGTTTAAGGACATCGCCCTCAGCCGATCCCAGGAAATATTTATAAATAAAGTACTTGCCAACACAGCCACTACCCCTGACATAATTCCCAAATGGCAGATGTTGGCTGATCGAAAGAAGGGCATTGACGCTTCTGCCCGCCGAACACGCACCTTCTGCCACTTTGTATGCGAAGCCGACTTGCAGCATCTCATTTTACACTGCCCCACATTCAATAATTACCGAGAGGACAGCAATATTTTTCTACATTGCCATATTGAAGCTTTACTGAACGACATTCTCCAAAAGCCCAATCACCTAGTAAAGTCAGCCCACTTTGACGTTGCTATCGACCTGGCTCGCGCGATTTAGTGGGTGTATACCTCTCCTTCGTATGCCCTTCCTCCCCCACCAGCGACTTTTAATCCTCCCTTTTCTTAATAAAAAGGAATTCATTCATTGATTCTACAGCTGGCTCCGTTGCCGCTCGTTATTACAGCATAGTATTTCGCTTGTGTCGTCGTAATGGGGAGGCCGCGTTTACGGGGATATGAGCCATTGCTTAAGGAGGTATGAGGCATTCATTGTTTTACATTGACATCATACGTGAAGGCTGGATTGTTGAGCACATGTTGATGGAGTTCAACATGTTGACTGTATATCACAGTGATCACGAGACTGTGATTGTGAAATGTAAACGCCGTCATCTGCCGTCAACTCAAGAGCAAGCGATGCAAGATTCAACGTCTGCAGACAAAGCACTGCAAGCGGAGGAGGCACACCGAGCAGTGCAGGCAGAAGAGACGACAACTCAAGATAAAGCGGTAAAAGAGACAACACAAGACCAAGCAAATATAACATTGCACACAAAATTAATAAAAGAGCAATCGGATCATTTTAGTTCACGCTAAACCTTGCTTTCATTACTGGCCTGCCAAAAAGAGCCGGAACAACTTGCACGCGACAAAAGAAGCACTGCAAAATACAAACAAAAACCTTACGCACCAAAAATAAAAAGGTAACACTGGGAGAACTGAATAAAAAGAAGCACTCCTAAAGCATGCTCACCACGCGAAGCACGCAAAAGCGAAAATGAGCTGAAGGAATGGCGCAACAAAACATTAACAATATAGACTGCTTGCGAAGTTTGACTTGCATGGTGTAACACTCGGTGTAACAAACACAGCTTCGCTGTTCGACCATCTTCACGGACTGGAAGGGGAGGCGTTTTTTCTTTCTATACTTACGCCTCGTCGGATCTATAGTGGTGCTCGTGGAGGCGAACGTCCGACATTACCATCGTGAACAATGCGAATGCTTTGCAAGTGCCTGCCGTACCTCGGCACTTATTCTGGTAGTGCACGAAGCCGTGCGTACCGGGCAGAAAAGAGCGGTCGTAACTTCGTAAATGTGGACATCGGCTAATCATGGAAAGAAACATAAAGATAACGGTAGCGCTGTACGACGAGAAGTGTTTTTTAATTGTTTTTTTTTTTTTGAGCGGCAGGTTTAAAACGAGGTTGGTTAACTACGGTTTACTTATTCAAACACAAGGGAAACGCAGAAAAGCTAGCATTAGGCAACCGCTTGATCAAGTTGACGCATATCTATCTGATATCGTAGCGCCTTGAATACGCTACTAGTGAATTCCCGGTAAGCGCTGAAAATTATTTCTTCTCATTTTCTTTTTTTTTCAGACTACATTTAAGTATTGTTCAAGTTCGCCGAAACTGTATCGTATGCCTAGCCGCGTTCATGGCCGCATGCGTACGGGTGACTCCGAAACCACGATGTTGGAACCATTGAGAAATACTCCGCCGTGTCACCTGTGCATGTGCGACTCCAGAGCTACGAGGCCGGAACCGTTTAGAAATTGTTCTATATTAAGTTACCCATCGCGATCTGGAAAACACTTCTTTCGCGGACAAATCAAAGAAGTTTTTAGGCATGTAGGACCCCCGGGACTGTAGTGGGGTTGAAGATTAATATGCAGAAGACAAAGACAATGATAAATAGCCGGGCAAAGAAACAAGAGTTCAGGATCGCCAGTCGGCCTCTAGAGTCTGTGAAGGAGTACGTTTACCTAGGTCAATTAATCACAGGGAACCCTGATCATGAGGAGGAAATTCACAGAAGAATAAAAATGGGTTGGATCCCATACGGCAGTCATTGCCAACTCCTGACTGGAAGCTTACCATTGTCATTGAAAAGGAAGGTGTACAATCAGTGCATTTTACCAGTGCTGATATGTGGGGCAGATACTTGGAGACTGACAAAGAAGCTTGAGAACAAGTTAAGGACCGCGCAAGGAGCGATGGAACGAAGATTGCTAGGCATAACGTTAAAAGACAGAAAGAGAGCGGTTTGGATCAGAGAGTAAACGGATATATAGACGATATTCTAATTGACATCAAGAGGAAAAAATGGAGCTGGGCAGGTAATGTAATGCACCAGTTAGATGGTTAGATGACCGTTGGGCCATTTGGGTTACAGATTGGGTACCAAGAGAAGGGAAGCGCAATCGAGGACGACAGAAGACTAGGTGGAGCGATGAAATTAGGAAATTCGCTGGCGCTATAGTTGGAATCGGTTGGTGAAGGACAGGGGTATTTGGAGATCGCAAGGAGAGGCCTTCGTCCTGCAGTGGACATAAAACAGGCTGCTGCTGATGATGATCTCATATTATAGAAAAAAGAAGGATCCACTTACAGTGAATGCGAACAGCAGATATGTTTTACTTAGGTGTGCAACTTTTCTGGAAGTATGTAAACCTAGAAACTACGTACTATAAGAACAACAGACTGTGCACAGTTATCAAGGTTAGAGAAATGCATTTGTATAGTACTTGCACTTGAATATTTGTGCACGTCGAATATTAATGAATTTGTCGCCAAAAATAATATCACCGAGAGGGGATGCAGTGGAAGGGCGCTGAGCATTAAACTATATAAGGGGGATTAGCCTATAGAAAATTTGCAAGCACAATATAGTTTCTTTTGAAGAAAGAGAAATGCACAAAAATTTCAGACCACATCTACGGCGACGTGCGTTTTTCACTCAAAATAATAGAAAAAGGACTTCACGTTTACCGCTGCTCTGTTCTTGCTCAATATTCTCAGTTTATTTCAAAAGATCGCACTTCATTTTAATAATCGTTTAATGTTGCCTCGTGAAAAAAATGTGCCTTGTTGTTCGTGTATGGGGAAGCTATACTCGCGGGAATATTTCTTAGCAATGAAGTGAAGGTTACACAGCCAAATTACGCGAGTGCTACCACTACAGAACGCAGTTCCGCAATTGCGCGTCCTTGTTTTCTACGTGATAAATATTTTTAAAAACATTGCGTCATTTTCTACAGGAAGCTATCTGAGAGAGGATGCGGCACACATGAGGGAGATGTTTATACATACATATATATATATATATATATATATATATAGAGAGAGAGAGAGAGAGAGAATATTTGTACCATGTCATTTCGTGTTTTCGCGCGTGTGAGAACGAAGCACCTTTTACGTGCGCTCAAAGGCAAAAGGGCGTCTTGGTCTTCAGGTGAGCGTTCGTCAGCTTCTGGCTCTTCCGTCGACTTGCCACAGAAGCTTGTGACGAAGTTCACCAACAAATGGCTGTCTAAGCAGCTGAAGCAAATGTTGCGCGACGTTTATGCTGCAAACACGTGTGGTCATCCGTAGCTCACCACCGTCGCCGTGCGTAAAAGGGTGAGTCAGCTGACCGGCGTGAAAGTGCGTTCCGCGAGTAAAATAAAAGCAGGGGCCCTTCGAGGTCCGCTGCTATCTCCAAAGTGGAGAAGACCTGATTTCAAGCGGGGAAGAAGCGCCGAGAAACCTGGACGGAGAAGAATGCGGTTGTACGACAGCTTCACGATTGCTGCTTTGAGACGCAAAGTGCATCATTATTTCATACGTACCGAGCTGCCCGCGTCGACGAAAATAGCGTGTATATGAGCTGCATCTCTTACAACACTGACATATCCTTACTGAAAGAAGGTGAAACATAAAGCTCTGGCGCGCGCCACATAATCGAGAACATCACTGCGGCGTGACTATTTCCTGCGCTGATATGTTCCTCATAACTTCATTTACTCGAGGTCTAAACAACTGAAGATCTAACATCGTCGATTTGCTATTAGAAATCTTTACTGAATTATCCTTGACCTAAAACATGCACAGGAGCTATGGAAGGTTGACAAACCCAGACTAAGATCGAAACGCGCACCAAACCAGACTACCTCCCGTAGGACTACAAGTGCAGAAGCTCCGCAACCTGTAGCCTTTCCTTCAGGGCCAAGAGAAGTTGCCAGCGAGTATAGCCGCTGTCGAGGAAAGTAGCGGTTCAGGGATGGTTGTCACGAGTTTGCCGCTCCTCTGAAACGAGTAAGTTGAAAAACGCATGCTTTAAGCGAGAAAGGAACGTCTGAGTGACATCGTAATTAACGTATTAGCTTCACGAGTATGTATTTATCAATGCACTATATTCAAACGTAAATCGATATATATATATATATATATATATATATATATATATGTGTGTGTGTGTGTGTGTGTGTGTGTGTGTGTGTGTGTGTGTGTGTGTGTGTGTGTGTGTGTGTGTGTGTGTGTGTGTGTGTGTGTGTGTGTGTGTGTGTGTGTGTGTGTGTGTGTGTGTGTGTGTGTGTGTGTGTTGTTGAGGAGTTTTCCAAGCGTTGTCTCAATTTCGTCGAATTGTTTTCGGCAACTTCGTTGTGGACCGGGCTTTGCATTAAGGCGTGCCAATTATATGTTTGTTTGTATAAATGAGACTTCTGTAATTGCGAATTACACCTGCGATACTTCCATTTCTGAGCACGAATGATTTAAAAGCCACATATTGCCCGTAATTTTTATAATAAAGTATTTTGATGCTGAAGTGCTCTATATGTCGTACAACCCAACTTGGGGTTAGGCATGCTCTTTGTCGGGAACTACACATTTTTTAATGTTGCTATAGTAGTGGCACTAACGTGCATTGTCGAGTGTGGTTGATTTCCTGAGAGGGAGAGAGAGAAGCAGAGAGAGAGAGAGAGAGAAACAGGCCCTATATTTCAGAAAGAACGAACACCTATAAAACAAAAATGAAACTACTGAAGATTTTCTATGCCAAGCGCCACGAATGAGAAAAGGTTGTGCGCTTTTGTGGCCATACAGACGTTTAGAGGGAGTCGGACGCTAATGGTTAGTTATTTGACGACCGAAAGCTCCTATATATACACATTTGCCAAACTCTGTAACTCGCTAAAACTTCTAAAGGCTTCAAATCGACTTAGCTTCGAGGACGACCTCGGCAATGTATCGAAGATAAGAGACCGCAGCCACTTACTACCACCTAGGCTACCGGAGATGACACTGACGGAAGGAGGCCATAAGAAAAAGAAAATGTAGGAGTGTATGGATGGCTTTAACCGAGACAGAAATAAGAAACAAGCGGATCGATTGCGAAATCTCCCGTAGCGAGTGCGTTTCACACTCCCTTCAGTCGTCGGCTCCGATCAATGGAACCTTTGGCGTTCAAAGAGGGCCGACGCGCCGCACTGGTCTTCGATCCCGAAAAGAACTTTGCCGTCGCGGTCACCCGGAAGCGATGTGGCGAAGCCGCCGTTGGTTGTTCGGGAACTCTCATTTTTCTTATTGCAGTGTCTTGCTCGCCGGCGCTATAAATAAATATATGTGTGGTCCTCCTGCAGGCGGGCTTATCCATCTTGCATTTTTGTCTTGCGTTTTATTCAGTAGATCCGCACGGTTTCCTGGTTGAAGTTGTCGCGGAGTTCCGTCACAGCCGCTGCTGCTCGATATAAAGAACAATTGTCTTTCGCGCAGTTCTGGCCACTCTTAATGTCAGTGTTGGGAAACAGTTGACTCATATTTCGGCGCACTAGAACTATAATATTCATTGTGCGCCTTTTAAGTGAGACATAATTAGTGAAAGGTATTATTATTATTATTATTATTATTATTATTATTATTATTATTATTATTATTGTTGTTGTTGTTGTTGTTGTTGTTGTTGTTGCGACAGCACTTACAAGGATGGTCGAGACGTATTTGCGTCGTATAGTCGTCGGTGTCTGTGTTTTCGTGCTTTCCTGCTATCGACGGCGCATGCGCGGCGCGCACGTGTAGCATTAGAAGCATGGAGGAAATAAACACAATAGGCACGGTGCAAAATAGGACAGGCCGTGAGGTCACGTTCTTGAAGCCACAAGTGCAGCCATGTTGGTGTGCCATCTCCCTTTGTGCACCCAATCAGCTCGCCGGAGCACATAAACGCGGGCTTTACTTGCATTGCTGCGAGTCGTTGGAAGTACGTGCTGCCGACACGCGTCAGAACAAAGCTGCGAAACTTCTGCAACAGTCGTAGTGAAGCAGACGTCTTCCTGCGCTCTCCGTGGCAGGTTGAAGAAGACGACGAAGACCCGCGCCTTGATTACTTGAATGCCTCTTGCTCGCTGACACTCACACTCATAGACCCTAACACAACTTTCGAGCCTGCACACCACACTCCAAAGTCAGCTTGTCTCACGAACAGAATGTGCTACGAGAAAGATGCGGGCCGGAAAGTAAACTTATCTCACTTTTCAAAGGCCTACATCAGCAGCAAGACCTTCAGGAGCACGGTTTGCTATCGCAGCTGTTGACTTTTGGTACACCACTCCTACTGCTCCTTTGCGAAAAACACCCCGTGACTTCCGCCACGCTCTCTTCAACTGATGCGGGCTAGCCGGGGCCTCTGCTATGCTTTCCTTCCTCCATGATTAGAAGCCTTTCGGTGACGCGAAGGGCGTTTCGCTCCAAAAAGCGGCTAAGCCAAGTGAACGCATTTCACGCTTCGCTCAATCCGTTTTAGCAGTATACCGTATCTGGCTCTGTTTTAGCTTTTTACTGCTGGCATGACTGTTGTGCATTTAGGCACGTTAGCATTTCTTCTAGGCAGCTGTGTGTATACCACACCACGGTGAACGTCGCGCATCAATACAATCGTTTCTTCGGGCGCTGCAGCGAACGATGATGGTTTTCGTGGGGTCGTCTCGTGCAACGTCGAGGTGTGACGTCTGCAACACCATCGTCACGCTCCTCCTCGGGCAAGCATTCCGAGAATTTATCCCACGCAACTAGAGCAGCGCAATGTCATTGAGTACCTCCATCCATAATGGGCTAAACGAATTTTTAATTTAATTCCGCCGCCCCATCAGCCGAAAGGCCCCACAGAAGCACTCTATGTTGCCTTCTTCAACGTGAAGTGCTTGCCAAGCAACTTTCTTTGCGTGACAGTTAAAATGAAATAAATACCGAATGCGCAAAACGTGTCAGAGTGCTGCGGAAAGCTTAGCGTGCCCGAATCACAAGTATCACTGATCTTATCTTTAAAGAACTTCTTTATATTCAAAGCAATGAAGTCAGCTAGAACGGCAACCGATCCCGACTGTGCCCCCCCTCCCCCTTGCACCATTCTTTGCCTCTTTGTTTGTCTACTACCCCTGCCACTTGACACGAAATCAAATAAAAGACAGATAACACTGAAGTGTGTGCTGCACTTCAAAATTTGCCTTCCAGTCTTACCAGGCTCCGTCTGAATATTTTTTTTACACGCAAAAAAATTTGCCGAGACGTCGTAGTACATTTTCCAAAATAGGAACTGGCGTTGAAGGGGACGTTGCCACTTCAGAAAATGAAAACCAGTGTGCATCAGTGAATAAGATATTATCAAGCAACGAGAGGCAATCAGTTGATGTTCTCCCTGTCCCAAAAAATAAAAATCTGTACCAGCAATACTCGTGTCTCTTCAGAACCATCAGACGATCTTCACGCGACAAAACAGCAGCCCCTTGCCTCTTTATTGAAAGCTCCATTGAATACACATAGCAGGCTTCTATTGTATAAAGCAACGCGCGACGCTGTGCACAGAGCCACTACGCAAGCATGATCTCGACGCACTACCTCCACCAAGCCGCGTCAGGTGTCCCGCACGCGTACAAGGTGCCGCCAGTCGCGGATGTCTCAATAAACTAATAATAAAATCATAACAACAAACCTTTTTTTCGGCACTGATTGAAATTTTTTGTCTTCTATTGTCCTGGCGTTCGAATTGTGTGAATGACATTAAGAAATTTCGAGAGTTACAGATGAGATAAATATTGAAGCGTTTGGCATATTTGGATGTGCACATGCCAGGTGTTACGATGTGGTTCGGGGAGCAGGCTTAATTGTGAGAGTCAGAGACGCCTCCGAGAGCAGAAAGAAGGCAACGGCAATAGTCACACCACACAGACACATATTCAAACTTAAAAAGTGCAAATACACATACACAGGGCATGGGGGCAAGCCAGACAAATATCCAAGCGTCCATACAAGCGTTCGGACCGACTAACACAGCGCGCTCACGGTTTGGCAGCCCAACACTAGCATGCAAACATACGGCTCCAAGTATTAATTTTTCACCACCACCACCTCACAGTTTGGCTGACGTCCCACGAAGCTAGCGGGGTGCGCCGCTCGATGATTTGCACGAGAGGAGACGAAAGTCGATCTTTCGCAGTCTTTTGTTCGTCGGCTGGCTGACAGGAGCGGAAGACATCTCTTTGTTAGAGGTCTCCTCGTGCGTTGGTGCTCGACCGGGTCACTGCGACAGCTGGTGACCTCCCGAACGTCGACGCCCTCGCATGTTCCTTGCTCCGCTTCCACCGAGTCCGCTTCTCAGCTCCGTCTCTCCTTCCCTTTGTCCAGTGCCCAGCCATCGACGGCAACGTACGTAAAATGTGTGACGCGGCTCTCGCCGCGCAGGAAGCACTGCTTCATCATGACTAGGCGCATCACCGCGCCACATAAGCGAAGGTCACCAACTTGCCCGCGCACGCCGTTCTGGCCGCCGCCGCCGCGTCTCTCTCACCCCTCTTTCAATTCCCTCTCCATCTTGTGCAGCACCTGGACCGTCTTATTTTTCATACACTGCACGTGCGACACCAGCCACCTCGTGCTTCCACGCTCGAGAGCATGCACTGCCATTTGCAAGGTTCGCTCCCGCGTGAACAGAGGTGACACGCGGTCCAGTTTACGGCGCCGATTCGGCGTGCGGACTAGCTGCAGCGTCACACAAGGCGGTGAGACGATGCGTAGAGAAAGGAAACACTCCAGACACAGGTTCTGAAGGGAGCTTTAAGGCGATTTCTGGTCTTCCTTTTGTTCTTCGCTGTCTCGGGGATGGTTACCTCGAGCGCCATGCACATTGCAAGAAAATCGTTCAGCTTGAAACATTCTCTTGCAATGTGCATACTGAACACTCAGTCAAACACTATTCTGAGTTCATCACTTCCTCAGAAGCTAACGTAAACAAGCAACAATTTACGGTCTCGCCTGCGTTACTTTCTATTTGATTAGGAGTCAGCCGGTACCCGCAATGTCAAAACAGAAATTGGGCTTCCTTTTTAATTTTTCACGGGGTCGTCAGTTTTCATTCGACATAACAGATGCGCCGGTGACCAGAGCTGTTCTCTACGGACATACAAAATGAATCAACAATCCGTACCTAATATCCTCACTGCAATAAGTCCAATCTGCTAGCGCATAATTATTTTATTAAAGAGAAGCATTTTTTGCCTTCCACCCGTGTGTTTGGAGCGCATATTCAATTGTTTCTCGTTGAGTAAAGTGGGCGGATTCCAAAGACATGGCGAAGTGGGCTGGTCTGCGAGATATTGTTATCAAAACTGAACCGATCCCAGAGACAGTAATCCACGGTAGCGCAGGCCATGTGAGTCGCGTAAAAGGGGTCTCTGAGTCTTGTCATGCTACCGGACAGGCATATGTTTGCTATGCTGAAGAAAGAGGGGGGAGGGGGTTAACGTCAACTATAAAGCCAAGTGACACAAACCTTCTGCGCTGCAAGCAGAACGGGAGCAATCCCTTGAGCGTACTAGGAAATAAAATAAGGTTGTAACGTTTCAAGAAAGCCTCGCTTAACATGATTTCAACACGTGCGTTGTATATGCCGTTATTTTACTGCGATTGTAATTCTTAGAATACTAACCCCACCTTGGTGTGCTGCTATGTAACCGCTACCGCATGACAACCTGTGCCACTGGTTGGCACAGAATGCGATCGGCGCGGAGTTCAATATTGCGGTTCGCACCATCTTCCGGCCAACAGTAACAGGGCAGCCTCTAATAGAATACGCATGGCGATGCTCGCTTCAGTCACAGCCTAACAACTTGATCCTTTACTAACGCAGTCGGCACACATCGTCTTGCTTTTTTTTTTCTGCTAAATAAAATGGGAAACTAGGCGCTGATAGGGCCGGCTATCCCGAAATTCCAACAACACTACTCGGGCAAGAATGACGAGGAGAATCTCTTTGCTTACCACATTACTGCAGCAGTGCTGCCACGGCATTGACATGCACTCGTGAACTGAAGTATCTGAAACTTTATTCTGACTGCACAGTTACTTGCAGCGAACTCGCTCAGCGTACTTCTTGGTTTCTGTTAAGCCGGTTGTATTGTACGTCATTTTTGCAGAAGGTGTGATAGAGAAAACATATTGAACCATGTCCCCATGCGTCGTAGGCTCACAAAGCTTACCGACCGTGCAAAAATTTCTGAAATTGACTGGCCTCATTCACCGATTACAGTCATGACGATCAGCCCCACGTATTCGCAGTGCTAAAGCCATCACTGCCTCTCCGTCCCGCATTTTCTGCACTTCATCGCAACCCCCGATCTTAAAGTGTAGGATAACAGACACGACGCGCATCTGGCTCCCTCCCGCTTCTCATTTTTTTTTTACTAAAGTTTCTTCTCTATTCCATCGGAGTGCTCAAGCTTTTCATCTGAGCATTCCGTTTCAAAGCACTTTCCGTTATTATAGTTTTTTTTTTCAATATCGTTGGAACGTTTGCGGTTGTGAAGACAATACATGACATCCCTTTTCCCGAAGCATTTGTACGTCGAAACAAAACCGCTACTGAAGGTGTTGGACACACATTTGCAGAGTCGTCCGGGTCAATTCAAAGCCCTTCGCTAAAAGACGTCTCTAATCGCCCATGTGCTGCTTTGGGACGAAAGGCTTTGCCCATGGATTACTGACGGATTGCCTTCTCTTTACACAAGGTATTGGGAGTACATCCAAGAAAAGACAGAAGGAAGGCGAAGCAAATGAGCAGTGCAATGATAGTCCAGGGATGAAAAATAGCAATAGAGTGAAATGGAAAGAAATAAAACAGTGATACATAGTCAAAATATAATATGAGTTGACTGACTACAAGAAACGAAAACAGACGAAAAGGGCACTTTGAGCGAAAATTGAATACTTCTGGCTGCCGCAGGCTACATATAAACGCCACATCAATAATCTGCTCTATATATTCTTCGCAGTAGATAAGTTAGTATCTTTTTGTTAAACATCAATTATTATATATTCGAAATGTCGCTATCCGCTGACTATTTTGTCTTTCTTTACTATTGCGTTACGGATGAGACTTTACGCTATCTGGAGAGTACCTCTTTACAGCGATAATATTCATCGTAATCCCGATTTATAAACAGCACCATTGCCACAGACAAGGACGAACTAGGCGAGCCGATTCCAGGCTCGTAAGCAAATGGGCAAATACGTACGCTACAAGCAAACAAACAAACAAACAAACAAACAAACAAACAAACAAACAAACAAACAAACAAACAAACAAACAAACAAACAAACAAACAAACAAACAAACAAACAAACAAACAAACAAACAAACAAACAAACAAACAAACAAACAAAACAAACAAACAAAACAAACAAACAAAACAAACAAACAAACCTCACAGTGACCCCCTCTGGGCATCCGGATCAAAGGGCTGGTGATCCGGAAGGAAGCCCCGTAGATGCTCTACAGCTGGTGGCGACAGCCGATTCCTCTGGCAATTGGTTGACCGGCTGGAAGCCTCACCGCGGGTCCTGCCTAAAAACAGTCTGCCGATACAAGCGGCTGCCTGATGAAGTGTGGTCACTAGACTGCCTTCGCAGGAAGCATTCAGGAATTGCGTCCGCCGTAACGTAGCAGTGCTTATGGCGTTATGCTGCCGAGCACGAGGTCGCGGGTTCGTTTCGTGGCTACATTTCAATGGCGGCGAAATACAAGATCACCGTTCGCGGACTTAAATTTATGCACACGTTAAAGAGCGTTAGGTGGTTAAAATAATGCGTAACCTTTCACTATACAGGGTCCGTCTTAACCAACTGCGGAGTTTTGGAACAATAAACGCCGGAACCCCCCCCCCCTTTTTTTATTGGTAGGGGGGGGGGGGGGGAAGGTGTCGTTAGGCAAAACATTTTTGGAGTGGCTGTGGGTCACCACATCTCATGTTAAACAATCTGTTATATTAAATAAGGCCAGTCTAACTTCAGTGCTTCTTCTGCTTCATGAGAACAAGATTGCAACTATTACATCTAGCTCAAATCTCTACGAAAAAGACATTACCATGAACGGGACAATGCACGGTGCGCCGGTGTCCAACGCGGGGGGACTTGTTATAAATGACAAGCGAGGAACAAACAGAATGTCCGCAGAATGGTTGTATTTTAGGATGCAGCTATACTTCGTTTCAGACATCTGGTACAAAGCTGTGGAGGCTAGATAGACTTCTTTTGCAGTACCTACGTTCGCACTTAGAAAGAGGTCGATGTTGTTTTTTACCGCCAATGGACGAAACTATACTTTATTTAGGATCATTATTGAATGAAAAGAAAGAAGTTATATTCAGGAGAAACAAACTGTGGTGTACGAGTGATTATGCAATGTTTTAGATCAATTTGCTTTTCGTTATTTCCCCCGAGTTCTTTTACAGGCAGTCTGTCGCGGCAGCATCACACGCATGCTCGCGCGAGTAAACGCCGTTGGCACGCAGTGAAGCATTGACGAAACGCGCGAAGTGATACATTTTCGTGACAGAATTTCTTCCGTAGCTTTCACTAGCGTTGAGCCTGATGTCTCAAATGGAGTATAGTGATGCGCACCTGGATACAGAATTAGTACTGACAACCTCTAATGAAATATCGAAGGGCAGTGTCTCTAGAGCTAAGAGAAACGCTAATAGCTGAGCTTAAATATATGGGCGCAAAATCTAAAGAGTGGGTACATTTTGAGAGCACCCACACCTTCTTTATAGTTCGACAAGGTCACATCAACCGCCCTTGCGCTGTCAGTAGCAAATGGATTTAGGCGGTCTCTCTCCCTCTTCTTTCTCTTTCCATTACCCCTTTCTCTTACCCCCGGTGTAGGGTAGCAAACCGGACGCTCGCCTGGTTGACATCCCTGCCTTTCCTCTTTTTGCTTTCACTCTGTCTTGAAAAGTGTTACCTATATGTCTGCTGATAGGTTTCTTTAAAATATCGCAGAGGTTGTCGTCACACAAACTTTTTTTGATAGTTGGAAAGGCATCATCCAAGGGTGCGACCTCGGGGATCGGGATATTCAGAGGTTCTAAATATGACTGCCTAAAAACTTGGATGTTGCGTAACCGCGAACATATGTCGAAGACCCCTGTCCGCTCACTGAGAAATGCCCAGCATATTCACCTCAGCGAATGACCCTAAATATTGAAGAATATCTGGATAACGAGAATATAGAATTTATATTCCTTATATAAGCGAAACGGAGTAGCGATAGGTGTACGGCTTCGAATATATCCAGTTGAACCTCATTTAAGTCCTACCTACCAGCGGTATCTACAGGTCAGGTTAGTCACAATAATATAGTCACTGAAAGATTAATCACTTAATAATAATAAGTATATATATATATATATATATAGGTTATTGTTTGCAGCCTACCAAGGAAGTTCAAGGCATAGGCATAAAACTTCTCTCAGTAAAACCCCAGAGGGGTCATTTTATTAACGGGGCGACCAGAAAATAAGAAACTGCAGAATTCCAAGACGTACTGAACATAGATACGCCATATAATATATCTGAGCAATTCGCAGCAATAGGGAATAATGCTGCAAATGGTACGATGGTACGAGCAATTTCAAGTACATCATAAATGATGTCATTGCATCTGTGCTTGCCGTCGGATATAACGTCAATGTTGAATTGAATGGAGGTTTATTTGTCCTGCCTGCTTACAAATGCCGGAGAACATGCTAAAGGCTACGTAGCTGACTAAATGACTTTGCTCGAAATACAGGCTGGTACACAGATCCGTAAACACAATGATACAACACGGTGCTGCATCTTTATTCATTTTGAAGAAAGTACGCTATCTTTCATACCAAAAAACTGTAACATAATTCCTGGTACATTACCAACACGCATACATGTGAGCACAGAAAATAAAGACACAGATTTGTAGTGCATAAGACGAAATAAAATAAAACATGTATATCACACCATGAAAAACGACATATAGAAGTCCTTAAGTACGAACAAACAAACGCATTACATTTGAATGGTTGCCCACACTTCAACTCCACCTTAAATTCTATCCAAGTTGCAATTTGAACTCCAACTTCAATTCCCTCTTCCGCCTTCCCCGTTTTTTCCTTCAATAATTATGAAAACTCAGTATACTGACGTGGCAGGATGGACTTTAACATGCTACTCGGATGTGTGTGATCAAAGTCTACAAAACCGTGCAATCACTCTACCAGGTACTTGGTATTCTGTATTTTGTTTACCGCACTTTCTCTACAGTGTTGGTGTTTTACTGCATTGCTGACGTATGTTGTAATATGTACCACCTCATGTATTCTGAAAAGATCCAGGCCAGTTTTGCAGAAACAATTGTAAAACTTTCAAATAATACAGGTGTGTTACTTTTAGCAGCAAATATTTTTGAAGAAGGGGTTGTATGTTCATTTTCCTGAAAAGGCCATGATATTTTTCTAATGCTCGTGGAATTCTATTTTGTAGAATTAGTTTTTGGTAATTATACAGTGTAGTCGTGCCCTATACAAAAGAAAAGAAAAAGAGTGTGTTGCTCCAGAATAGAACAGAGCCTGACATAATGCATTTTGTAACCGTGTTGGTAGTAGTAGTCGGTGTTTGTAAGGAACTAACCATTCTATTAAGTCCTATCGCAAGCTTCTTTATATGCGTATTCCACGTCAAACCTTTATTAAACCATAATTCTAAGAATTTCCGAGTCTGCCTGCTCTATACCTGTCTACCCTCAAACAAAATTGACGTACTTACGCTACCTATAGACCGCACCAAAGTTTATGTATTTTCTCTTACTGGCATTAATTTCTAATTTATTGGTACTAAATCAACATAATAACTTATTTAAATAATGGCATACCTGGTGTTGAAGTTTTTTAATAGACGTAACACTAAAATAATTCTTGTAATCTGCGTACATCATTAGCTTGGGACAACATGGGATATCACAGAGATTGATCATATAGATTACGAACACAAGGCCCAGTCTTGATCCCTGCGGGGCTCTTTTAGATATTTATACTAACGTATTGAGGATGGTTTGTTGAATGGTCCTTCATCAGCTTCAGAATACGTTTCATCAGTTACATCACACTTCAGTTAGCATCGGTCTCTACGCAGCGTTGAAATTAGCTTATGTCTGTTTAAATACAATAGAATACAGTAAATTTCTATTCATTTGTATACATACATACACATATTATGCTGATCCGCCTGAGCGTAATACGCTCATTTGGCAGATCATGCAGCTGATGGAGTTAGCACAAACAGCTCAAAAACTTATATGCGGGAAATAAAATAATAAAGAAAAATAATTCTTGCGCTATACGTAGCGAAGGCATACAAAAATACATACAGAGCCTACAGCAAGAGTTAGTTGCCACGAAAAATACCCCATAAATTTTGTCATTTCATGAAAAAGTACAGGTTTCTTTATACAAGAACTACCGTTGACTCCAACCAGTTTCTAATATTTCTCAGCATTTTCTTTTTGCCAAGAATGGAGTGGAGGTCTTTATCAAGTTTGTTCACTACAGCTGCTACACATAAGCTTCGTGTGTTCTTACGTAGCGCAGTGCGACAAACACGCGGTTTGACATAGTGCTCTGTCTTTCGTAATGTGACGTACGTTGTTCACTGGGATCTTGCGGTTAGTATGTAGTAATGGCGCGTAATTACAGTGAAGATGGGCAACGGATGGGCATCCATCCGTTATCTTAGGTTATCTGCTATAGTCGCTGGTTTCAAATAAAGGTCGTGAGTTATTGTGTCAAATATTCTTTTTTTTTTTACAGTACATAGAGCTTGAACCTTAATCCGAGCAGTTACCGTATAGTGTAATTTCACACGTAAGAAGAGGTTCTACCAGTGATTTATATATTAAAAACTTAAGATAAAGCGAGGGCTTTCTTCTAAGATGGTACATCATGGCCGCCATGGCTCTTGCATATTTCATAAACCTGGCTAACGTAGTGATTCCACGTCAAGTACGGATCCCGGAAAATGCCAAGGCACTTAATAACTGCTTCTACTGGCAGACAAACGCATTTACAAGGGTAACAATGCGATGAGCGCAAGAGCAATGTTTTAGAGAATGAAATCACTTTAAGGGAATTCTTAAAACATGTGTTTTTTGTGTTCTTGATGTTCATATATACTGAATTGCGTGAGGACCAGTCAACGACTTGGTTGACGTCAGCCTGGAAACATTTCATTCCTATATCATATTTACTAGCCTTAAATGCCAACGCTGTATCATCCGTGTATTTAAATACTCTAGATGTCAATTTTAGTAAACCTGAATGGGAAACATACACATCAAAAAGTAAAGGGCCGATTGTATTTCCTTGTGGTACACCAAATTTAACTGACCTAAAATTGCCGTATATGCCAGCAACTTTAATAACTGGAGCCTATACGGGGTGTCCTTTTTTTTTTTTTTAGCGGCACCAAATTTTTTTTAAAGACTGCTTATGGCAGATAGCACGATTCTAACCTTTGATATAAATTACTCGATGAGGCAGCCATTACTTCTACGAGATATCAAAATGTTGAATTTAAAAATTAAGGTAACTGCGCCACATATTTCAATCTACGAATTATAGCCGCTGAGTTCGCACAGGGTCTCCACTTGGAACGGATTCGCTGGACAGCATCAGTTCCGAGAGAATCATTTTCAAAGTGTTCTAGTTAATTTTTAAGAAACAGCTGCATTGGGCATTGAAGCACATACATAAACCAACCTGCGACTACCCTTTCCTGTGAAATAGTTATTTGCTGACGACTGCCTGCTCTATCGCCAAATTAGCGATAATAACGACGGTTTAACCCTTCAGTCTGATCTTTGCCTTATCGACACCTGGTGCAAAAAATGGTTAATGAGCTTGAATACTAATAAGTCATTCCTTTTATCTTTCCACCGCAGACCATCGTATCCTATCAATGAATATCTAATTTCTGGCGCCATTATCTCCTCAGTGTGCTCCTTCTTACAAGTACCTTGGAATCGGTCTCTGCTCCGATACGTCCTGGTCGACCCATATTTTCAATATTACTAATGACGCTAACCACGTGCTTCGTTAACTCAGCCGCAATCTTCGACTAGCTCCCGCTCCGGTTAATCATTTAGCTTACTTCACTTTCATTAGGCCCAAAGTCGAATACGCATGTGCTATCTGGGATCCACATGAAACTAATCATATTAATATGCTAGAATCTGTCCAAAACCACGCTGCACAAATTATCTTCTCTGATTATTCATTTACCTACAGTGCGACAGCACTAAGGTCGTGAGCTAGCCTTCCTAACGTTGCCAATTTTTTCATGGGCTCACAAGAGAAAGATCAGAAGAAAAAAAAGTGAGATAATGGACCACTCAGTCGAGACAGTTCGGATTACATGAAAGTTTCAGAGTAAGATGGTAAGGAATTGCGAATCAACCCGCTTGCGACAATTCAACTGTTTGTTATGCGGGAACGCACCGAAGCGCTTGTGATGCGATCAAAATTACACGCTGGTTGAAGGAGAACCCGAAAGCCAGGAAAGCACGTGCCATTGTTGGGGTCAAACCGGCAGCCAGCAGCGTGACTGAAAAACCGGTTGCCCCGGAGGAAGACTGGCCAGGTGGGAGCCCTATAGCCTAGAGAGTGGTGAACACAGACGCGCTTCGGGCAGAAATCGTACTCCAGAAATTGTCGTGTGGTGCAAATCTTTCCAATCGGTGCTTTTATAAACATTAGATCGATGCCTGTAACGCATGCCAGTAGAAAAGGCGTATACAACGCTAACTGTAAGCCTCACATTGGTGCTATATATAGGAGAAATTCACAGACTACATACATCATGTACGTGAAGTACCATGCGGCATGGAAGTGCTGTGTTTCCAGAAATTCTATAGATGTAGCAGAGGGCACAGAACTGCGCAAGGCGCAGGGTATTGTTAGGGCAACACTGGTGCGGTGGTAATATCTGCAATCATCTATATTATTTACTAAAGTTGTATATACACCGCTAGCAACATATGGCTGCATGTGATACTTGTATGAGCGTGCCCTTCTTCCTGTTTCTCGTCTGCAAAAAAAAAAGAACGCAATGTTTCCCATTTTTATATTACTTTATCAAACCAGGTTACAGCTATCTGCCCAGATGCCTTCTGCCGGACAAGATCCGCAAGACCCCCCCACTGCAGGATACTTCAATATTACAAAGCGTCGCTCTTCAGTAGCCATTCCTCGGTTTCGTATATCAGCTCCATGCTCAGCATCAATCCTTAAACACAGCACCGCCCCACTAACGACGATGTGGTTTCAAGCTGAGCCACATTCAGCTCTGCCAGACTCGATGTTTGCAGTGAAGCAATTATTGAACTTACGCTTATAATATTTATAACAACTGCTTATTACTTTTCATTTGACCGGATCCTGGCAAACCATGATGACTTACGTTAAAAATGAAAGTGTGCCCGCAGTTTTCATGCATAATTTTCTGATGTAGACATGTTTGAAAGCAAAATGTGACGTTCATAAGATTACAGGAACAATGCCCATTGGGTTTTCTTGAAACAGTATCTGCATCAATATATTTATTTATTTATTCGTTGCAGAACAATAATTAATCCTAAACGATTGGTTCTAGTCCCCTGACCAAGCCCTCAGCAATGTTCTAGCTGGCACGTGAAAAGATGACTCCGGAGCCTAGCTGGCGGCTTGAATGCTAATACAAGTAATTCTACTTGCACCCTGAGGTACAGCTATACGGCTTGAGATAGCGTGCTTAGGTTAGGACCCGGCCACCGAGTTGTCCAAGGTAGTGCGCCGTCAAGTTCACGTTGTTGTTAGGTGGATGTAAAACGTTACTCCGATGAAACAATCTCTGGCTTGCGCGTTTTAGCAAAACAGATTTGACTCACTCGATATTTATACCGTATTTATATCGCGCGATTTCAAGATTCTCATTCCATACAGTTGTAATTTCTATTAAAATAAAGAAAATCTCTTTATAATCGGTGCACACACATACATCACAGCCGGCCGATGCTTACTCCTAAAAAAGATTTTGAAACAGCCGTATTTGTCAAAGGTCTATTCGCGCTAACAAATAGCTATTTAAGCTTAATAACGTGCCTTAGCATCATGTTTAATCAAATGGCCGATGAATATATTTCGCTAGTACTGCCACTGTCTTTCCCTTCTGGCTTCTTTCAAGCGCAGCGTGTCATCTGCACACTCAGAAGAAACATGGAATAAGCAACTAATTTTGTATGCGTAATTGCTTATCCTGTGTTTAACTCCCTTTCCTAGAGGCCTTGTATTCTGCTTAAGGTACGTTCACTGCGCTTGGACTCAGGCCGAGCGACCGTATGCGTTCGCACGAATGTGCCCACAACATCGATGAGCGCGCCATCACTTAGAAAATGGAGTCGAATAGGAAGCACGCATTACTACGCAGAAATGAGTTCGCACTGGAATAACCTTCACTCTGCTAGAACGATAACAAGGTTAACTCATTCAATAAAAAAATTAACGCGCTCTATACTGCAGAATTCAAGGAGGACGGACGGACGGACGGACGGACGGACGGACCGACCGACCGACCGACAGAACGAGCGACAGACAGACAGACAGACAGACAGACAGACAGACAGACAGACAGACAGACAGACAGACAGACAGACAGACAGACAGACAGACAGACAGACAGACAGACACAGACAGACAGACAGACAGGCAGACAGACAGACAGACAGACAGACAGACAGACAGACAGACAGACAGACAGACAGACAGACAGACAGACAGACAGACAGACATAGATAGATAGATAGATAGATAGACAGACAGACAGACAGACAGACAGACAGACAGACAGACAGACAGATAGATAGATAGATAGATAGATAGATAGATAGATAGATAGATAGATAGATAGATAGATAGATAGATAGATAGATAGATAGATAGATAGATAGATAGATAGATAGATAGATAGCGAACGAGTGTACTTATTTTACCCCTATTTAGGTGTTTTATAGCTCCAGGATGGCACTGAATAGGGAAAAAGGAGCCAATTGGGGGCTTCAGAAGTCGTCGGCATTATCTTTCGTCAAAGAGGGTAGTGCCGCAAGCATTAAGCCAACCTTTTCACCTTTCCTTCGGCAGAGCCGCTTTCTCTCTCTAGAAGCGCGACGTATCATTGCCGAGAGACGGCGCGCACAACTTCCTGTGGCGCGTAGTTCTGCTCTTCCAGGCGGTACAGTCGGCGCCGATGGCAGTTCGCCACGTCTAACCTAATTATTGGGCAAAAGAAATCGGATTACCGAAGCGGGAATTGCGGAGCCAGCTGCCAGCCTCCTGCGCAGATAAGGGGGAGAAACAGCGGGGAGCGGATGCTGCACAAGCCGACACCTGTGGCCGTGAAGCGAGGAAAGCGCGCGAGTAATTTGGGGCGGCTTGGGCCCTTCGGAAACGACTATGTCTGCAGCCTCCCTCTGCAGAAGCCACGAACCAACCCAATTCATCACCGACTCCGCCCGTTGCTTCTCTCCCCTATGGTGCCGTAGACGCGTGAGATAAGCTTACGTCGAAGTTCCAGCCGCCGGTATCATGGCCCGACAGACCAGTGCGCACCCTTTTATATGCCTTCTTCCCCGCCCCTTTCACCCCTCCCCCCCCCTCACCCCCCCGAAAATATCTAGATGTAATCCAGCTCTTATTAGAGCAGAACATGTTTTTCCGTAGCAAAGAGGAACAACAATCACCGAAGGTATCAGGTTGCAGCAATAATAAAGCGTTAAAGATGACGTTTCTAATTTTGGCGTTTATCCCATTCGTATAACGAACGCGACCTGCATATAATATCGCTGAATCACTTGTTGCGGATTTGGAACTGCCTGGAGTGTGTCGTAGCTTAGTCTTAGCTTCAGCTTGTTTACGGCGCCTTCCGTTCTACATGTTAAATGTCAGTGCGAAATCTAGTATAGAGGGTGCAGCCGTATCTCCACAGTTCAGACATTACCTATTTAAATCCTCATCACTTGGAAGCTCACAAGTTATGCCATAGTGATCCAGGGCTTCACGCGCACTAGGATATGAACCTTGGTGTAGCGCGTGCTCCAGCTACGTTTTTCAACGGATATTCGCGAATTACATCTGTAAAGGAATGTTCGCATAAGACGTGAAGGCAGCCTTAAGAACCAGAGTTTGTTGCGACTGGTGCTGAAGTCTTTCTAGTCGATAGCGCCAATGTTACGTTCATACTACTACTCTGTGGTTTAAATGCAACCAACGTGTCGCCTCAATGAGAAGACAAAGTTCATCCACAAAATGAGATTAGGAAAAATTATAATACACCACCAAAATGCTTCGCGTATACCTTACCTTATTGCTGCCAATAATATGGCAACAACAAAGCAGTTATGTCGCAGCCCGGTCTTTATAATAGCAATTTTTCGCGGCAGTGCACGGTCACGGCATCGGCAAGAGTAGACTTCCTTGCGAGAAGCTGTGACCGAGAACTCTCTGGCGGAAACAGAGAGAGCAAGCAAAGAAAAGCAGAGCGGCTATAGCCAGACGCAAGCCCGATTTGCCACCTTGTATACTGCGGAAATTAGGATATAGGCGAAAAAGAGAGAAAGAAGGGAAGCGGGATAGAGAGCCCTAGTTGCGTGCACACTTGAAAGAACGCACCAAGTGTATAAACGGTCGCAGAAACCTGTAGACTTCGAGTAATGTAGCAACGACCTCATTGCTATGCGCACACGCAACGCGTACATACATGGTCCAACGATCTTCGCTTCTGAAAGCTGTTTGAAGTCCAGTCGGTTTGATGCTTTCTTAAGAGGGTGACGCTGGACGTCGTAGCAAAACAAAGGCATAGGGGGTGTTTCATAGTCTCTTTAGCCCCGCAGAAGTCGCACATTGGTGTGTCAACCACTCAAATGCGGAATGAGTAATCCGAATGGCTAACCAGTAAAGAGTAAGCTCTGACTGAAAGGGTTCAATAAAGCTCTGCCCTCACGTGCGCAGACACGAGCAGCAGTCGTAACTAGTCATGGAATCTTGTGAATCGACATCGTTAGGTAGTCTTTGCTGCGACGTATTAGCAACCACCTGCTGCTATTATGCCATGACAATGCGTACCGTTTTATCACCGCCACTCGTATCGGCGCCTTCCCTCACCTCCGCTATTTACATTCAGATTTTCTTTGAAAATACCTGGAATATAATGGTGAAGTGTGCGAAAATACCCTTTCTTCTGAGCTCTTAAGTTCGAGAATCACCATTATTCCAGGTGTTTGGACAGTCTTCTATTTCCATTAATCATTTGCAAAATCACTTTTGCCCAAGCTAAAGTTTGAAAAAAGAAGAACGAGCAGAAAGAGAGTAAGGGTCCGCGATAATAAACGACCGCTTCATATTTGACGGAAAAAATTCAAGACCTCTGGTGTTGGCCAGAAACTAATGCCTCATTGTCAGAAAAAAAGAATACGAAAAGAACCAAATCAATTTATTCCTCGAGTGTACTGCACGTCGGACAATGTCACTGAGCAACTCTATTCTCGGAATGCGGCTTTTACACAAATGATAAATTTTTCTCAAAGCATAATTAAACTCACAGTCGTTAGTCACGTTTCCTTAAAACTGTGATAAATGTATCACACACTTACAATGAACACAGCTTCTAAAGCGTCCTTATGCAATTAGTGCTGAAGCTTTAGTATGCAAAAAATTCTCATTCATGTGAGTTCCATGAGAACGAGCAGGTGATATGGGGCCAAATGTGTGCGCATAAGGCAGTTTTCTCATTTCGTTCTCGTGAATGGCTGATGTGGTCACAGCCCACGTTTCTCCGAGAACGAAAGTTGGCTTTCTGCATGTAGGTTTTCCGTTTGCGTGCAGCCCAGACGTTGAAATGAGATAATATTTTTTCCTCCAAACGAAAGAATCACTTAGCAGCCTTATCGCACCGTGCAATAATGATGGTATCATGCAGATGTTTAGAGTTGTGAACTATCACAACTGATATGCGCGAAAAAGTTGCATGCTGCCTTTAAGAAAAAAATCGAGTAATTTAATGTTCATAGGGCTGGTTATGTAACTTTATTTTAGAGCTCGGAAGGAACATTTCTTGCTGTAATTACATAAATGTCGTGTATTCGTTGAAGGTAATGATTGTTCTGGATGTTCTGGATGTTCTGGATGTAAAAAGCAGTAGTATGCCTTTGTTATAGTTTTGAGGAAATTTATCAGATTGCATACTTTCATCAGAATTAGGGGAGTATTGTATGCGACCAGTTGTGTGGTTGTGTGGATTAGGCCATGGCGAAGAGATATCCAGTAACTCAAGCAAGGACGTGTGTGGCGAGCTGATAAACTAAATAAAGTCCGAATAAAAGATGAATAAATTGCATGGAACAACTATCCACATGATTTCATCCTTCCCTAAGGTATCTGGCGCCTGTTGCTACCTGTGGTTTCGTGACAACCTAAGTCGTTAATCAGTAAGCGTGTTTTCTTTTCCTTTCATTAAGAGAACGAAAGGCGAGAAACTATTTTACGACAAAAGCGATTTTACATTTGAACACGATAGGTGGTTGTCTAATTGCAGAACGCATGTCATGGTTCAACGAAAAAACAGTATCGCATAGCTTGCATGCCTGCGGCGAAGGACATTGCGCAGTCTACCATAAAACAGCCTTGTGCCTTCTTTTTCAATCAGGGCCAGAGGTATACCTGTCAGCTGCCGAACATCTATTCTCGTTTAGCTCTTGGAAGGTGGCATTGACAGCGTTGGCTTCTCGGATTTTGAAACTACGGGGGCCCCTTTGGTGAAAACTGCAAGGCGCTATAGCTGCGCGACAGGGCTGGTTGCCCGAAGCCTGATTGTGAATGATCACTCTGCTAAAAGCAGGTCCTCGTCTCGCATATTCCCCGCAGAATAATGTGCAGCCCGTAACGCAAGCCATTCGGGGAGCCTCAAAGGCTCCAATAGAAGGAGTGGTCCACCGAGGCTAGTGTGGAGGGCCTCACTTTGCGGGCCATGCGTCCACGTTTGCGGCTGAGGAAAAACATAGGCAAGAAATGAAGGGGTGGTGTGGGCACTGACTACTTTTCATTGTGGTACAAGAAGGTGTCAAGGTTCTGTGATCTCAGTATGTTATGCTGGGTTTCGAGGAAAACCACAGTAGACATGGCACACAGTGGCGTTGCGTGTAGCCTGTAAGAAGGGCCAACAGTTTACATAACTGCCATTGTACTTAAAAATGTGCTATCCCTATTGCTTTGGTTATACACTCGATTTCGTGCTACGGTGACGTTCTTTTTTGGTGCAGAACTTGTTCCTGAAATTTCTGCAACGATTTCAGCGAGGTTCCTCCACGAACACGCTCGTTCCCTCATTGTCAACAGTTTGCTGTCCTCTAGATGATTTCCTTTATTTAACTTCCACTGTGAAAACGCTAGACAGTCAAGTAACAGTAACTTAGATCTTCCTAGTTGCAGAAATGTGTACGATGAACGATTATTATACAGTTTTCGGTACGATAAGTTGAAACGTAGTGCCTGTACGAATGTAATTTATCAGAAACTTTGACCTTCCATGTAAACCTTTCTACTAGTCTAATGAAATGTTATAATCCTTCCTTGGTGAATTAATACTTGTTCATTTAAACAATGTTCATACTTGTTGAGCAAACATGTGCGTGATTGACCTATGTGTATTTTCTGTACTAGAGCTGTTGCGCAAGAATAACGAATAGAAAGAATGAAGTCAGTGTACACACACGCGCTCGGTATCCTGTTTGCGTACTTGTGTGTGCGTGTACTCGCTTCACTCTGCCCATTCATTATTCTTGAGAAAAAGCTGTAGTAGGTGTTTAATTACTTTGCCCACTGCAGAGTTTTTCTGTATTTTCTGTATTGGAAGAGGTGCTAGCCATACACACTTTTCGTTTAAGTATATTGCACGTGTTTCTTGATTTGTTTAAATAAAGGTCATTCTTGATTGATTAAATAAACGAACAAATTGATTATCAGGTTGGCCCAGTACGTCAATGACTGCATGCAACGGGTGGAACGTGTACCAGCACAGGGCCAAAGAGCGATTAATTGAGTGAGCGTAATCGTCAACTTTACGCCGATTATCAGAGCTCTCTCCTTGAAGTCGATGTCTTCCTTTGACGGTCTAGGACAGTGAGAGGCCCATCGCTCTGAGACTGTGCTGCCTGTACTGATGGCCCTAGAACTGCTTCTTTGCCTTCCCTGTGGAACCACCACTGAGTGGCATGATCTTTCGTGTAGTCGCGCTTGCCTCTTTCGCTATCTTGTTAAATGTCAACGTTGGGAGCTTGGCGCTGTGGATGTTGAATCCTTCAAGTTGGCGCATACCCGCCACGTGACTTATTCACATATCGAGAAGTGAAATGACTAACACGAAATAAGGAACTTATCAAAAAAGGGAGAAAATATTTGATGAGAAATTGTGGCAGGATTGAGGGAATAAGTAACGAATAAAACAACACTCCACAAAAATAAATCACCGCTGAGATAGTGCCTTTAGTAGCGTAATATGCTGAATGCTTCAGTGAACTTACGAAGACAGAGCCCCTTGTCTAAACGTAAGACCTTCGTTCCTTGTTGCTTACTTAGGCAGTTATTACAGTGGTGGTAAATAACATAAGTGTAAAACAGTTTAACGGAAGTTAAAAACCGTGCACTGTAGCCTTTCACAATCAGGTGACACACAGGTGCCACGAGCTTTGCTTCTATTCGGCACTTTGACGATAAGTTACTTCTTCGCGAGGAAGACAATGACAAGAACGTTTCAACAAATTATATTTTCTACCATGACATGCTGCTTTCAATATCATCACAACTTCAGTTTTTCGGGAGTAGTCGTACTTGTAGGACACGGTCACCACTTTTGCGTTGTTTGAGCGCTACTGAAAAGTCAGCGAGGGTCGCGAAGCTCCTGCCGAATTTAAGAGGAACTGTTCGGCTCGCAAGGTTCTTTTCTGCGACGCTCACTACTGGAGTCAATGAAATTGCGTGGACAGAAATCTGTCCTGGGAAATATAAGAGTAAATGTTTCATGAATGCTTTATGAACTTAGACTCCCAGAGTCGCCTGGGTAATAATTAGGATTTTGGCGTACCCACGTGGTGTTCAAGTTAAGTGTTAATTAACGCAATTGGATGGAGCCGAAAGTGGTTATACGGCCCCTCTTCCCCGCCCCCGATAAAGACGCGCTTATACAGTAGGCCCTCTGATAATCTCAGACTCAGGCTCTGCTCATACATTTTCGCTTCCTAATGGTGTTCCTGGTGGCACTTCTTACACTTAGAGCAGGGCAGAGGCATTGGTTATAATCTCGGTCCCTTAAGCTTAGCGGCGAAGTTCTGTAGCTGCGCCGCGCTATGGCTTTGAGCATATGGTCATCGTCAAGCGCGAAGTTTTTCGCCCGGTGACAAAATTTATTCCACTCTTCGTGCTGTGTACAGTGAGGATAATTTCATGCGCCCAGGGAGGAGCCTCAGATCGCATTCGACACGAAAGACACTACACTCCTAAAAAAGTTTATACCCTTTGGGGCGTATCTTGTCCAACAATATTCGTCATTTGACTTGCCCGTATTTCCTTTCTTTAACGCTGCGAGCCCGGGAATTCCATGTCATGGACGGCATGCACGTTATTAGTGTGACATAGCATTCTCGACAGGAAACTAGCGAGCGCAGCGTTTTTAAGAAAAGAAACGCAAGCAAAGCAGATGACGATTATCATGGTGTGACAAATATACCAAACGGTGCAACTGTTTTAAGAGTGTATGTGAAACTGAATTAAGTAGCTTTGTAAGTACCTATGCGAAAGGGAATAACGCTTCCAAGAAGAAACCGAATCTAGGCACCCTTCTCCTCCGTGAGCTACTGCATTCAAATTGAGAATGGAGCATCGTGAAAATATGCCAAAATGCGTTTGTGTTAAAGAAGTATAATGTGAGCCACTGAACTGTCCGACCGAGTATGTCACCAAAATAGTATGTGACCAAATTCACAGTGTACCTAAAGTGGGTGCTAACAAAACATGTTTGGAACCATCGTCGTATCTCGCACCCATTATTTTAAATAGCTTGGCCCACGTTAGCTGGGACGCATATGTCTTTAATAAATGTGATCTTTTTTTTATTATATGTATTTAAGAAGAGGTTGGTGTCTATGCGTGGAGCCGGCTACTCCTCTTTTCTTACATGATAGTTATCATCGGAAAGTTGTGAACAATCATAAAACTGGACTAATAAACACATGAACGAACATTCACGTACTATGTCTGAGTCTTGCAATATAAATAAATGTGCGCTCAACAGAAGAGTTCACGTAGAATAAATACTCACAAAATTGAAGCGTTCACACGCAACACTTGAGTTCATACAGCATAAAGGTTCTCAAAAGCAAGATGTTCACAGAGAAGATGTTGGAACCTGGATGTCACACTAAAGATACAACAAATACAAATGCTACATGAACACGAAGACACAATGAGCATGTAATTAAGGGTTCCTGTTAATAATAACAATGCGAGCAATAACTCTTGTATGACATCGCATCTTTGTGATATATTTTAGTCCTGAAACATTGTACTGAGGCGCGCGCAACGATGTTTTGAAGTTTTTCTGTTGGCCATATGGACCTAAAATTTTTCCAAAGAATAGTGGCCGTCTATCCAAGCCATGTATTTTTCCGAAAAGTTCTTGCGGGGAGCATCATGATTTTTACAGTGTAGACGAAGGTGTTCTATGTCTTCTCGAGCCTCCTCACATGAGCATGTAGTACTGTTAGTTTTTCTTATCCTATACAGGGAGCCTTTAGTATAGGCAGTACCTAGCCGAACTCTATGAACTGTTGTTTCAACAGATCGACTAATTTTAAAAGGAATATTGAATTATATTCCAGGAGCTATATTACATAATTGAGAGTTCTGCGCATCATTTATGAAGCAAGTTTTCTTGGATAATCTACCGCATAGTTTGTTCAATAGACATCGTGCATCACTCGCCACTAGAAGAAGTAGTGATAATTGATTCTGTTTCCTCTGTTACCTCTAGGTTATTGTTTCCTCTACATTGGAAGATATTTCATGCAGAACAGGAGCAGAGTATGCTATTCTTCGTCTAATGATTGCCGAATGAATGCGTAATAAGGAAGAGGTTGAACTACCCCATCTCACTCCAGCAAATCGACGAAGAACGGTGATTAGAGAGCTGACTTTCTCCTCTGATGCTGGAATTTGTGGAGTCCATGATAGCCGTCTGTCTATGATAATACCCAGGAACTTGTGTTGTCGCACGAGTTGCAGACGCTGAGAGTCTAGCACGAGCTGGAATCTCCTGAGGCATTTCCTCGTAAAAGGAAGTACAGCAATTTTCTTATGTGAAAGAATCATACCTCTATTTTTCAAAAATTATTAATTAGTGTTTGGCCAGCTTGTAGCTTTTGCTTAACGGCTTGAGTACTTGAGTCAGATGCCCATATGCCCAAGCCGTCTGCATATAGTGAATAACTCATTGTAGCAGGCAGGATATGGGGTAATTCAGCCATTACACACTTAAATTGAGATGGAATGAGTACACTATGTTGCGGAACGCTTTGATTCACTTTATGCTCTGTGCTTTTACCATCAGCAGTTTCAATAAAGATTTTCCTGTCTCTTCAGAAATCAGCAATCCATCTGAGTATTCGGCCAACTATGCCCAACTGAATTAACCCATGGAGTACGAGAGTGTGGCTGGCTGTGTCAAATACGCGCTTTATGTCTAGAAACACCGCAAAAGTGATTATACCACAGCTCCTCTCATGATCTACGTATGTAACAAGATCTAAAGAAGCATCCATCGTACACCGGCGCCTGCGGAAGCTCGCCATATTTTCGGGTACTGTGGTGATGCATTCTGTCTACCATTGAAGCCTAACGTCTATCCTCTCTTCCATAAGTTTACATAGGCAACTTTTCAGACTGACAGGACGAAAAGAATCTAGCGATAAAGGAGTTTTACCCGGTTTAGCATCGGAACCACTCGTGCAATTTTCAACGAAGGAGGAAGACATTCCGATATCAAAGCATCGTTCGGTGACTTTAACAAAGTTTTTGCGGCCATAGGACCCAAGTTTTTCAGTGCAGCATATGTGACTCCGTCAGGTCCAGCCGCCGTTCCCTGGCGACACGATACAAGTGCATTCTTTAATTCTACTGAAAACGGCTGATCTAGGTCGTGGTGATGGCTGCTGATAGAAAAATTTATCCATCCTTTGACTTCTTCGACAGAGTTATTGTATTCAGGTGTGCTTACTGCTGCGCTTGGGCGCGTATTAAGCTGACAGAACTCGTTTGCAGGCGCGATCGTTTCCGGTACTTTATGGACTAAAGCTAGAGCTCTTAATGGTTGTTGGTGCGTTACTGACCCATTCAAAGAGTGCAGAACATTCCATAATTTTGATTCAGGTGTAAGGGGAGTAAATGAAGTGCATAATTCCTGCCAGCGCTTTGTACCTATAGGCGCTCCAGCTGCCGACCCATACGATCATAAATCTTTTCACGTTCTCGGTAATCTCCCATAAGGCCTGTGCATCGGTATTTTCTTTCAGCTCTGCGGCGTATAGCTCTGAGCTTTTCGTATTCAGCGTCTACACTAGCGTAACCTCCAGGAATCTTAGTAAACATTGAACAAAGGTTTAATTTGTCTTCTATAAGCGATAATGGACTGTCTGTATCACTGAGCGCATCAGCTTGACTTGTAATGTGATATCGAAATGCTTGGCAATTTGTTATCTTTGTACAGCGCCGATAAGTAAAACCTAGAATGCTGTATTATAATAGGAAAATGATCGCTACCCCTTGTTTCAATGTCTGTTCTCCATGCTGCTCCACATGCAATATCGTTTGAGCAGAGTGTGAGGTCGAGGCAGTTGGAGTAATAAAAATCTGTAGGGACGTCACTGAGCCGTGATTCAACAAACACAGGCCATTCTTCTGAATTGCCTTTTCTAGGTCTTTTCTACAACGGTCACATTACGCGCTTCCGCACATGACATATTGACATGACGCACATGACATTGAAAACTCTGCAAAATATTACGTCTTTTGTGTATTTCTGAAAGAGGCCCGTCAATGTGGAAAGTGAAATATTTGTAGAGGGTTATAGATAAACACTGACTATACTGATATTTACTCGGCCAAACCGAACTTCACATGCTACGCATTCTGGGATGTCTGACGCTGCGGCACTTAATAAGGCTGGCGGCAGGTCCCTTCGAACACAGATCATCGCCCTACTCAGTCCTGAAGATCGAGAGGACGTATAAACAACGTAGTTAGCTAGTATAAAGGCGTTGTCTACAGCGGCCTCTGTAATACATAGCACTGGACAGGAGAACTGAGCCACCAGTTTTTTTTTAATCCGCACACTGAGAGCGAAGACTATTCTCGTTCCATTCGAATACGGCGACATTTTGTTAGCAATTATTCATGCGCCGGCAGAGCAGTGGCTGATGCAGTGCTTTGCAATATCACCTGTTCCATTGACAATATGGCCTTGACCTCCGTGAGGTTATTGGTCTGTGGAATCGCGGAAAGCACGGGCTTTTAAAGAGCAAAACAACATTGGTATGAAAGTTCACTAATATAAGCAGAGGAGTTCGTCTGTTTCGTTACACCTACTGGTTGCCGTATGCTCGTACTCTGTCGCATGTTAGCCACATGGTTGCTCTTCTGACGAGATCCCTCCTGAACTTCTTGCATAGCTTGATGTCGGCTTGGTGATGTGCCAAAACATTGCCTTCGGTGTTGCGGTCTCCTTGCGACTTTTGCATATTGCATAGAAATATCCCGATGCTTCGGCGTTTGTGATCGAGGTAGTTGCGCTGGGTTCATCGTATACATGTTTAGTTCCGATGCACCGTGCTGTTGTGTGCGACCATAAACAATGTCGTGTTGGTAATGAAGAGAGGCCGTTTTGTTCTGCGGGCATCCAGAAAATGATGCAGTTTGAAGCCCGTTGCGATTCTCGCACTTAGATTGCCTTACCGACTAGCAGTCTTTGTGATAGTGGTCTCCTGCACATATTTTGCAGCGCCTTGTTCCTCGGCAGTTTTTCGCTAAGTGACCAAATCTCGGGCAGTTGTACCAGCGTCTGGTTGGCCCCAGATATTCCTCGACTGGTTGGCTGGTGAAGGCAAGATGCACTCGCTCTTGGATTGGTTGGTCATAGCGGAATTGAAGCATTACACTTCTCACAGGGCGCGATTCCACGATGCCATCTTATTGACGTATGTAACTGGTCTGGCGTCTAGCTGATGTCGCTCTTTTCTCTCTTAATTGTTTTGTTAATTGTTCTTCTGTGTATTCTAGAGGTACGTTTCTGATTTTACCAACATTTCGTAAGTATGATTCCGGAATAAATGGCTCCACTAGTAAGCCAGCCACCTGTACACATGACAACAATCTCTTGGCTGAGGCGAGTGAACTCACAGTGACTGAGAAACTTCCGCCTTTTTTCACTCGCAAAGAACCTACTTCCTCTTTTGCTTCCGCAACGATTTCTGAGGCTACAACATTTGGGTTTACTTTCCAAAACGCTTTCATTTCTTCAATTGGTTGGAATACCACGGGATTCTCTTGAACCTTCTTTCTTTATATGTTACAAGGGTGAAAAATCTGCGTCTTCATCAAGTTCAATATCTTCTTCGCTAAGGGAGTAGGTCCATGTTTTCTCATTCATGAGGTCAATCTCATCTTCCACTCTCCCCTTTTTCGCACAGCCTTCTTCGTCCGACATGCTCTCAGCTATCCTCGTCGTTTCCAGGAGGAGTGTTCGTGGTCGAATGTAGGAGGCCCTGGCGACTCCAGGCTGCCTCACAGGCTCGTCGGTTCCGAAGCCATGCTGCGGTAACGGCGGCCCTCGCCACACTTGCACATCCCCGTGCTGCCTTGCCCCTCCGCCACGGTGGCAGCGAACGACGCCGCTCACCGGTATCAGTGATCGCTGCTGATATTATCCTTGAAGCCGTAAAAAGTTTCTGCGATAGCCGTTCTTGAGCCTCATTAGCTTCGGCCATAAATGGGATCAATCAACAAGTATGTTACTTCCGACCGGCGATGATCAGCCGAGAAGAAACGTGGTTACTTCCGTTCCAAAATGTGAAAGTGTTCAATTTCAAAAACTGGATGACACATACGAGGAGATTACAAAGATGTTTCAGTGAAAATAAAGGAGTAGATGTCGGCTGGAAGTGCATGTCACTAGCCTGCTGATCCTCCCTGTGGTAAAAAGAAGGAACGAAACTGGTAAAGGGAGAGGTAGATAGCGTGTTACTCTGAATTAGTACAATGAACCGTACACAGCACGTGCACTACACGCAGAGGCCAAGCGTCCACACAGAACATACTGGCACACGCACATTTCCCACAATCACATTCGTCCCACGATCGCAGTGTCTAAGCGTTTCCCCGAGACGAATCATGCACGGCACTACACACATACGGAATATGAAAACACGCCTTGTTTTCATACGGAATATGAAAACAAGGCGTAGGAAGCTTCTCGCTGTTCAGAATCGGAAGAAGTGCACTTCACTAGAGTTCCCGGCGCTCTATTCGAACAAAACAGGCGTAATTGACATGCCAACTCAAACTTTTGTTGCGTTTTCGAGTTCTTCCTTTTTTCAAGTCGTCAACTCTCTGGCGAGAAATCGCCAAGTTGTTTCTTGAAAAACCGCTTCGTGCTGCATTGTGTGTTTTCATTGCTCGTCTTGCGAGCTTATTTGCACAGGAACACGTGGAATATGCGTGCCTCTTCGAAACAGCGAGTAATGGTAGGCGTGCATGCAAAGCTCGAACCTATTAGAGAAAAAAACGTTTGCGCCGCAGTGCTCGGCGTGATTTACCAGATCAAAGGGTGAGCGCCTCACTGCTCAATTTGATTACAAAAAGCTGGAAGTGCTTCAGGCGCACGTTTTGGACGAAACTGGATAAGCGCGAACATCAAACGGAGAGCGTCGAGCGAACATGGTCCCTTATATAAGCTTTGAAGGGCGATCGAAGCCAAAGTAAACAATGCTCCAGGGGGCGGAACTCGAGCATCATGAAGAAATTTTGAATGCTTTATCCGAGACAACGCCAGACATGTTGTTCTAATTCCAGGCGAACTTCGATGTGCAGCTGGCGTCAGAAGTTTACGGACACTTGGATCAGACAAAAAAGATGACTATTTTTCCAGCCTGGGCATGCATATTTGTAGTGGTATTTTTAACCTGCACTAATATATGCACACTGTCAATCAGGTGATACAGAAATGTGCGGAATATAACCAAGCCTTATATATAGCTTTTCTTGATTACGAGAAAGCGTTTGATTCAGTCGAAACCTCAGCAGTCATGCAGGCATTATGGAATCAGGGTGTAGACGAGCCGTATGTAAAAATACTGAAAAATATCTATAGTGGTTCCACAGCCACCTTAGTCCTCCATAAAAGAAGCAACAAAATCCCAATGAAGAAGGGTGTCAGGCAGGGAGATACGATCTCTCCAATGCTATTCACAGCGTGTTTACAGGAGGTATTCAGAGACCTTGATTGGTAAGAATTGGGGATAAAAGTTAATCGAGAATACCTTAGTAACTTGCGATTCGCTGATGATATTGCCTTGCTTAGTAACTCAGGGGACCAATTGTAATGCATGCTCACTGACCTTGGCAGGCAAAGCAAAAGGGTGGCTCTAAAAATTAATCTGCAGAAAACAAAAGTAATGTTTAACAGTCTCGGAAGAGAGCAGCAGTTAACTATAGATAGCGAGGCACTGGAAGTGGTACGGGAATGCATCTACTTATGGCAGATAGTGACCGCGGATCCGGATCATGAGACTGAAATAATCAGAAGAATAAGAATTGGCTGGGGTGCGTCTGGCAGGCATTCTCAGATCATAAACAGCAGGTTGCCATTATGTCTCAAGAGAAAAGTGTATAACAGCTGTGTCTTACCAGTACTCACCTACGGGGCAGAAAACTGGAGGCTTACAAAAGGGTTCTACTTAAATTGAGGACGACGCAACGAACTATGCAAAGAAGAATGATGGGTGTAACGTTAAGGGGATAAGAAAAGAGCAGATTGGGTGAGGGAACAAACGCGAGTTAGTGACATCTTAGTTGAAATAAAAAAATAAAAAAAGAAATGAGCATATGGGCAGGACATGTAATGAGGAGGGAAGATAACCGATGGTCATTACAAAAAGGGAAGCTGAAAGCTTTTCCAGAAAAAAAATGAGTGAAGAGCAGTACGTCATGGTTTTCAACCCTCTGAATTCGAATATCGCATAGAAATTGAGCGAAAGAAAGCGCAAACAGACTTTATTTCGACGAAAAGTGCAGCAGCAGACTCGGGGCAGCTCGCGCGACTCGTTTCCGGCTGTGATTGGTCGGGCGCCTCGTGACGTCAACGATGGTGTTCGTCCGGACCGACTGCTGCCACTACACATGAAGAACGGTGCAAGGTAGTTTGGTGCTATTTTGCTGAGACGGGCACGGAAAATTTCGAGAGCTTGCGTTTCTCTGAGGAATTCGGCGTTACGTGAAAACCCCACGAGAGCGATTTTGCGCGCGACGGCGACATGCGACGGCTTCGAGCGACAAAACAGGCCGTCGCTTGAACAGATCGCTCGGTGTTGTCGCTCGATCGCTCGTTTCTAGAAATCTAGAACTCGTCGCTCGTTGTCCGGAAGTGCTATGAGCGACTAGCCAATAGTACGAAGCCGGAACTGGATGTACATAACTCAAATACTACTGTTTGTCCCACGGAACGAGCAAACTATTGAATTTTACATGTGCAAGAATAAGGACCTAGTGCAAGACCTTCAGAAATATTTTATGCTCCTTTTTACAGTAAAATACGTCAACTTAAATTGATAAAGCACGCGTCACGATAGTTTCGGCGTGTATATTGCTGCCCTGATACCGGGAAGTCGTCGCTCAAAGCCGTCGCTCGCGTGGAGTTCGGCTTGTAGGCGACGAGTGAACGCGACAGCCATCGCCTCGCTTGTCGCTGTCGCGTGCCGGATCACTTGTATGGGGTTTATACTTTACTGCCTTCATGTACGAGCCGATTGCGAAGAGCCGGCCTCTCCAAGAAGCAAAAAATGCTGGTGCAACCAGTGCTTTCCACGCGAACGAAGGCGAAGTGTTAGCATGTCCTTGTGTTGTAAATGTTCTTTGGCGAGTATGTTTTTTTCTAAGCTGCACTCAGCGATCCAGTGAGTACGTTTCCGGGCAAACAACTGTAGTGTTATGTTCCTGCATGCCTCCTTGTAGAACGTAAGCGGTGATGCGATGTTCGGCATTTGTGCGCTGCCCCAAAGCTGTCGGCAATCTACAAAGACGGTTTAAACGCGGTAAAAGTTTACCGGCTGTTGTAGCACGCGTAGTATAGAACCTTCATCAGCGCGCCATCCGCACGCTACTCGTAACCGGCGAATTCAGTCGGCTAAGTGAGATGGTCGGTTTCTCTATGTGCGCGAGAGACGGGGGAGCGCAGCGTCCAGGCGTGCGCCGGCTTTCCAGCACATGCAAACTTTACACTTGCGCTGCGTTATGGTAGCTGAATGTAGGCTGTTTCACAACACACATGCGAATAGAAAATTCGCGGCGCTTGGCGATGAAACCTGCGTCAAGGGTGGGACATAAACATGCACCTTCCGTTCAGCGTGCTAACACGAAGGAGAACCCAAAGCACGCATTATTGATAAACTCTGGTAGTAATCGTCATCACGGAAGTCGTTAGAGCACAGCACTGTTGTTCTTGAGCGCTTGAAGTTCTTTCGCTTCACAGCAGCCTCCCACTTAGCTGAAAGCTTCTTGTCTTGCGGGAACTAATGGAACATCGGAACATCGTCGCGTGCGCTGGTGTTCGTGCAACCGTAGGCTGCACTGAACGCTGGCATGATCGGCCTACCACTACCACTCTACCACTCTACATACACACAAACAAAGGAATGTAGGGTCGAGCGAAGCAGATTAGGACGGCTCGCACGCAGAAATAAGCACGGTCAGGCACGGTCGCGTAGACAGCCAAGGAACGGAACACCAGTGCTGACGTCACTACGCCGCGGTTTCCGGTCTCCGCTCGCATCGTCAGCGTCAGCAGCAGCGCGCGGCGCTCGACGGGGGGCGGAGCTACAGCTCAATTTTAACCGACGATTACGTCGCTCCTAAGCGAAAAATCACCCCCCCCCCCCATCATTTTACCTGCATGGTTTATAAGGTTCCCGCATCCGTATATGAACGTCTTATTGAATTCGACAAACTCTTCAGCTTCCCTTTAAGGGTTACAGACTGGATTCCAAGAGAAGGGAAGCGTAGCAGGGGGCGGCAGAAAGTTAGGTGGACGGATGAGATTAAGCAGTTTGCAGGGACAAGATGGCCACAATTAGCACATGACCGGGGTAGTTGGAGAAGTATGGGAGAGGCCTTTGCCCTGCAGTGGGCGTAGCCAGGATGATGACGACGATGATGATGATGATGATGATGATGATGATGATGATGATAATGATGATGATGATGATGATGATGATGATATGCGAACAAAACAGTCAAGTGCAGCTTCATCCACTACGGCCCCAAACTGCTCGGAAATTCAACGTTTTCTCAGAACCAGTAGCCCGCAAGCTTTTGAGGACAACGTACAGGACAACTGTACGTTGTCCAAGAGAGAGGTGAAGAAAGCAAACGAGCGGGACACCCCTTTTAATTTTGTAATTCGAGGGTAGCCAATCGGAGTCCTTTATTGGTTAATATTGGATTTTCTCAGGGAACTCCCAAGCCCTATAGTCTTCCTAGTCTACGCTTACTCCTACCGTATTCGAATGACCGATAGCCTGTAGTGTGACTCTTGTGAGTTCAAGCAAACCATTGAGAACTTGTCGTGTATAGGTCCTCGCTACGACCACCAATGCCTCTCTCTTTGGACAACTTTAAACCGGATGGATTCGAGACCATTTTCCGAGTCAGAGATACTCAAACCATGGCCGCCTCCCTCACTAGCGCAAAAGAATATCCGTGAACTGTTGCACTTCTCGAAGCGCATCGGCCTGAGTAACCGTCTATAGACCTGTGAACTAGCCCGCGTGAACTCAGTGCTCACTCTCTCCCTCTTTCCCCCGTGTATTGCCTCTTTCTTTACATCCAGTGAAGGGTAGCAAACCAGATCCTAGTCGGGTTGACAGCCCTGCCTTTCTTCTCCTTTCTCTCTCTTTTCAGGAAACTTAACCACACACTCTAGTTGCCTGTTATCACGGGTGATTGTGTATGCTGTGTTTGTGCACTATAGAGATGTGTGGGTGATTTCATGTATTTTATGAAACAGCGATCTCGACACGTTCTGTGTTAAGAACCTGTGAGCGCAACAGGGTCAACATATCAACCCCCCTCACCGGATATAACGATCACAGACGGTGGCCTCGTATGGCGTGGCGGGGCTGTATGAACTCCACAGATGTTGTAGACGCCACGCTCTACCAGGCGTCAGGTCGGGAGACGCTTTAGTCTTCTTATTGTAGCCGTTGGGTGTTCGCAGCAAAAGCTTTCAAACCACCAACCCCCCGAGACGTGGCTCTCACCCGAGACACTGTATTATTATTATTATTATTATTATTATTATTATTATTATTATTATTATTATTATTATTATTATTATTATTATTATTATTATTATTATTAAGGCGAAAGCCTTCAGTGCCTCATGGGTCGATGGATAAATCCGTTGCGCGGCGTTATCGAAAAATTGACCGCCCGGCGTTATGGTACTGAAATTTGGGTGTACCGGGACATATAATCTTCGGAATTTTTCCCAGCTCAAAACTGTCTTCCGCAGAGACCATGACTTTACTGGACTCGACCAAAAACGGCCGTGGTGCATTGATTGCCGCTTTGAGTTTCCCTGAAATGTGTTCGGCGCACGGATATTGAAACCGTAGAGGAATCTATATGGGTTGATGAAGTCAGCCTGAAGAGTGCCGAAAAATTGTTTTTGCATCATTTTATGTGCCACCGAATGTATCTCCTGCAATCTTTCTATAAGTCATTGCAACGATTGGATTCGTAGTATCCTCCTACAGCAAATGCAGCCTAGTTGTCCTCAGTGATTTTAACACACCGAGCCTTGAGCGGTGCATGCATACATCTTCTCAGTAACCACTACACAGAGAGCGAATGTGGCTTATTTTTATACTTTATAGCCTTTAACTCCATTTAGCAGCATAACTCGATCATGTATCGTTGTGTTAACGTGTTAGGCTTATGCCTTGAGAATGTACCGATGCGCAGGATGTACAGTTGTCCTGTTCTGCCATTCCTCTTGTGCGTCCCGAAAAGCTTCATCCGCCGCTAGAAATAACGGCCTTTGCGTCTGCACTTAGACACAGTCCCTCCAGCGGTACCACCAGATGCCCTCGCTTTGCTTTCAAGCCTGTTCACTAGGTTGGTCTACACGACTTCTTTTCCAACGAAAATTGGTCTCAGGTTACTCGCACAGTGAATGTTGAACAGCAGGCTCGCCAAACCACGTAGTTTATCATTGCTGGCATGCGGAGATATATCCCTCAGTGCGCACCTAAGTGCTCAAAGTATCCTCGTTGGTTCTCGTTTGAACTGATAAGTGCTTTGAAGCACAAAGATCGTGCACACAGAAAAGCTAAACGCCCACAAGATTATGACTGGGTGCAGCAATTTCGCATTTTTTCTTTGCAAACGTCTCTATACAAGCGAGATCACGATTTGTATATAGCGTTCCTGGAAAGAGCACCTGTGAACTGCCGGCTGATGTTTGGAAATATATTGGGAATCGTTCCAGTAAACGCGGAGAGTCTTTTCGTCTGCTTGTCTCAAATGGTGTAGAAGTTTTAGCAGTTGCTGACTGTTCTGCTGCTCATTTCGCTCCAATATATAAAGCTTGTGATATCAACGGTAGCACCTGTCAGCAGCGGGCTTAAGTTACGATGCCGTGTACAGTGTTGTTCGATGAGAACCTCATCCATGAATACATCCGACGTTTGAAACCCTCATTGCCTTGGGGTCCAGATAGCTTTCCCTTGGTTAATTTAAAAACTTACGGCGACAAATTTGTGCCGGCATTTAAAATCTATATTCAAATAACCGTCTGAATTCATCCACCTTTCCACGCACTTGGACAACTACTCGTGTTTCCTGTATTTAGGTCTGCCCCCCCCCCCCCCCCCCCCGAAAAAAAAAAAAAATAAGAATGTCTCGAACTACAGGCCAATTTCACTCCTCAGTGCCACATCGAAGATTTTCGAGCTTGCCCTTCACACCATTGTGTCTTCTAGTGTAAAGAACTTATTAACCCCGAACCAACGCGGATTTATCAGTGGTCGCTCAAGAGTCACCAATCATGCAAGTTTCTACCTCGGGCAGCCGCGCGCGCCCGCCCGGGCCGCAATATATTGAAAGTCATCTGCGAAGGGAACACCGACCACCGCGCGTAATGCTTCCTCGGCTTAGTTTGGGTTGATGCGAGACGCACCACGAAGGTCAATTCGCTCGCTGCAGCTGCCACACTTCGTGACTCCAGCGTTTTGACAGCCTGTTCCAGTGGACATCGAGTGAGATGTGTTCATGTTTGCTTGTGAGCGCATGACAACATGCTTGTTAATTTAGTTAGTATGCCTATATTTACTAGTTTATACGGCCGATGAAACTGCTATCCTTACTTCGTATAGCTGTCCACTAACTTTCTCTCGGCATCGATGCTTCGCCTTTAGGGCCAAGCTGCGACTTTTTCTTTTTTCTTTGTACTCGCTCACTAATATTGTGTTCATTTTCGGTTTACCTTACCTTTATTGATAGATAAAACCTTGTTTCAGCAACTTTCCATGTTCAGTGTGCGCCAATACTAAGCAAATGACTTTTCTGTACGTGAATTTTTTTTTCTTTTGCCATTGTATTCTTTTTTTTTAAGCTGTACAATATATGTTCGTTAGATTACCTGTGCGCCAGTATTAACACCTCACGGCTTGTTCTGGGCACATAATGTAAAGGCTGGATTGATTAATTTATTTTTATTCACATTCACGCATTTCTTATCTTGTTGTAGCGCAAGCTGAACAAGAACAACAGAAAGGTACATCTGACACACACAGCGTTGTCCTTGTTCAGCTTGCGCTACAACAAAATAAAATATGCCGTACCAACAAGCCCCTATGGCTACCCTCATCGATTTCACGCATTGTTCGTGTTTTTTCTCCGTCTTTCTGTTGTGAGTTCACCGCGGATGTTGTTATTTATAAATTGTTCCTTTTCATAACTGTCGTTTTCTGTTTCATGGTTTTTTTTTTTTTCATGTATTTGTGTGTGTATACTTTTTTAGCGTGCGCCAGTACTTAAATCCCTTGGGTTGTTCCTGGACACGTTAAATAAACATGATTGATTTATTGATTATTAAGCATGGAAACCTATGCGAATTTACATCACTGTATGGCGGCTGCGGTGTATCGCACATCAAGCTTATCAGGTGGAGCATATAGAATGCAGTCGCATGGCCAGGCAAACGTGGACCGTATACATTAAAGAATGTGACCGTCTTTTTGCCTCTTTCCTTCATTCTCTCGTCTTTGCAGCGGGGCCACTCATGATGCTCCGCTACCTGTACTGTCGGCATAAAGGGGCACTCTTTTAGAAAACTACTCAATTGAAACACGCAGTGCGCGCTATTGCCTCATTTTTCGAGGTGTGATCAATAAGAAAGCGAAAACGCAAACTCTTGTTCATTTTGTTACCTTAAGCGATTGTGCGGGGATAGTATAGCTTAGTTACCGCCGCGAATCGACTCTGATGGCTACAAATTTCAGTACAAACGCACAATTCCCACGTAAATATGAGCTCGCACATGCTTTTGCGCTTTCCACTGGTTGTCTGATTAGTTGATTCGCATAAAACTGTTAATGAAAGCAACTAAATAAATGTAATGCCGGCTCCTTCAAAATCAATAAGGTGTTGAATGATTAAAAAACGACCTCGTGCGGGGACACCAGCGTATACAAATAATTACAGTTATACAGACATTCTCACTAACCATCTATTTTGCGTTGTTTGTTTTTCTTCAATAGCAGTGTTCAAAATGCGAAATTTCTGAATGGCATCTGTAGCGGTGCGCCTTAAGCGCGCTCCCGATTGCAACGCGAGCACCGCATTGCGCAAGACGCGCGAAATAAAGACAGATTGCACCTTTGCGTTCGTTGCGTGATGACGTGCATTCCACCGCTCGTATATACGCGGCAGCATCGTATATCGCGACTACTATAGCTTGGTGACCCGGACGTAGTACGTACATACGTGGTGGCTACGAACACAAGTCCCACGTCAGCGGACAACGGTACTCAACAGCGACCGCAGTCAACGGTGAGCAACGAGAACCATTCCTTCGCCATTGGCATGGAAGAAGTCTCTAACGTGCAGGTGCGTCTCCCGCCATTTCGGCCGAAGAATCCGGCAGGATGGTTTACTCAAGTGGAAGCGCTCTTCGACTTGCGCCGCATCGCTGCACAGCGTGCGAAATACCTTCATGCAGTTTCTCTATTACCATCTGAAGTTACGGACGAATTCAACGACGTGCCGAGCCTTCCACACGCAACCCAACCATGCGACCATTTCAAGACCATTGTTCTGACGCGCAAAACGGTTTCGGAACGCAGCCGTTTGCTGCAACTTCTCAACACGGAGGAGCTGGGAGACCGACGACCATCTCAGCTGTTGCACCGAATGCGCCAGCTACTCGGCAACAGCTTGCAAGATTCCGAGAGTCCTCTACTTCGTGAGTTATTTCTGCAGCATCTGCCACAAAACCTTCTTCCTGTCCTGGCTGCTGCAGGCGACATGCCGGTGGACAAGCTAGCCGAGCTCGGGGATCGCGTTGCAGAATACTCCCGCGCTGGTCCCACGGTTGCAGCAGCAACCACCGTGACACCGATACCCAAGCGAGGCACTCTCACCTCGCTTTAAAAAAGGCTTTAAAAAATAGAAAGGCTTTAAAGGCTTTAAAAAAATAGAGCAGCTCACTGCCTTCATCGCCGCGATGCGCACTTCGACCCATAGTCGCTTTCACGGCAACGCACGTTCGCGTTCTCGTTCCCGCACTAGAAGGAACTGTGACGACTACTGCTGGTATCATGTCCGTTTCGGCGCCAGTGCTAAGAAGTGTCGGGAACCTTGTCGCTGGCAGGAAAACACGAACGTGAGTCGGTAATGGCGGCGAGTGACTCGCTTGACCTCACAGCGAAACGCAGCCGCCTGCTATACCAATTGCTATACGTATCAGACAGAATAACGGGACGTCGTTTTCAGGTCGACACTGGCGATGCGGTAAGCGTTATCCCTGCCTCACGTCACGACCAACTACGCGCTGAAAGGACTGCGTCGTTACAAGCTGTAAATAGTTCCACAATCGCCACATTTGGACAGCGTTCGCTCACCATCGACTTAGGAATGCGCCGCACATTTCAATGGATATTCATCGTCGCTGATGTGCGGGTCGCCATACTTGGAGCGGAATTTCTTAACTTCGGCCTGAACGTGGACATCCGCCCACGGCGCCTTGTGGACTGTACGACCACTTTGTTCGTACAGGGAATCCTCGCACCTTTGTCGACCCCTGTGCAAACGGCTCTGAACTTACAAGCATGCTCATTTGGCTCAATGCCGTCTGATTTTCCTGAACTTACAAGGCCCAACAACTTATAACTACTGGTGCGGCACACAGTCACGCAACACATCGTCACAACCGGACCTCCCGTGTTCAGCAAACCGCGACGCCTTTCGGGTGACCGCCTTGCCCCGGCACGCAGGGAACTTTAACATATGCTGCAACTTGGCATCATTCGCCCATTGTCAGCAGCTGGCCATCCGCCCTGCACATGGTTCCGAAGCGTGACCCAGGTGATTGGCGCCCCTGTGGTGACTATTGCGCACTGAACGCGCGGACACTCCCTGATCGGTATCCACTTCCCCATATTCACGACTTCCCCACCACACTAGCTGGTACGACCATATTCAGCAAGATCGACTTGGTCAAAGCTTACCACCACATTCCTGTTGAGCCATCGGACATACCAAAGACTGCCATTGCGACACCTTTTGGCCTCTTTGAGTACGTCCGCATGCCTTTCGGGTTGAGGAACGCCGCCCAAACGTTCCAAGGATTTATCAGTGAGGTGACCCGTGGCCTACACTTCGTCGTCACCTACCTCGATGACTTACTCGTGGATAGCTCTTCACCTGAACAGCATGCCCATCATCTGCGATTGCTTTTTACACGACTCCAGGGACAAGGCTTGACCATTAACACAGCAAAGTGTGTTTTCAGCGTCAACAATATCGAATTTCTAGGCCACCTCGTCACACCTGAAGGAGTCCAGCCCCTGGACGGCAAAGTTCAAGCACTGCGCGATTTTCCTCGTCGAATTTCACTACGAAAGCTGCGCGAGTTCCTAGGACTGCTGAACTTTCACCGTCGCTTTGTACCTAATGTGGCTCGTATTGCCTACCGCTGACCGACATGCTCAAGCCAACTAAAGCACCGTCAGCCCCTCTCGAGTGGACAGGTGCAGCTGACGCAGCATTTGAGGAAGCCAAGAATGCTCTGGCCAACGCAGCAATGCTCGCTCTCATCGCTCGCAACGCCCGAACTTCATGGTTTGACGAGCTTCCCTTTGTGATGCTCGGAATTCTGTCGGCGATTAAAGAAGACGGGTGCACGGCAGCTGAAATGGTGTATGGCACCGCCCTTCGCCTGCCCGGTGAATCCTTCGCCCCGGCTTCTGCCCCCGACCTGTCACCGCCTGACTACATCGAGCAGCTTCGGCCCCTATGTCAACGTCTGCGACCAACGCCCACACGACAACCGTCTAACTACGATGTCTTCGTAAGCAGAGACCTTGCTCCATCAAGTCACGTCTTTGTGCGACGCGAAAACATCCGGCCATCTCCTACGGCATCGTACGAAGGCCCTTTCAAGGTGCTTGGGCGTACAGACAACACCTTCACTGTGACAGTAAGCGGCCGCACGGACGTTGTAGCGATCGATCGCGTAAAACCTTGCGTACATGCCGAACTCTTCTGTTTCAGTTCCGCTTCCCGAAAGTTAAACGGTTGAACCGGCGCGAAACGCACCTAATAAAACGTCATTCTCCTCCACGGGGAAGGGGGGGGGGGGGAGGAGCCTTGTAGCGGCGCGCCTTAACAAAGGCTTTGGCTTGCGCAAGATGGGCGAAATAAAGACAGATTGCACCTCTGCCTTCGTCGCGTGCTGACGTGCGTTCCGCCGATCGTATATACGCGGCTGTCTATAAGCGTCGTATATCTCGACCACTATAGCATCAATTACGAATATTCGAGAAAAACCACCTTCGCATATCATATAAAATATTGAATATTTTCTCATCTTCGAACAAAGGTAAATATAAGATCTTAATAAAAGTCAATTTCGTCTTAAACAGCAATAGGTTGGAACTTAGCACCCTGCGACAGCTTACTTGGAATGTGATGATTGTGATGTCTAGAGAGCTGCGCACGAGTGCGTCACGCGAAACCTCGCACAATCCCGATTATCAAAGTCACATTTTCGCACCTGGCATATATTTTGCAAAGTTGCGATTCCGTGCACACTGTGACGCAGCCGCGTACGCTCCGCACCACCTCGAGTTTTCTGTTGTATATCTCTAAAGCGGGTGAAGTGGGACTATGTTGATACAAAAAAAAAAAAAAAAATGCGTGACAGATACTGGAATCGAACGCCTGTGTTTCGACACAGCAGCTCAATAGTCTAATAATTAATCCATGACTGCAACTTCTTTTTTTTTTCATAGAATTTGTTAAAGGAACGCATGACTCCTGCGGAAAACAATACAGGTACACGCAGCGAGCTGTTTCCTCCGATTGCACGGCGACGAAGACGCATACACAGAGCACGACAGAGTTCCTCTTTCATTCTTGAAACGTGCTGCGCAGGTGACGGTCCATCTTCACAAGAAACACTCAAATGGTGGTAAGGATACCAATGCAGATTACCAGTCTGGACGAAATTCGGTTTGTTAGTAAAGATATTTAAGTTGAACGAACATTTGAATGAAATGAGTTGCCGATTAAATTATAGGTTTAGCACATCAATCCAGAACGATTACTTTCCACAGCACATGCTTTTCAGTGAGACTTTTGGCACGAGATAATCGGGCATCCTGTTGTGGCCTAGATGCGCGCTTTGAGAGGCCGCGATCACAGGCATGATTCTCTCGGGCCAAATTGGTTTTTATAAAAGGTCTGGAGTGTGCGTCACGTGTTACTTTCTCGCATTCTTCCTTTGGGACTGCTATAGAGCTTTGGGACGTCGTGTTGGACTGCATACACTACCTTCGGGATCTGCCCTTATATTTTTTCTTGGACGAATATCTAAAAAGACGGTGGAAATCCTCCTATAATGCTATCGCAGCGACAGTGAGGCTTATTCATATTATCTATTACACGCACGTAATGCCGCTCGCGGTGGAACGTCCACTCAACAGGAAAGTCGTAAATGAGAGAGAGTCGCTTTGTCAAACCTGATGCAGACAACAGTGATGGTAACGAAACGAGAAAACAGCCCGTCTTGCACAAGATACGCGCAGAGTGTTGTGTCCACTGAAGGAGAGAAGTGTGATACTACAACAAGATGCAACCATTGATATACTGGCAAACTAATCAATTGCTTTGCATAAATCGAGACACTTAATTCGTATTCAGGCTGCTTCGGGAAAATATTAAAGGGGGAGTAACCTGCTCCGTGCTTTCACCCGGGAACTGATGCTTCCGCGTAGTAACCGCTGCATCAGAATCGTTCAGAACAGTTCTCGCTTGCATCGGACTGCCTCCCCCGAGATTAAAGTAAGTGCTGCTATGTCACATTGTCGAGAAGGGACGAATATTCAACAATATCAAACAGCGAATTGTCGAATCCAACACGAAAAAATGATAACAGCAAAGACTATTCGATTCGCATTCGAAATATCATATATTCATAAAATTGAATATTTATTCGCGGCCTTGACGTGCCAAAACAACGACAATATTATGAAGCGTGCCGTAGTGGTCACATCCGGCTCATTGTGACCTCCCCCTTCCCCTGGGGTTCTTTAATGTGTACCTAAAGGAACGAGCACTTCTGTATTTCGCCGGAATCGAATCGTGGCCCTCGTGGTCGTAAATTCAACCTGCGACTTCGCTGCTTAGCAGCTCAACCTTATAGCCACTACTCCGCCGCGGTGCGCAATATTCGCGCACACATATATTTTCCTTGCTTTTACGTTTATATTACATAGAATTCGTACACCACTCGTTTCTTTGACAATATCCGTGTGTGACGCCTCCCCGAATCACAATAACAGGGAGCTTACGGTCAGAGAAACGGAATGTCAGGCCACTGTGCTAGTCATGCACTAACATGACATTTCGTATTCTGCGTTAAATGCAGTAGCCACGAGCCGCTTGTAAGATGAAAGGGCAAGTCATGACATGAATAGCCAGCTATCAACAATTGCACATTGAACACAAAGAAATGTTGCCTCATTTCATTTCATTTTTAACGGAATGTTCGAAACAGAGGTATCATGTGGTGTGCTAAGTTATCGAAGTAGCTAAGCGTAACGTTTATTGTTAAGTATTCGAAAATTTAGTAGGAATTGATATATTGATTTTGCCACCGACACAATTGCAGCTGCAATATTTAGTCGCGGGACACAATTAGCAAGCGGATATTTGAATGACGTGTTAGACCTGCTATTTTATTATACAGCTAAGTTCACAGCTTACTCCATAATTTCATCATTACTTCACTGCTTACAGTGTAGGGTAGCCAACCGGGCTCAGTCCTGGTTAACCTCGCTGCCTTTCATTTATCATTTGATCTCTCTCTCTGTCTATCTCTCTCCCCATTACTTGACTGGCTTACATGTGATATCCGTAGTGATGTGCTTTACTATGTGCTGTGTTCAAGGTTAATTTTTCTGGTCATGAATTAACAAATGCTCTGTTATTGTGCGATGTACTTGTATTTTTGTATGTTATCAGTATATAGCGCCCTGACTATGCATACAGTACACATAACAGGGTTTGCTTGATTGGCGCCATAATGTATGCTATGCCATTTTTATGCTTTCTCCCTTGATTGTTTTTTTTTTATTTTACATTTCCGAGTCGCTGGTGCTTACTTTAAATGCTTAATAGAGCCGGCACTCCGGTGCCCTATCCTCCCAACGTCTCGGCGTTTAAGAAACAGCTTCACCTTTAACGGTTCCACGCGGTGTCTGCGTCAGGATACCCGTTCAAATTTGCTATTCATAGCACGTGCACTTATTTATACTTTTCTCGGGGACTGCATTTCGCCCTCTAACAACTTAACGTTATCGCTCAGCGCAAGACGCGCCCGCATGACTGGGACTTACGGGAAGGTTATCGATGGTTCTATCCGTTGTCTAGCGTCACTGAAGCTTGCGTAATCTGATTGTATGCGCGACGCGAATGGTGTAGTACTTTCTGGAAGACAAGCGGGCACCGGCGATTACTCTGGAATGTTCGTTGACTCATGTATAAAAAGCCGGAGCACTCGACCGGCAGATGAGGTTTCGACGATCACCGACCGCGTTCGCCGCTAACGTTGCGCTTTGAGTGCAACTTGTTTTCGTGGGCACAGGTTGGCCCAGTAAAAGGTTAGTTAAATTATTCACAGTTTTTTGCTGCTGTGTTCGTCCCCGTCACTGCTACGCGACAGTATCATGGCTAAAAGCATAGCACTATAAGACGACCACGCTGCATCAGGGTATTTGCATAGAGACCATTAGGCCGTTCCCGACGGAGGCTCTCGGTATCGCCGAGAAACGAGCGCCGAGCTATCAACTCGACCGCAGCATTACTCGGGCGCGACCGAACATGCCCTGAACAATGCAACGGTGCGGGAACCCGTACTAACAGTCGTTGTCCTTGATGCGCTCGTCGAGCGTCTGTATTGCGTGCACTTGCTAAGTAATATGCATCCGAGTTTGTGTGCAGTGTCATTGAACCCATGCGGACCTTATGCCAAACTACATATTCGTTACTCCGTGAATAATTGCTAGTACAAGCGCAGGTTCTCTAACTTCAGAGAAACGTTAGAAATAATTTAGTCTAATGTTTTCGACATTCTCGTACTTGTTTACATGTTTACTTAAATAGAGATAGTGCACATATTAGGAGAGTGCGAATTAATTATTAATTCGTGCTGAAGCTTGCAGAAGCGGCCTATCGGCAGGGCAGATGCGAAGGGTACATGCACAACAAACGCGGAGCTGTTTGTTGATTAGGAAAAGCGTGAAGGAACGAAGACGACAGAAGAGAATAAGAGTAGCACTCATCCTGTTTTCTTACGCCGTCTTTGTCCCTTCTCGTTTTTTCTAACTACGACTCCGCACCAACTTATTTGGTTCGTCATCTTCCTATTTGTTTGAAACCTCAGCAGGAAGTTGCGTTCTGTTTGTTGTACTTGTCCTCTAAACTTATTCCCAGTCTAAGCGCACTTTTGTAGGTTTAAATATAAGTTACTGACACAGAATGAAGTGTCTCTCAGGGCAAATGGTGAACTAAGAAAATTTTAATCTCTGTGCATATCGGCCCAAAGTGTTTCTGGAGTGCGACGCAAACCTTTTTGGTCCGAACACCGATACTACAAGCGGCAGGCTGAGCTCTGATAATTGGAAACAATTCTACGATCTGCAAGATCACTGCAGCAAATACTATTGTCAGTGTGCTTAAGAGCGGAGTGCTCTTACCTACCATAAATCGTATTAGTCTGAAAAGAAGACGTTTGGTAGATCCAGCTCGATCATCAAGAGGGAAAGTTGAAAGCACTCGCTTCCTGCTTCTCCATTTCACTTCTACCTATGTGAACGACGGTGCTGTGAAAGATAATTAAGAATGCCCGGGGAAAAAGAAAGAGAGAAAGCGCTTAACACACTGGCACATGATTCGTGACCTGTCTTGACTAGCGTGGCCCCAGACGCAGGTTACGCCCTGCTGCGCCGTACTAGCGAAGGCACGGACAGACGGCTCTGCGACTAACCTCGAAAACCTTTCTTCCGAGAACTCCAGCACGTGGGTGTTCATATCTCCCCCTTCCTCCCTGTCTCTGCCCATTTCCTCGCCCCTCCTTGCTACGAGTCGGGCAAATCCATCTGGGTTCTGCTTTCCCGGCGAACTGGAAGCACGCTACCCGTCTAAGCGATGTTTTACGAGAGGCCGGTCGTGCTCAGAAGGTGCCCGGGTGCACATTTTCAACCTTCCGTGTGACGGCACCCGCGCAGAACCCGGTACGCTACGGAGGAGCAGTGGTGCGGTGCTATGGGAACAAAACTTGGTGTTCATTCGGGATTTTTTTTTTTAATGCGTTAGCAAATAGGAGTGTCAAAGTGGAAAAAAATGTGGATGCTTAAGTCTGGGAAGTTGGTCAAGCTTGTCGCAGCACTTTATCCTTACAAAATTTTTTTGGGAAAGCCTTAGATTGCCGATACAATGATGAAAATTCATGTTTGTAGACAAATGTCTGCAGAATTTCTATAGATAAATGTGTATAGGCTTATACGGTTCTACTTTTGTAGATTGAAGTTTACAGAATGTCAATAGGCAAATGTCTATAGACTATTCCTATTGACCAGTCTATATAGTCTATGGAATTATCGCCTTGCACTTTCTGTAGACTAGTCCATAAAATGTCGGAGTCTATAGACTGTCTATAGACTGTCTATAGATTAATGGGAATTCAAGTGTGTAGGCAAATGTCCGCAGAATGTCTATAGACAAAAATGTATAGGCTTATACAGTTCTACTTTTGTGGATTGAAGTCTATAAGATCTCTATAGGCAAATGTCTATATACTATCTATAGAGTACTCTTAGATACTTGTCTAGTCTGTGCACTTGTGGAATTAGGCCCGAACAATGAAATCCTCCTTACCTCAGTAAGGAAGTCTTCATTGCTGTGAGGCCACCTTATGTCACTATGAAAGCTTCCTTACTGAAGGGCCCTCGATGAACGCTTTCTTGGTGCTTCCTCCGCGTAAGGGTGATCCGAAGCTACCTTCATGCGTCCTTACGCTGCTCACCTTAGCGCTTCACCTCACTGCTAGCGCACGTGATCTTTGCTTGCGTATCCATGCTGTGTCTAGTATAGCCGAGTTTGGCTATATATAGCCAAATTGGGCTACAGAAAAAAATTTTTGGCGTCGACTTGGGTGAGCTGGCTATATGGCTACATTTTGGCTGCTGAAAATCTGTGAATTGGCTTTATTTGGGCTATAAGTGGCGCCCTTATCCACGCTTGACAGCTGGCTCTCATCTAGTAGAAGAAGAGATGGAGGACCCTTAAGCTTCGCCTTTAAGAGTGGAACGCGATAGCTTCTCACGCTTCTAGGCAACGGGAGCGTATGTAACCGTAATCTTTCTCGGGAAACGCTGGCCGCGAACACTATGCACGAAGGCCGGCTTTCTGGTAGAAACGTAGCCTCTCGTGTGGGCCGCGATGCGGCCTCCAAGATTGCGCGTGCAAATGGCGGACGCCGTGGCCGGTCTATGTATGGTATAAACGCTGGAAGGGGGTTTCTTGGAGTTTTCGCGCAACAAATTATATTTTCTCGTATAGTCCAACTGCAATCCGACGCTATTATGAATGTAGGTTGTGTGTAAGATAATGTGCCTCGAGTGGCCAGTCACGCGGCAATTTTGCGTGTATTCGCGGGCTTCTATCACGTTCTGCAAAAACACTTATTTAGCACGTATTGAGCAACAGAAAGCTGTATCGGCAGTTTCTCATGTTGCTGTACAATTTTCTCATTGACAGTCTTCACGTAATTATAATATGGAGTTAATTAAGTAACTAAAACTAATTTTATAATTAGGCCTAATGCAATATATTCTTAGTATCTTCAAGCGACGGCAAACAACATTACCTTGGTTCGGACCACCTGCGTGGCATTTGCATATTTCTTAATTCTGGTGCATGCTAGTTAATTAGGACACCCTGTATAATGGCAGTGGCTTCCGAGTTGAATCTCATAAAGTGAACAATATTCATTGTCTTTTGTGTGGTCGTTGTGTGTGTGTGTGTGTGTGTGTGTGTGTGTGTGTGTGTGTGTGTGTGTGTGTGTGTGTGTGTGTGTGTGTGTGTGTGTGTGTGTGTGTGTGTGTGTGTGTGTGTGTGTGTGTGTGTGTGTGTGTGTGTGTGTGTGTGTGTGTGTGTGTGTGTGTGTGTGTGTGTGTGTGTGTGTGTGTGTGTGTGTGTGTGTGTGTGTGTGTGTGTGTGTGTGTGTGTGTGTGTGTGTGTGTGTGTGTGTGTGTGTGTGTGTGTGTGTGTGTGTGTGTGTGTGTGTGTGTGTGTGTGTGTGTGTGTGTGTGTGTGTGTGTGTGTGTGTGTGTGTGTGTGTGTGTGTGTGTGTGTGTGTGTGTGTGTGTGTGTGTGTGTGTGTGTGTGTGTGTGTGTGTGTGTGTGTGTGTGTGTGTGTGTGTGTGTGTGTGTGTGTGTGTGTGTGTGTGTGTGTGTGTGTGTGTGTGTGTGTGTGTGTGTGTGTGTGTGTGTGTGTGTGTGTGTGTGTGTGTGTGTGTGTGTGTGTGTGTGTGTGTGTGTGTGTGTGTGTGTGTGTGTGTGTGTGTGTGTGTGTGTGTGTGTGTGTGTGTGTGTGTGTGTGTGTGTGTGTGTGTGTGTGTGTGTGTGTGTGTGTGTGTGTGTGTGTGTGTGTGTGTGTGTGTGTGTGTGTGTGTGTGTGTGTGTGTGTGTGTGTGTGTGTGTGTGTGTGTGTGTGTGTGTGTGTGTGTGTGTGTGTGTGTGTGTGTGTGTGTGTGTGTGTGTGTGTGTGTGTGTGTGTGTGTGTGTGTGTGTGTGTGTGTGTGTGTGTGTGTGTGTGTGTGTGTGTGTGTGTGTGTGTGTGTGTGTGTGTGTGTGTGTGTGTGTGTGTGTGTGTGTGTGTGTGTGTGTGTGTGTGTGTGTGTGTGTGTGTGTGTGTGTGTGTGTGTGTGTGTGTGTGTGTGTGTGTGTGTGTGTGTGTGTGTGTGTGTGTGTGTGTGTGTGTGTGTGTGTGTGTGTGTGTGTGTGTGTGTGTGTGTGTGTGTGTGTGTGTGTGTGTGTGTGTGTGTGTGTGTGTGTGTGTGTGTGTGTGTGTGTGTGTGTGTGTGTGTGTGTGTGTGTGTGTGTGTGTGTGTGTGTGTGTGTGTGTGTGTGTGTGTGTGTGTGTGTGTGTGTGTGTGTGTGTGTGTGTGTGTGTGTGTGTGTGTGTGTGTGTGTGTGTGTGTGTGTGTGTGTGTGTGTGTGTGTGTGTGTGTGTGTGTGTGTGTGTGTGTGTGTGTGTGTGTGTGTGTGTGTGTGTGTGTGTGTGTGTGTGTGTGTGTGTGTGTGTGTGTGTGTGTGTGTGTGTGTGTGTGTGTGTGTGTGTGTGTGTGTGTGTGTGTGTGTGTGTGTGTGTGTGTGTGTGTGTGTGTGTGTGTGTGTGTGTGTGTGTGTGTGTGTGTGTGTGTGTGTGTGTGTGTGTGTGTGTGTGTGTGAAGAAATGTATACACTGGGAATAGACAAAAAGAAATGCACGCCTTGTGAACTTGTGTCTATAAACGGCCTATAGAAAAATAATCAACAAGGATAAATGGAGACTGTATCGAATTTTGTCTACAGGTATAAAAGCCCGTGTAGTTAGAACAGATCATCAGCTTCGTCTTGTTTTTTTTTTTTTTTTGGCGTTAAGCAGCCCGTGTACTGCGTGTTTAGCACGCATACTACTTGTTTACATACGATAGTGTATAATCTGACATCATGGGCTCATCGTGACGTCAGACGAAGCATTAAATAAGCAGTTAAATAACCTCGCCTAGTGTTTATTTAACATTATTGATAAATTTATAAGCAAATCGAACCACCCTACCGTCACAGGACTCTCAATAGGGACTGTCAGTAGTATACTCAAGCCGCACTCGCCTTACTAAAATGCATTGACAAAAATTTGTTCAATAGATATGTTTTTCATGCGAAACCCTGAAGGAGCACACAAAAGCAAGGGAGGGGAATCACGCTATGGCGTTTCAATGGTTACCAGGTCACTGGAATGTTCCTGGAAACACTGCAGCGGAGGAAACTGCGAATCGGGCTCACAATAACGAAGAAAGGCCGCCTTCTTTAAGTGCCTAGGGTAATGCACAAGTGAACCCGCTATATTTGAACATGCAGGTCTTATTACGGACCAGTGCACCTGCTGCCAGTGCGTTCGCGGGGAATAAAAAAAAAAGAGGCTCGTGCGACCTATCGTAGTAGTATTTACCCATTATACACGATGGCTATGGGTACAAGCTTTCCTGACCTTCCTGACCATGGGACACGCACTAATGTCCCGGCATGCATCAGCGTGCACTAGCAACATCACGCCAGGGTCAATAAAGCGACGGATCTTGTCAGCTACGCAGGTCTAATGGAAGGACAGCATCGCGGCTTCGAGAGGAAATGGCACACGTGCATGAGAGAAAAGACATTTGTTGCGACCACGCATGCTGGCACGCAAGCACACGACGGTCCTTTGCGCTTTGTTCTAGGAGCACGAGGCTCTTGGCAGTGGACGTGAAAAGCAAGGCTGACATTTACATAGGGACGTCGCACGTGCTCTTTGTTAACGTACGGGCGTATACGCACGGACGTGTTCCTGTTCATCTCCGAGAGCTACCATTTCAACGAGTGCGTGCTGAAGATATTATTGAAGTATCATGCTGATGATATTGAAGATACATATGAAGTCGTATTTTTTTTTCAATTGAATGTTTCACTTGTAGAATAATTGATTATGAACCACTGATATGCTGAAGGCACTGAATATTAATGCGGGGGCCCACGCTACATTGATCGATGTGGACAATCCCTTTTGTTCATATTATCTTTTTGTTTTCAGCAACCCCATTCGCAGCTTAGCGCTGTTCCCGCGTTCCACGAATCTACGCGAACGACACCGCAAGCGCCTTCCGCTTGACTCAGGTATGATGAATTTGTGAACAGTCGAATTCGCCACCAACAGAAAAACTGTGGAATAATATTTTTTTGCGTCGCAACAAGCCAGGTGTTGCTGGTTGTGTAATCAATATTTATAGACTTCCAGCGCGGAGGGCTGCTGGCCCTCCGCGCTGCGACATTTTCATTGTCGATTTCATTGTCGATTTCATTGTCGCTTAGTGACAATGAAATTCACTTCCGAAAAAAAAAGGAAACACAACAACAACGACGACGAACACAGCATTTCCTTCACGAGAGATTGCGGGTACTTTATTTCGCTTGTTAGGTTCGAGCGTAGTGCCGTTCTAAATAACTCTCTTCATCCGTATTTCCACTGACTGAAGCTTCGGTTTCTGAAATTTGCTTCTATTTTAGACCCCCAGGGTTTCTGTGCTGTCATGCGACCGACTCATAGTAAATATATTGCACTTGTCGCACAATGGTTATTCCTTTAGCACTGTGGTGATAAAGCTTCATTTAGAAGTGGCGAGGAAATCCGTGGCCTATGAACTATCGGTAAAAAAATGAAGTTTTGTATAAAGGGCGAAGCACTGACTGCGACAGCAAGGTTTAGCGGCGTGCTTGAGCTTTTCGGTTGGTCTTACAACTCTACGCGGTTCCGACTAACGCGGTGGCGACATACGGGGGGGGGGGGGGGGGGGAGGGAGTGCGGCGCCGAAATTTCTGGCAGCCTTAAAGGGACCCTGAAACGATTTTGGCTATTTTCTACAAACGTACTGAGTCGTTAGAGTAGGTCCTTCTGATCATTAATTGACACATCTAAGTGCTCTGCGTAAAGCGTGTAATTTATTATAAGGTTTTAAAAATGCACATCGCTGTCGATCGCAGCGCACTGCTCGGCGGAATTTTAAGCCGCCCCTACCCATATGATGCAAATAACCCATATGACGTCACATGGGCGAGCTATCTGATTGGCTGACCAGGGCGCGTGGTCGATAATTTTTCCAACTTTATGGTGAACAAATGATGCTCGTAATAGTTGGAATGTTAGTTACTTTGTTTTTGTAAAAAGAAAATAACTTAAAGAGAATACACAAGAATAGTTTTTTAGTACACTTGAGCACTTCCGGCACACAGCAAGTGTCGTCTGCTTGTGTTACAACGTGCGCAGTCTTTGACGAGAGCTCCGCCGTCAGTGTCGATCAGTCTTTTCGTGACCACGATGAATCACCCTTGTTGCGTTGTGGGCTGCAGACGTAGCGACTGGAAAGATGTGAAGTTGCGAAATCGTGTCCCTCTGCAAGGCAGCATACGAGCGAACTGGCTGCTGCGCATCGGACTGCGGCTATCCGATAGGCGCCAGGGTTTGCGCGTTTGTGGCCGTCACTTTACAGCGGAAGATTACTAATGCAATAGCGTTTCGCAAGTCCGGTATTAGGGCAAACACAAGCGCAAGGGGACAGGGTCTGGCCTCTTGACTGTGCCAGGATGAGCCATGAGATGAGCAGAAAGGTAAATGTGAATGGTCTGCACGGTGCAGCCACCTGGTGGCACAGAGCTCAACCATACACAGTAGCAGCAACGAAGTGCATTCTTCTTTGCTGCTGGTGTGTATTTTTCGCAGGAGTGTAATCACCAACACGTTGTTCTTATAAATGTTTAAAATGTTTTACACTTGGTTAGAGCAATATTAGCGCTTCGTTTGACTGGTTAAGCGCTGCGCCAACAAGTGTCTGGACCGTGCAGACCGATCAGGCTGCTCACGTACGTCTACTCTGAAGTTCCTTCATCAGCTTGAGTTTATGCCTCCAGTCATTTGCCGAAATGACCAGCTTGCCTGTGGTTACCGGAATACCGGCCACCTTCGGCGCTACGACAGAATGCTCGCAACGCACGCTGCTTCGATGGCTCTCGGTCGACGGCCAAGCGGCCAGCGGAGAGGTCTCGCGCGGGAGGAGGCGTGCTCCAACAACCGGAAGTGGACGATGTGACGTTGCATCGTGACGCAGGACCAGTGAAGGCGGAGCTTAGCGCCGCTCGCTCGGCGAGCGAGTTGAGGAGGAAAGGCATGGCTAGGGAGGAGGGTAACTTCTAATCGCTTGTAACTCTATTAATACGTAACGCTTCACTTAAATTGTGGTGCGAATGTTCTACTTAAGCTGTACCCTATGCGCCTACAAAATTTGTCCAAACCGTTTCAGGGGCCCTTTAAAAGCTTTAACACGCTGTGTAGGGCCTGCAATTACATCACACGGACGCCACTATGCTGTCCCATAAAGAGCCGAACCAGTCAAATTACATCACTTTCAGGTTTCAGCACTGATTTACAGCGACGCTGCTAGCCTCTCGCTGGTCGACATTTTTCGTGCCCTGAGTCCGTTAGTAAAAATCTGAGCCGATCCCCGCGGCGACGCAGGGCAGGAGCAGTGGTTCGTACCTCCGTAAGGCAGACGCTTCAAGCACTCAGGAAAGTGAGGAGAAAAGAGCATACATTCTTTGGAATCACGCATACAACATACAGAACAGCATTCGTTTCAATAAAGAACAAGCGCAAGGAACAAGCATCCGAGCCACATAATTGATGATGAAGCGCTACGCGAAGCACGTAGCGCTCCCCGCACACGTTTTGCGGTAGAGATTACTGTTGCGCTAGCTGCCGCGGCGACGGCAGCTTGCGTCGTGGGGAGTGACATCTCTGGCCCTTTCGCGTATAAAAGAACCAGCCTAGCAACTGATTTCATTGTTGTTGAAGCACCGTTATGGGTACGCAACGCATAGTGAGGATTCCCGAGGAGCAGCGTGTATACGAGGAGAGGCAAAGGGAAAAAGAAACAGCAATAGGACCAGCGGCGGCGTGCTGCCAAAGTAACCATTACTCCCACTACTACCATTACCCTAAATTACCATTACGACCATCAGTGTAAAGCAATAAAGCATTGCATATACCCTTCTCTGCAGTTGTAGCGGGGGTTTTCTACAGCTTCGCTGGATACCCACTTCCGCAGGGCTGGGATCGCCAGTAAGTTATTGTTTTGCACTTTTAATCTGTGAATATTTAGGATAAAAACCATGCGGTGTGAATGCGATATTTCATGTCATTTCTTTTCGGGGTGGCAATGTGAAAATTATGAGGAATAATTTAGTCAAGAATGTAAGAGATGGCATGAGCAGCTTTAGCGACAGAATAGTGTAGCAATATAACCCGCATATACGGTATGGATAAGCATATAGCATACATATACTTACCTAAATCTGTGCGGAGCCTCGAGGCAACGTCGACGGCGGCGACGACGGCGAGAATTCGCTTGGAGTGTCCATATAATTGCAACTGCAGTAAAAGAAAATGAAGCTCGAAATTTAATACTACGCAACACCTGCAAGTGCATCAGCCATGTACACAGGTTCAATGCCAATCTATCGACAATTACACAAAGACGAGCTACTCCATGACGTTAAGAAATGCTTAAAGGTACACCTCCAAAAAGCCGTAGAATATATCTGGGTACCAGGTCACGTGCGACTGCGGGGAAATGAAAGGGGTCAATCAGTTCGCTTGTGATGAACTAATTACTGCACGATGGAAGCATCCACAGTTTACATCCACATACAAGCCCGGAACAGCAATAAATGTTCTTTTTTTATTTGCACAGCTACAACCAAACTTCACAAGTGCACAGGGCACAGTTATTACGACAAGCTTAGCCGCGTTACCAGAAGTAGCAGGCATACACATGTTCGGTGGATCGAGGACCCACCACTTCGTCAGAAGTGGGGTGTACACTGCAACACCGCACATGCACTGTGGGAATGCTCCTGCATTACCGCTCCCATCAACACGTACTTCCCACTTCACTCGCCTTCTCTACACGCACGGCTGAGTGGCTGGCTCAGGCCACCATATATCTGAACCAGCTTTACATGCAGCGTAACTTGTCGGCACCGCACCAAGCCACGCTAAGTGAGGCTCTGGAGTGAGGGACTCCAATTTCCTTTAATTAAATAAATGAAGCGTTTTCTATTATTAACTCGCCTCCACCCAACTGTTATTTCATATTTTGTAGTAGAGCGCTCTCTTTCCCCAACTCTTTTTCTTTTCTTGTTGACAAACAGGCTCACCTAAAATACTTAGAGGCCATGGATACAGACGCCATTCATATGAAAAGGAAACCAAATACAAAACTACTCTCTCATGGTAATTGCACCAGTATTCCTTCTTCAGCACTTCAACTGAAAGGAACACCGTTACCGCGTAGGAGAAAATGCGGAATTTAGCTGTTCGAATCCCCGAGCATCCCACAAGTGACGTGGAAGTGCTTCTTCGCGGACAGCGCACCTTGAGTCATTATGAGCGCACCTTAATGGGAGCAACGTCATCCGCCGCATGCGTATAGCCAAAACTTGAATTTTTTTGCCCACGCGCTCTGAACCAGCCACAGCCTGCCCAAAGAAGGAAGCGTTGTCGTAGCTTGTTCTAGATGAAATAGGCCCGTTTACGAAGCGAGACACAAGAACGCAGTATTTACGGACGCCTTCAGGTCCAGGCATAATAATAGAAGAGTCGTTAAAATAATTACACCCATTTGTATTCTTTATATTCAAAAGCATAGCGATACCGCGCTTTGGTAACTCCTGCATACGTCGCATGTGTTCGGGCCTGTGCGCAGGAGTTCCAACGGCATACGAGGACTGTGAAATTCACGACTGCAATTACATTTTATGCACCATTTTATGCACCATGCACCATGTATTTGTCTTTCCTTTCGCACACGACCAAGCAGTAATGTTTATGTGCAGTATAACTCATTACAAGAGAAGGCGCAAGTATGCTTGCTTGGCGCTCTGTAATAATATGTCGACTGATTATTCGTTTCTTTTTTTTCTTTTCACCGCAAAGCGGGGTGGCATTTGCTCGAAGCAAAACGATTTATTTATTTATTTATTTATTTATTTATTTACTTATTTACTCATTTATTTATTTATTTATTTATTTATTCATATTGTTTATTTAGAAATGCACTGTCTGAGATGCAGGGGCTCAAGGCAGATGCAACTGCCTGACGAAGGTACCCCTACGCGTACATAGTACATTTCCGCTGAGAGGCGGAAATCAACAAGAACACAGCGAAACAATATAGAAACATCAAGAAAAGTGACAAAAAAGTCAATGGAAAAGGCAACTAAACAATAACTACAAGAAGCTAAAAAATGATTTACAATTCTTCTTGAGCCTGCAGTAAAACGCGCTTGCGCGCGTTTTACTGCAGAACGCTTTAGATCCAATAAAATAATAGCTCAAGCTCAAGACGTTTATTTTACTGCAGGCTCAAGAACGTTTTACCAATCCAATCCAATAAAATTTATACATGCATTATTCTCAGTAAGTAGGAATAATTTTTATAAACAAAGTTGGGAAATTGTGTAGAACTTTATACAGATATGTAGACATAGTTGAAATTATAAGATAGGCCCAAGTCAGGGTACAATTTGAAGTATCTGCCGAGGATCGCCATGTCCGAACTTTCACATACTATTGGCCCATTTGAGGGTGCAGCTCGAACATAAAATTGAGAAACGCCAAGCAGTAAGATGCTAAAGGATGGTTTTCGTAGCGGCCAGTAGCTAAGTCCAGACAGGTGAGAAAAATAAGAAAAGCCGAGTCTTTCCGCTTCGCCGATGGGTGGCGCACCCTTCGCAAACGAACACGAATCACAATTCTTTTGCTTGTCGAAATAAGACAGCTCGCTCACACCTACGAATGTGCACTCCAAGAAATAGCGCTTCAAGCAGTCTAAGCCGTACTGTGCAATAAATTTCGCCAGCTGGACGCGGAGCCTTCCAGAGGCCCTCCTGGCTAGAGGTCATCAAGGCCGTCGTTCACGAGGAAGAGAGGAAGCGTGCTCAGTGACACCGAGGACACTGAGCTGTACTCCGTGTCGGATGATGACTCGTCGGATGATAGATTCATCACTGTCCGCAGAAAGAGGGCCAAAAGGAGGACTGTCAACGCGAATACATCAACGCAAGCGAGCACGGCGACTCGGAAGTCAAGGCCTGAACACTGGCCTCCGTACCTGAGGGACCCTCAAGCAACCTCCGACTGCTAACAGACAAGAACTATCCGTTATCTTGGAAGGGGTCGTGCCGAATGAAATTAAGGACATTCGGATAAATACACGAAAAAAATTTCCTCGCAATCGATGTTTCGAACGGAGTGCGCTCGAAAAATTGAAGCAAATCTCGGAGCTAGGGCGCATCAAAGTGCGTTCCTATATCCCGATGGATGATGCATCCACTGTAGGTGTAATTTATGACACTGATGTCGCCATTCCCAACGCGGACTTGCCCACCCTCGTCAAACCAGCGAGTGAGGGTGTTGCCATCACGCGTGTGAGCCGCCTTGGAACATCGCGCTGCGTCAAAGTGATCTTCAAAGGACATTGCTTACCAACACACATCAAAGTCGGTGACTTCCGACACCCTGTTCGGCCCTTCGTACAAAAGCCTCTTCAATGTCATCAGTACTTTAGGCTTGGACATGTCAAGGGGGTCTGTCCAAACTCGTTACTGTGTCCCCGGTGTGCTGAACCTCACGCGGAGGGCACGTGCCGGGCTACTGTCCTAACGTGCGGCAACTGTAATGGTTGCCATGCTGCCTCGTCTAGGGACTGCCCTCGCATCAAGAAAGAGGTCGCTGTTCTCAAGCAAATGATTCGGGACAATTCGACTCACAGGGAGGCTGCTGAAACGATCCGGCGTCGGCGTCGGCGTCACCGAACCTCCTCAAAAAAGGCAGAGACATGAAAGGAGAGGGGCCCTTCCAGTGTAGCGCCGACATTCTCCTATCAGGCCAAAAAGGGGCTGAACAGCACAAGGAAGTCAGCAGAAAACAATCTTTCTCAGGAAGAATGGCCTTCGCTTCCGAGCCAGCAACTTCCCACAGAACCACAGATTGTCAAGGCCGCTCGGGAGCCTACTCATGCCGCTGATGACACGCCCAAAGCAGATCGACAAGTCATTTCAATGCTGCGTCCCCTCATAGATGCCATTCTAGTGATCCTGTCCAACCTTGGAACAATGTCTGCTCGAAATGCACTGAAAGTACTGGACGCCTTAAGCCCAGTGCTTGAGTCTCTCGAGTAGAGACATGGCCACCCATCGCCCATCCTTTCGAGAAGAAGTCAAGGCAGCGTCAATCATCCAGTGGAACGCAAGAGGATTAAGGTCATGCCTTTCAAACTTTCGTCAGTATATATATACTAATTTGTTCCCAATCATTGTCATATGTCAGCCTAACGTATCAAAACCAGTCAGATTATCAGGATACGAAGCTATTATATCCGCGACGACTGAAGCATGCAGCAATGTCATCGTTTTTATTCGTCGAGAACTGACCTATGTTTGCCAGCCAATTCCACCTCATGATAACAGTCAATATATATTGTTTGCCTAACAATTAAAAAGGGCAAACTCATGTTTACACTTGTAGGCGTTTATATATCACCTTCAAGTAATTTTGATCCCAAAAGATTAACGAACATCTTGTCGGCGTGCCCTGCTCCATATGTCATTATCGGAGATTTTATTGCACACCATATGGCGTGGGGAAGCACAAGGAAATATGCAAGAGGGCAAAGACTTGCAAGCTTCGCCTACAACCACGGCCATTCACTCCTGAATGACGGCAGCCCAACGTTTATACGAGGCGTGAATCATGGCAGCTGTCTTAATCTATCTTTCGTCTCCAGCTCTTTCACAAGATGTGTTAAATGGTTTTCGGATATCGAGGCACACGGAAGTGATCACATTCCCACGTACCTTGTCATAAAAGGGATGTCCAGGTCCTTCCCACGGAACACCATTCGATTAATTGACTGGACTAATTTTACTTCCACCATAGAAGATGCTTGTCGGGAGGGCTTGTCCTCTGGATTAGAGGAAACAATCAAGTCTGCAATACGAGATGCCACGCGCACGGTCACGCTTTCGTTGAAGCACGCGGAACTGGATATAGAGTTGGAGCGACTTCGTGCGCTCCGTCATCGTGCAGAGCGGCGTTACCGGCGTACAAAATCCGTCGAAGACCATAGGACAGCCAGACGACAACAAAAGAAAATTCAACGTCGCATGGATAGATTGGCATCTCGTTGTTGGACAATGTTTTGCCAGTCACTAGACCCCCGAAAGTCACTATCCCACATCTGGAGAACCAGACGTGGTCTGCGTTTCCTCCCCGAACAAAGCTTCCCATTCAAAGCGCTGGCGCTCTTCCAGAGGCGATTGGATGCTGATGCTACAGAAGACTTTTGTGCAAGGATCGCTGGCCAAGCAACCGGTCCAGGATTTCCAGCCCCCAGTCACATCCCTGTTTCACGTGACTGCCGCATGGATTTTCCTTTCATAATGGAGGAACTAGAAGTGGCTCTTGTTCTATGGAGGCGTTCTTCATCCCCAGGACCAGATGGAATATCCCGCCGCGCCTTGAACAACCTGAGGGATGGCGCACGGAGAGAACTGTTACATCTATATAACGTATATTTGCAAGGTGGCATGGTACCCAAAGAATGGAAGACAAGCCGCTTGGTCCCTCTCCTGAAACAAGGCAAGTCCCCACTTGAACTCCCCTCATACCGCCCGATAGCGCTGGCTAGCTGTGTGGGAAAGATAATGGGAAAGATGATCCTTGCCCGCTTGGAGTGGTACCTGGAACACTACAACCTGCTACCAAATTGCAAGGCTGGTTTTCGCCGAGATCGCTCATCAATAGACAGTGTTGTTGATCTCGCTACGTATGTCCAGCATCAAAAGTCACGCGAAAGATTATCTGCAGCTTTGTTCTTGGATGTCAAGCGGGCATACGATAACCTATCTCACGATGCTATCCTCGATGCTCTTGAGATGGTTGGCATAGGTGGTCGAGTTTTCCAATGGATTTCTCATTACCTTTTTATGAGATCTTTCTTTGTGTGTACCGGCAATGATAAGACACCACGACACTACACCTACCGAGGTGTTCCTCAAGGTGGTGTACTAAGCCCTACCCTATGTAACCTCACGCTCATTGGTCTCGTTGAGCATCTGCCAGCAGCGATCAAGATATCAATGTACGCAGACGACATATGTATATGGACTGCAGGTGTGACACATCCTCAGATACGTGCAAGACTTCAAAAAGCTGCTACCCTGACAGCTATATAGCTGCTAAACCAAGGTCTTGAAATTTCATCACACAAATGTGCACTGATGGCGTTCACTCGCAAACCAATGGCACCCTACGCTATCTCAATAAATGGCCAGATAATTTCTTACGAGAAGACTCACAGATTTCTTGAAATAATCATTGATAGAGATCTCTCATGGAGCCCACACGTGACCTACTTGAAACAGCGTCTGACAGGAATCTCCCAGCTTTTCAAGTTTCTGTGCGGAAAGACTTGGGGAATGTCAGTGCATGCAATGTTGGAATTGTACAGGGCCTTTTTTATGGGCTTCTTGAGATACAGTTTGCCCGTACTGACCAACACTTGCCAGACAAATCTTCGTGCTCTACAGGCTATTCAAGCTCGGGCTCTCAGGGTTTGTCTTGGTTTGCCAAAATGCACATCGACAGTAGCGACTATTGCGGTCACCCGAGACCAACCCATACAAACACACATTGCGGTGGAAGTGTTGAGAGCGCCCATTAGGCAGGTTGCCCGTGCCCGTTCCCACCATCTGGCAACACTACCGTCAGAAAGGCTGCAGGCATCATTTTGTACCACGATTTCGGATTATTACACCTGCCTTCCATCAGGCTTTACCCCCGCAACTAAGCCATCGATTCCTCCATGGTGTTTGGCTCGACCTACAGTGCACCTCACCATAACAGGAATAAGAAAAAAATTGAGCTGTCATCACCTACTCTTAAACAACTAACTCTGCTCCTTTTGCACGAGAGCTACGCCGACCACGTACATATCTATACTTATGGATCGGCTACTCTCCAGTGCTCCTCTGGAGCCGTGGTTCTCCCAGCGAAAGCCACCACCATCAGTTTCAAGACATGTCACCCAACGACACCGATGGCTGCGGAACTTGCAGCTCATCGCGCTGCACTTCGTCTCGTCAGCCAAGAACGACCTCGAAGATGGTCAATATTCAGTGACTCGAAGGCAGCACTGCAGTCTTTGCTATCAGCCCTGCTGCGTGGACGACACGAACAACTGGTATACGAGATTAGAGAACTAATCCATACCTTGACTGAGAAAGGACACCAAGTGACATTTCAGTGACTTCCAAGTCACTGCGGCGTCATAGGAAACGAACACGCCGATAACGCTGCTCGGTCGGCTCTTCAAGGCGGCGAAGAGGAGCCGATACCATTATCAAGGACAGATGCCGCAGGAAAACTTCGAATGCTCAGCCGAGATATCACGTTCTCATTGTGGAATGCAGGAAGTTTTTAAAACAACCGGCTGCACAACCTAGACCCTTCTCTTCGCCTTTGCATTCCAGCTGGACTCTGCCGTCGCGAAGCTACCCTGCTTTGTCGAATATGGCTAGGGGTGGCGTTCACCAAGTATTTTGCTTTCCAAATCGGATCGGCTGACGACGCCTCGTGTGATAACTGTGGCAACGAGGAGACTCTTCAGCACCTTCTCTGTCACTGTCCTCGCTATAATTTACAGAGACGGTCGCAACGGAAACGCGATAGGGCGCTTTGACCGAAGACCTCTAACAGAGGAACTTATATTAAAATGCCGCCATCACAAGCCGTCGCAGCAGAGGGCGACGAGGGCACTGTTGCAGTTTTTAAGGGCTACAGAATTGGACAATCGGCTGTAGCATGAACAGATGTTCATAGTGCTGCAAGTGCTACTGTGCTGTGCGGTGACAGTGTGCGGCGACAGTGACCAACTGTGATTGTATGTCAGTGCTCCTTTCTTTCTTTATCTCTACTTTGTTATCACTTTACCGCCCCCTCCCCTCTTTCCCCAGCGTAGGGTAGCAAACCGGATCTTCCCCTCTGGTTAACCTCCCTGCCTTTCCCATTTCCTATATATATATATATATATATATATATATATATATATATATATATATATATATATATATATATATAACGTGAAGCAATGACACGACAGGGTTATTTCTCGTAACACATAAATACCCTAGAATGTGGTTGGGAAAACGGCGCCGCGGTAGCTCAATTGGTAGAGCATCGCAGCTGCAATGCGAAGACGTGGGATCGTTCCCCACCTGAGGCAAGTTATGTTATTATCCACTTAGATTTCCATTGTTTTGTTATTTCTTTAACTCGATTATTAAGTACAAGTAATTTCCCCTGAGTGGTCCTTGGTGTCTTTGTCGGCTACTTGTGATATATATAGCAAATCCGTTCTGCAGAACCCACAAGGTAGAAGAAGCGCCATGAAAGAAAAAATTGCGATCCTCTTCAATGTAGTACGCAGCTGCGAAACCGTATGGGCTTCCTACACACACATATTTCACGGCTTCGCAAAAGTTTTTTTCCCGTATGCCCCTGTGCCAATCTCAATTCCGGTCTGCAATTGAGCTTTGCACTATCACGGTTCTCGGTGTCCATCTTCAGAACAAACATAACTTCGCTTACTCTCTTTTCATTACTGGATTTGAGTGAAGTCAAGTCAAGTTTGAAATACAGTTTAACGCTCGAAGTCACAACCTATGTATGCTACAGTAACTCTTTCTTTTTTTATTTTTCTTAGAATTAGTGAAGTGACAACTGCTGGTATTCACAGATAAGCTGTAATGTTTGCGCGGAACATTCGCAGCGCTAAAGGAAAATTAAATATGATGGTTATTTTCATGCTTCCCAAAGTACCCTTTCCGGAGTTTCTTTTTTGTTCAGTAAATTACGTGTGTACTACACCATCAGAACATAATTGACATTTTGTAACTGTGAACGTGTATTCTTAGTGCCGTACTCTACGCACGATTGAACATCCACTCCTTCCCCGTAATACGCCGAGACATCATTGGGTCCGCTCGAGAATCCAAACCCAAAGAGCCCCTCAAAAATAAAGTGCGTGGGCACTGGACGCGGGTCGTTCGGGCGCGTGGGTCCCCTTCCCGTTTCCGTGAAGTGATGTGCGCAGGAACCGGAAGTCGGGGAACGGGGTTTCCGGTTGAGTCGTCCCTTTTCTTCCTGTCATTGGAGTGGTCGAGGCTTCTCGCCGGCTGCGGAGAGAACACAGCGGGAGTGGAAACGCCCAAAGGTGGCTAGCTCCCCATTCCCCAGTCATCCGCTGCGAAAGCGTCGTTGCCGGCGGCCGCAGTATAGGGACCCCAGCTCGACTAGTTTCGCGGTTATGACCGTCCTTACGACAAGTGGCCCTCCACTTTCGTTTCCGTTATTTCCCAACTACGAGAGTGTTCCGGCACCTGTGCTTATTTTCTCACAGCCGAAACGCTGCTCTTTAGCGTCATCACTTTAGTACGTCGCCTTATTTGGAGTTAATTTTATATGCCGTACCACTTTGTGCCCTTCATGGGGAGCAAAACTATATTCGCATTCGGGAGCGCACGACTAAGCGGGAGCCAAATCCAGCATGCTAGGTCACCAGAAAATAAAAAAAAAAGCATACAGTGAACAGGGGATGTGGAGGAGCTGCACAGAAAACGGATGATTAGTTATCAGCGACACAGCCGCGTTAAGCTCCCAGTTTTTTATGTGTTGTTGAATTTCCTGCGTTCTTCCTACGAAAAAGAAGAGACCGACCTTCGTGCAAGGGAGCGCGTTCGAAGTTAGACTGGGAGCCATTTTTTTTTACTTTCTGGGCTCAGGTGGAAGCTAATAAACGCCTATCTGAGTCAAGTCTTTGTCGGCTGTTCCGTGCGCCACATATTCAATAGTGTTTCACGCGCCCGATAGGAACCAATGAGCTGCCGGAATTTGGTGGACAACCGTGTCCAAAAACGAAGTTACCTTCTCTTTATGGCTACTTGAACTAATGGGTGCATCTCATTTAGCACATAGTGCGAGGCAATTTAGAGTGAAAGTCTGAATACAGGCACCGAGATTCGGCTGCCACGTTCGTTTGTATGTTTCTTCTTCTTCCCTTCTTTTTCTGAGAACAAAGTATCATTGTGTCTACCGAAAAGCGCGCGTTGGTTGCCTTTACGTGCAAACTTATATATGCAGGGGACCAATTGCAATCTATGCTCACTGACCTGGAGAGGCAAAGCAGAAGAGTGGGTCTAAAAATTAATCTGCATAAAACTAAAGTAATGTTTAACAGTCTCGGAAGAGAACAGCCATTTACAATAGGTAGCGAGGCACTGGAAGGGGTAAGGCAATACATCTACTTAGGGCAGGTAGTGACGGCGGATCCGGATCATGAGCCGGAAATAATCAGAAGAATAAGAATGGGCTGGGGTGCTTTTGGCAGGCATTCTCAGATCATGAACAGCAGGTTGTCATTATCCCTCAAGAGAAAAGTTTATAATAGCTGTGTCTTACCAGTACTCACCTACGGGGCAGAAACCTGGAGGCTTACGAAAAGGGTTCTACTTAAATTGAGGATGACGCAACGAGCTATGGAAAGAGGAATGATGGGTGTAACGTTAAGGGATAAGAAAAGAGCAGATTGGGTGAGGGAACAAACGCGAGTAAATGACATCTTAGTTGAAATCAAGAAAAAGAAATGGGTATGGGCAGGACATGTAATGAGGAGGGAAGATAACCGATGGCCATTAAGGGTTACGGACTGGATTCCAAGCGAAGGGAAGCGTAGCAGGGGGCGGCAGAAAGTTAGGTGGGCGGATGAGATTAAGAAGTTTGCAGGGACGACATGGCCACAATTAGTACATGACCGGGGTTGTTGGAGAAGTATGGGAGAGGCATTTGCCCTGCAGTGGGCGTAACAAGGCTGATGATGATGATGATGATGATGATGATGATGATGATGATGATGATGATGATGATGATGATGATGATGATGATGATGATGATGATGATCCCATTATAGCACCGGCCAACATGTGTCCTACATGACCAACACGCGTGCTGCTACGCATCGCTTCCTGGGCATCATCATTGACCGCAACCCCTCGTGGAGAAATTGGCCAGAAATAAGCAGAGTCGTATTAACTTAAGAGGGCCGCCGAGATCGCAGGCAGAGTAAAGCAACTCGAGAGCAAACTTTGAAAGTACCTCAGTGTCTTAGTGAGTATTTCAACTGTGTGGGGAAGTCGAGGTACACAGTGTTAGAGTAATTAGTATTGGCGCACTATTCGGCTGAACGTCGGCGGAACTCTGTGTGAATTTCATGATTTTCTGATAAGCTTTCACAGCTAAGTTAATAACGGAGGGGTCCTTACTCCGGACTCTCGTTTCAGTGCGTTCACTGGACTACGTTCCGCATCGCCGCACTGGGAGGGGAGATACATTACCTTCTGCTGCAGCCCCCTCGTGGTTAGACGTATTGCGAGTTCGCCGCTTTATTTATTTTATTTTTATTTTTTTGAGCTTCAGCAACCTAGGGAGTTGTGGGAGGCAGAAAGAGTCGGAGCGTAGCGAGCAACGAATCGCTCGACTAACACACTGGCCTGCGCAAACCACCTGTCCCTTAATGGTGACAACCACTATAGAGATTACAAGTGGGATCTTCCAGTACTACCGTAGGTTGGTCCGTGCGCCATCAAAGAACACCGCTGAAATGCATGAAACGAAGAAAGAAAGAAAGAAAGAAAGAAAGAAGGAAAGAAAGAAAGAAAGAAAGAAAGAAAGAAAGAAAGAAAGAAAGAAAGAACCTTTGCTGAGGGCGGGATGCGAACTCATGACTCTTCGGCCAAGAGCCAGGTGTTCGAACCACTAATGACGATGGTCGTCGGGAAGAAGCAGCAACAATGCGTATTTTGGCCATAGCGCACCGGCAATTACATACGCCGCGAATGTGCATGGACCATTAACAGCTACCACTGCCGACAATGTCTGTTGCGCATAGGAAACAACGGCTGTGTCATTTAGTCTGATTGTAGCCGCTGTCCTGTCATCTGTGCTGTTTTTATTTTAATATCGACATTACAAATGAGAACAGATGATAACATACGGGATCTCCGGCAAAAAATTGCGGACAAGCACCGATATGGCACAAAAAAAAATGCTTTCGGCTTTGCCCAAACTGAAACCCAGAAGAAAGCCGTTAAACGTGCGAAAAGAAAATCCGTAAAACGCAATTTGAAATGACGTCGCGCAAGCTAGTCGTGAACAGCATACACCTTTTGGGGTCTAGTTTATTATTTTCGTGTGTTCCGTTCTCCTTTACTTTTTTTGTTTTACTAAGCGACACAATACTCCTGTAAGAAGCCGGAGAAAGGTCTGAATAATTTTTTGTGAGAGCTGTAGCTTATTTTAACTCAAGCACAAATTCAAACCGATACAATGAACTCGGCGCTTTCCGAAATACATGCAGTAACGCTATAAACATGATTATGAGACGCTGACATACAAGAGCGCACAGCGCTTCAATGCGTTAGAGTCCTTCATTATTCGGCGCGTAAAACACAAACAGTTGCTTCGCAAAAGATCGAAAAGCGCAGAAAATCGATGCTGAAGCAGAGAAGGGTCGACATTCACAATATAAAGCATCCCAAGCCCATTCCAACAATACAAATACTGCTGGAGCTTACATTCCCGTAACTATAAACACTACAGATAGTCGCTGAATGCGCCCATTTCGCTAACCCAACACTAAACGTCCACCATATAAATCTTGGAAAAGGGCCGTGGTTACAACGTATAAGTATACACCTAGATTGATGCGGTGCCGAATACATTTGTACATCTATACACGCAATTTTTTTTTGTATTGATTTTGTCGTTTGCTGATGGTTAGGTTAGCACTAGTAAACAGTTCATTTCACGCTGAGAGAGTACTTGTCTTCTCCATTTGTTTCCTTCTTCTGTAATCTGCTTCACCGGTACTGTGGTTCCATTTCCGTTGTGTCAGGCTGAAAGATCACAGGAACCGGGGTTGAAATAGAAGTGTCCCAAGACGAAGCAAAAATCGATCGTTCCCAGTTCACGTAAGACGTCGTCCCGTTTCACTGATGAACGTGGCCTGAGGCGAATTTCGATGCGTGGTCAGCGTAGCCACCTAGGTGGCTTGTGTACTTCTTTTATTATTGTTTTCCGGGAAGAAATTCGCCGAGGTTATTTTTCATATTGTAGCTGAAACCACCAGGAAGACAGCTCCGCTTGCTATAAAGCGGCACTCTCGAAGAATCGTTTTCTACGGGTGAGCGAGTAAGGAGGGCGGCTACTTGTCGACATTCGCTCGCCCTTTTTTAATGCGAAAGCATTCTGTGCCCCATTACGCGAAAATCCGGCGTCGTTGTCGGCGGCGTGACCGAATGGTGGCACCAAAAATGGCCTACGGCAAAGGGTAAAACCTCATGAAAAAATTACTCGAATTAACGTCAAATTTCTCAGGGAGTAAACAAAGTAAATTACTGCCTTTGAAAAGAATATTACTTAAATTTCGGCCTGGGTGGGAATCAAACCCTGGCCTTCGGGGTGCGAGCCGAGCACGCTTCTCCGACGCCACGGCTGCTCCACGGTTTTGCTTGACTAAACGTGCGACCTGATGTGTGCCTCTTTGGGCACGAGACGACGCAGCCAATGGGGAGGAGGTGGCGTCGTGGGTGTATAAAATGAGCATTAAACAAAAAGCAATAATGTCCAATTGAATGCCGCTGAGCGGTCCTCTGTTATGAACTCATCGAGGGCAAGCGAGCGCGTTGAGATACTTGGCGCGTTTTCATTTGGCCTTACCGAGGCGCAGTTAAAACGCAGGCGAGAGTTCGCGCGGACAAGGAACGCGCAGAAAGAAACCTTTTACCAAAGCGACTATAATGCTTTCGCATTCCCACACGTAAGCAGTCTTAAGTGTGTCTGTTGAATTTTTCGTAAATAGTCATTTGACGCATACTTTCTACCGTAATGAGCCTTCTAGCATGTTAATATTAGCATGCCATCTAGGCTGTGAAGTTTTTATACGTACACTACTCTCATGCAAAACAAGCGCGACAAACTAGAGGCAATCATAGTTATGATGTACGTTACAGAAAGCCAGAAGGTAAAAATTTATCCACAACTCTGCATTACCTAACCTTCACGGCTCACACAGAACCTCTTCGACGTTTAGCAGGGGCAATGAGCATTAAACTGAACGACCTCGCTTGCAGCTGTGTGGATGGGAATACGCTTTGCGGCAGCTAGTAACAGGATCATTCATTTTACCCATTCGTAGTGGCCATCATAGTAGGTTGCATCGGACTTTCAATCAGCCGCGCGTTTCATGCAGCGATAAGTGCCCCTGATTACAAGAGATGAAAGAATTTTGACAAGATGATTTTTACTGGACACATTTCTTAGCAGCGGCAAGCGCAAACAGTCGTGCGATAATTGTCAGGGAGGCATTTAACTAACTGACTTTTACTATTTCGCCATTACAATGAAAACTTTCAATGTGCACAGAAGTTCGTAATCGAAGCCTGTCAATGCAGAAGGCGTGTCCGCTTTGTAGGAATATAAAGACCAGCATCAGTTTCGGCATATCCCTCGTTGAAGTTGCCGTGAAATTCAATAGAGTTCCACGTATAATTTTTTTAAAACTATATCCTTCGTTGAGCCCTCAAAGACAATACTACTTGGAAAAGCAGTGCATTTGATAAGGTGCAGGGGCCCTGGTTGTGAACCACAAAAGCGTCACGTCGAGTTACATAATTCGTCGAACGTTTGACAGGCTGCTTTTGTCCAGGCATTGAGAGCGCACGTGCTTAGCTTTCACAGGCTCCTTCGGCTCACATGTTGCAAGCCGACGTGCCTACAATCGTTCCCTCTCTGCGGCTAATATATATAAAGAAATCAGGACAAAGAAAAGAAATCACGCTTATACTAAATTGCTCCAGCGCGTCGGCTGCAATTGAGGTAGTGAACGAAACGTGTACAGAAAACTGGAGAACGAACGTGAGAAGTTCGTGGTTGCTTTTCTCCACTGCTGAAAACTCGTTCATCGTTTCGAGGTAAATTTCAGCAGCTCGAAACTTGTTTTGTGCTGATGAAGACCAGCTGCGCCGGTCTCTACGGACGGTTAAGGCTATGCTAGAGTATAATGGCACAAGGAACATTGTTCTCCCTTGTCTACGTACGCAATGTAACATTCATTTCGTGCTGTACGCGTCTCACGTTCAGTTAATGGGAAAAAAGAAAGCATAATGATGTATATGCGCGAGCCGGCTAAATCTAATAAAATATGGGCGAGTGCCAAATGCGATGTGCCGCCTTTTCTGTGTGCCTATAAGCACACTGATTGGCTTCCAATATCGTCACTAACCTCCTTTCCGGACATCGTTACTTCCATCATGCATTCACTTTATGCATTAAAACACTTTAGCCGTGGCAATGACTTCCATCAGTTCAGAGGACCTCGCCTACAAAGGTGGCTCGTCTGCGAACACTTTTGCAACGCGTCGTTTGGCAGGCGCGAGTAGGTATGGCGCGCCCATTAAATATATTGACACTAATGAAGTACGTGAAGGGAGCACCCGGATCGTTACGACACAGTTACGTCATTTTAACGTCGAAGTGAGGCTACTCTGTGCGCCACTCGCGCGAACAAGCGATGCGAACCACGGTTGCATAACGATGCGTACAGTGCTATACGGGTAATTGCTTGGCGATAAGAGGCAGTCCACCCGTAAGTGTGCGCGGAAATAGTGTGTGGAACTGCGCACTCTGTCAGAACCGAGTTCAGTACGCTAGTAGAGGTATGGATTAGAGGTAGCGTAGACGTATACATTTCTCGAGTCGAGGTACAAAGTAAAGAAGGAGACGTCGCAGCCAGATTACGATAATGTCGTTTGCTATTGGTTATCACGAAGTCCTTCCGGCCGTTATTATTGCCCCGCCTATTCAAACAGACTTAAGGCGCAGAAATATTATCCGTTAACCAAACAGAAAACTACTTTAAATGTAATTGGCTGTGCTCGGAAGAACAAGCCCAGTTGCAATGACTGTCTTCAGGAAGTGTTTTAAGTGAGGCCCTCAACTTTTCTTTAGAAATAGGTACAATTTTTTGAGAAATATACAGCATCAAGAACACTGAAAGCTCGAGTTTTCTAATTATGTGGCTTTGTTGAAGAAATAAAGTACATCACAACTCAGTGAAGCCCTTTTAACAGGCGCCTAGAAGAAAAATGGTAGCCACTTTATAAGCGACTCTACAAAATGCTATCTTATCAATATATAATTGCAAACTTCGTGGTAGTGGGCGATTTAACGCCAAGTATAGTTTAGAACACGGACACATAATCACAGCACAGGATCGCAATGAATGCAACTTAATGCTGGAGTAGTTTGTGGAGGTCTGTTGTTCTTCAAAATCGAAATGATGGCTCGGTTGCCTCTTCTGCCATAGCTTTCGATGTCCTTATTACAAAGGGGCTTGTACTGACTATAGTCTGCGACCAACGCAACTTAGCGCAGTCGCGAGCGATCGTCTCTGTGCAATGTATCGAGGAGTCATACTGGAATGGTTTCCAAATTCTCCTATCGATCACAGCGTTGTCAGCCATTTAAACTCACCCCCCCCCCCCCGCTCCACTTGCCCTCGAAAGCCGAACGGTTTCACAGAGGCCACTTCTAGCCATAGCCAACAAAGCAGGGTAGCCACGCGTCGACAGAGTCCAGATTGTATGCGAAGGCGGAGAGAAAAGTCCAGGACTTGTGCCGGTCCGTTGGAAAACTAGGCATGCGACGCACGGAGAACATGAAGTCTCGTGTAGGCACGCGAAGCTTCCTAGCTGCATCTGACATTGACAACGGTATCGATTACATGTGTGCTGTCTTCAAGAGCTGGCCGATGAGCGTATTTGGAGGGCTCGTTACCTATGACGCAGCAGTGAGATAGAATTCACTGAAATGTGAGGCGGTGTCCTTTCTCGGTTGAGGCATGAATAGGCTCAACATTGCAAAAACATGCAGTGGCCATGAGAGATGTCGTAGTAGAAGGCTCCAGATTAATTTTGGCCACCTGTGGATCTAATTTTGGGCATCCAGTTCTCGATGTACAGAGGTCAACAAACTTTTGTAGAACGCGCGGAACCACATGCTAGGGACTTTGCTGGCCACATCTAAAGATGACGTGCGGGGCAAAATCGGCTGAGTGTGAGCTTGCGTAACTGCGTTTACAGTTTGCATTGAGTTCTCTCGACCGTGTCTCGACCGTGCTCGACATGGTGGTCGCCTCGCGCTTTGGTAGCTGCTTTGGCCCTCAGCAGAGCGTTCTAAACAGCTACGTTGACCTCTGTACCACCTTTTCTTTCTTCTTTTTTTGTCGGAACTCGGTAGCCGCGCCCACGAATGAAACCAGCGACCTTGTACTTCACTGCGGAACAGCATAGTCAATGTCCCATGTTCTTAACGTGCCAATAAAGCTGTCTACAGCGTATCTCTCAGCGGGGTTCGGCACGTTGTGGAAACGCGTTTACAGCTTTGGTTCCCGCCTGAGAAACCACCTTTCCATAGTGAGAAACTCAGACATGTTATTGTGTTGAAACTTCGGTGCGTGTTAAAAAATATTGGACAGTAGAAACCTTTCCAAGCCATCTTTGCGGCATCCGCAATGTCCAAGGTCTTACTGCTTTCAAAGCGTCTACCAGCGACATAGCTTCTCGTTGTCTCGAAGCATGACTTTATTTTCTTTTCGTGTATTTTTTTTTTTTAGTTCTACTCGTTCAGCGGACATCATGGGCTGCAGATGCGAAGGAAGTTTTAGCGTTTCAATACGAATGCCGACAGTTGCTCTACGCGATCACCATCTTCTGCCGTTGTCGTCATACATGAAGTCGAAGCGTCATCTGTGCACTTCACAAGTCATTGAACCACTGCATTTGGACTACGCTCGCGCGTCCATCTGAAGTGCTAATAGTCTACCTTGTAAGTGATTACACAGCGACACAACCACGAGATCAACTGGCTTTCCAAAGCAGTGTATTTACGCTTAGGAATCAAAGAAAGCTAACTGCAGCAATCTTTGACTAATCATGACGAGCAAGCAGCAAGACTAGATCACGTGTTAGAATATGGTCATGTTGCGCTAGCATGGCGGCACGGATTACGTTCTCCCAGTACCATTCACCGGAACGCTGACCGAGACCCACACGTAGGAGCCGGGCCAGTCTACAGCTTGGGCGCTGAGTTCTCGTCGCGGCCGCAGGGGGCAGCACGTCGGCGCTCCGGGCCGCGCGAGCGCTCGCGGTTCGCTTCGCGCGCGGCTTCAAGCGCCACTTGGTCGAAGAGAGGCGCGCAGATTGGCGCTGTTTCCTGTAGTGCGCGCATCTCTCGCGGCTCGAGTCTCGGCACGTTTTGGCGCCGTCACCCCTCGTCGGACAACCGAGGATACCAACACCGGCGAACCAGCACGCCTCGCGGAGGATGACGCGCCGCCGTGTCGTTTCGGGCTCCATCAACTGGCGCTCGTACTGCTGCTGGACAACGCTCGCGCTCTGCCATGTGATCGGCTTCGCCGGTGAGTTTTGTGCACTGCCGGCCGTCTTCGCATTAGAAATGCATAAATGATTTTGCAGTTTCCAAACACGGACCACCAAACACTCCCTATTTCGCTCGCAAAAATGACCCATTGGTTATATAAACACAATGGCAAGACACTATAGTGCGCGAGAAATTGTAGCTGGGAGATTTTCAACACTCTTACTGTGCCTCTAACCAACATTTCACGAACCAATTAGTTTGTTTCGTAAGGTACATGATAAATTATTAAATTATGCCCATTTGCACATGAGGCATGTTGCACTTTACAGTTACTTAAAATGTAAGAGAGGTGTCCCGTACGTTGAACCAGCTTGAAAACCCATTATTTTCTTTTTTATTTTCTGATTTTTCTTTCTGGCGTACTAGACTGATGGGACACGCGACCGGAAGTTGCTTACTGCTGTCGCGGCGTTGGCATAACTGTCTATACGCGTACCCCGATAGAAAGTGTATAACTTAAAAGATGCGTGGATTAAAATAATTAAGCAAGGAGGAGGGGGCGGAACAAGGCGACATACGCCTTGCCTTGTTGTTCATTAACTAGAAACACATCGCAAGACAGGCTACCCTCCCCCTCCCCCTCAAGCATCTGTTAAATAAAGACAGATTTAAAAGACCAACGCTACTGTCCCAAGAAAGGCAGCAAACGTACTGGAAATAAAACATGCCACACACGTAGCAGAGTCACCCGAGCGTGCTAGCACTACTCAAACAAAACGGTAAAGATGAAGCAAATTGTATTTTGTGAATTCGAAGAAAAATTCGTACGTGAACTTCACAATTGATGTCCCTGTCACTGCTTTTATATTTTCATCGTCTTAAGCACATTAATGTCAGCGAAGAGGTGTAGCCGGCGCCACCTAGAGGAACCAATGTCTGCTTGGATACAGCTAACAATAACGAAAAGAAATCTAACAGACTCAGCTATCAGATAGCCTATACGCAAGCATTCGAAAAAAATCATAATGCTTTTTATTACAACCAAAAGTAAGAACACACAGACACGCAAATATGCGAGCAGGCAGTTAAGCGCATCTAGCCGTCAGTGTAAACAGAGCCAGGTGTGTTGAACAGTAGGCAAACGTAGAATCTGCACAAATGTGCATCCGTGAGTGTCCAAACGCAACTGAAGACTGCGCTCCACATATCACAATATGGAACTCAAGTACGGGGATATGTTTTTATGCTTCTAACTATCTAATGCATCTTCTACCCCCCTACCTTCTGTTTCGCAAAGGAAACATAAAAGACGCCAAACACCAGCGCTCTTACACAAGCTCTGATATCTGATTGCCACCTCTTTTCGTGCAAGCAGGCAGCAACATGTACTGGTGCTATAGTTATCATTTCAACAATTGGGACCTCAGTGCTGCATGTTTTCTTGGTCTTTACTGACGCAATGTAATCTTGGTATCTCTACGCACTGCTGCAACATTACTCAAATAAATACGACAGAGGAAACAAAAAAAGAATAGCGAGATCACATGTGGGAACTACTATACTGCGCCACCCAGTAATTAATGGTGTCGAGGTGATATGGAAAGTTTTGTCCTGTCGGCCATTGTCTTCTGACTTTTATTTTTCATGTTCATGATTCTTTTTTTCTTGGAGTGTTGGGGCAATCTGATCATGCAGCGAAGGTGATTTTTATTTTAATCCGAGGAGGGTTGCCTTATTAGGTACAGAAATATGCATCCACGCTGCGTTTGACGCCTCGTATGTGGTTTCTGTGTTGCCACAAAAAAAAAAAAAGAAGGAAAGAAAAGAAGAAAAAAAGAACAAAAAAAGAAGAAACAAAAAAGAACTTGCTTTCCGCGTTACATCTATCGCCCTGAACTTTCGGCTGTTGACTGGGGGTTGCAATTATTGGGATTTGAGGCTCGTACAGACGCAGAAGGCACATGTGAAAAAAAAAGGCACGATTTTTTTTTTTCTGAAGCTGCCGACCACTTCTATAAGCCAACTTTTCTTTCCTTTTAGAAATCCTTCTTCTTTTTTTCTTTTCGAGCAGTCATTTTTATGTTTTAACAGTTAGGTCAAGATACGTCTGGAATCTTGTTACCACTGGTTCTCGATTTCTTAGTTTATTGTACAGAACCATATTTTACTATAAGCTATACTAAACTTTAGTATAAACTATACTCATTTCTCAAATTGCTCAAACGCGTACTCATTTCCAAGAGCTAGAAAAAGAACGTTGTAGTTAAAAACAATAGATTCCGTGACGTCGTACTGTTCAGAAACGCTCAAATTATTGCGCGTCGTGTTATGAACGAGACTGCTTCTGGAGCTTATTTTTGGCGATCGTGATGGCGGGCCCTGCGGTTTCCCAGTTTCCCACGCTCTCATCATTTATTAAACCACAACGAAACAGCAATCTTTATTTCAGAAGCTTTTTTTTTTTTTCGTTTGATTTCACACAAATTTCGAGAGCGTAAACTCAAGTCGTGCTTTGCAGTGCCACAGAGCACAGGTTTGTAGAGAAGTCACCCTGATTTTTCAGTACAAGTCGTGGTGCGCGAAAGCGCCACGTATATTATGAGAGAATATTACTGCTACACCAGTTAAAGGGACCGTAAAAGAAATAACGTCATGCACATTATTAAACGGCACTTTAAAACATGAAAAAGCCATCCTTGTCGTGACAAGAGTCTTGGTAGGTCAGAAAAGACGCAATAACGAAACACCGGTGGCGCCGCCGTCTTGAAGTTGCCGCACCACTGCGCCGTGACGTCATGCGTTTTACCGGCGACTGTTAGGCTTAGCTAATTTTTGAAATGTAAAGGTGCACTTTATTGCACTCTAAAATAGTCAACGACTGAAGTTAGCAAGTTTCAAGAACTTTCACTGAGCCACGGCGGCCCAAACGCGTAAAGATACCTTGAAATTCTTGACGTCACAGTGACGCGCCGTCAATAGGGTTTCGGCCCGAAATTTAAAAAAAAGAAACCTTTGACCTTCGTTCTCACTTCCGATAATAAACCTTCTGCCGCGAAATTAATGATAATGGAGATTTCCAAGACTACTTCGTTAGTCTTAATTAATTTAGTGTTCAACCTAGCGACGTCCTTCCACCGAATTCTCGTGACATCCTCCTACAGCAAAGGCAGGAGCGGAGACGTTTTGGACATCCTCACTCCGATTTAAACAGCGAACAGGAGAGGGTCTGGCGTCGTATTCAGACGAATACATACCCCAACCTGCACCACCTACACAGAATACACCCCACGAGGTTCACTGACGAGTGCCCGTGACGCACAAACACACCCACACTAAAACACATCACATGGGAGTGCCCCAGGAGGCCTCCGCACATAGACAGTCCCATATTACACCAACATCCACTAATGAGGAATAGGCAGTGGGAGGCATGGCTTGCGGACGAGGGTCGGGAGAGCCAGTTGGCTCTTCTGGACCAAGCCCAGCGAGCCGCTCGTGCCAGTGGGGCCCTGGAATAGGGGCTCCAACCATCGTGCCTTATTTTATTTACATTGAATAAAGTTTTACTCTCTCTCTCTCAACCTTGTCTCCCTTTAAACAATCGATGTAGGCTTTACCGTCTCCACCCTCGCAATCATGCCGTCACTGTCAATTTGTTGTCAGGCTCCCTCTTTATATCCTCGTTACTCAGACTAATTTCTTATACTTTATTTTTCAGAAATTCTGTCAAAAGCGCGACCTGTAGTGAGATTTTATTTTTGGTTCCCCTGTCGTACTCTTCCTTTGCAATTGTTTTAGTTTAGACTTTGTGACTTGTCGTGTTATTTCTTCTCTCCTTTGTTTTCATTTCTACGCTTCTGTCCCCTTCTTCCGAACAAGTAGCCAAGCGAGCTGTTCCAGCCGGTGGCAATTTCCAGCCTGCTCCTTGCTTTCTTCTTCTCTCTTTCAAGTATATACGCACATATGCTTTCAAACATAATAATAATAATAATAATAATAATAATAATAATAATAATAATAATAATAATAATAATAATAATAATAATAATAATAATGTTTATCGCCACCAAAAACGCAAAACAACACAGACAGGCCGGTCTAAGTCTCAGTTGGCTTGTAGGCCTGTACCAATGAATATGATACACATGGCGAAAAGAAAATACATAAATTGCTGAGACATCTAAAATAAAGAAGTAACATGAATGACAAAAAATGAAAAAGCGCGAGATAATATTTGGTCATTCTATTTAAAACAAAGGAAATTGAAGAAGTAAATATTCTGATGCAAAAATGTTCTGGAGGTTAATTTCACCATAGATACTTTAATAATTCTTTCAGCGTGCTTTTCGATGTCGTGTTAAAGATTTCATCTGGTAACCTGTTAAAGATGTCCGGCACAAGTGCACAGCGTCTGGCTGCACCATACCTTGTGGCTGAACGAGGAACTACATAACGGACGTGTTTTCTAAGATCTCTTGAGACGGCACTTTTTTGTTTGAATGCGGAATTCAAGAAGTGTTTAGTGACAACTTTTTCCATAAGTAATGAATGAAAATTCGGTAGGCCAAGTTCACGGAAGATATTTGCAGATGTTACTATTGGGGAATTGTATGCAACATTTTTAAGAATGTTTTTTTAATAATCCGGTCTACCCTGCATCTCCAGCGATCCGAACAAAAGCCAAAGTCTGTAATGCCGTATCTCAAGACACTGTAACCTAGTGTATGTGCTATAATCTTTTTTACAGACGAGGGTGCAATACTTTTGATATTAAACAACAGCCAAGCTACTGACCTCAGTTTAGAAAAAAATAAGGGATAAGTGATGTTGCCACGATAAATTACTATCGAAATAGATTCCGAGATATTTCACACAGTCCACGTATGGAATAGGCGCACATTTACGATAAACACAGTCCGACTCATGTAAGTAAAGAGGCATGTTAATAACAGTAATCTTTAGTGGAGAGCGAAAACAAACAAGTGTTTTTTGGGCATTAAGAACAATTCCATTATTAGTAAACCAAAGCATTGCATTGTACACGTCATTTTGCAACATTTCGGCGGACATTTTGTAAGAAAGGTGCTTTGCCAGTAACACAGTGTCGTCAACATACTGGAGCGTGGAACATTTAGAAATTGCCAAAGGACAGTCGTTAACGAAGATGTTAAACAACGATGGAGATAAAATGGAGCCCTGAGGAACTCCAGTTTTCAGCCACAATTTACAACGAAAAACGCCCTTATCATCGGTAGCGACCACTTGAAATCTGTTGCTCAAGTAATTTTCGAGAATTTTGTAAAAGGTCCACGAAATTCCCAAAAAATTCAGTTTACTTAACAAGATTTGATGATTCAGGGTGTCAAACGCTTTCGCTATATCTAAAGATAGCGCACATGAGAAAAGATTCTGATCGAATGCCGAGAACAGTTCATCTGAAAATTCCTCAAGCAGTGCCACAATACCACGCCCTGAAACGAAGCCAAACTGTCGATTAGTTAGGATAGAAAATAGTTAAGGAAAGAAGACACTGTGGGGAAAATAAATTTTACTAAGACCTGAGCACTAACCGGCAATATACATATTGGCCGATAGTTTTCAACATTATCTTTCTTCCCTGACTTGTGCAGTGGTAAAGGAACTATATGTATACAGTTTTTAGGCATTCCGGAATTTCGTCACCTTCAAAAAACCATTCAGTATATGCAGGATAATATCTGACAGCGCATATAAATTCCTTATGATGGTGTGCAGAGATATCCCATCATATCGAGTGGGCTTGTTAGGACGGAAACTGAAAATAATTTCTTCCAGATCACCCCTCGAAATTCTCGGAAGATAAGCTGATGTACATACGGATTGCCCTAACGACCGAGTGTTTGTGGATGGAGAGCAAGGAGGTTTTTTTAAACCTCCTTGATGGAGAGACAGCTCTTTGGGCGCTCTTACCAAGTGCCTGTTGAAAGCATCCGCCACTGCTGCGGGATGCTGCTGCAATGCACCGAAAACAATCCGCTTACTGGAACTCACACCTCTGAGATGATTTACCAAACACCAAGTTTTGCTTACACTATTTAAACATTGCTGGAATTTATTAAAGAAGTAACGGCGTTTGGCGCCACGAAGAAGAGCAACAACTCTATTTCTTGCCGCATTGCATTCTAATCGCAGTGCTTGGTTTCTCGGATTTCTTTTGCAGCGTTTCCGCAAGGTATCTCGATACGAAATAGAAGCAGCAATTTCCGTGTTCATCCAGCAGTGCTTATCGAGCAGTGCTTACTGCTTATCGGCTTAGTCATCAGCCATGTGCACTGTAGTTCAATTTTTTTCAGTTGCGTACAGAACCTTTCATGCACTTTGCTCGACGAATCTTCTTTGTTTAAAGATGTCCAGTCAAATGAAACGATAAGCTTATCAAGCTTAGAATGATTAACAATTGAGATAAGGCATTTGCGCTGTCCACATGGAGTTTCGACAGACGGCGTTCCAGACGCGTCTTTTAATACAAGATGGCATGCTACAAGGTAGTGGTCAGCCAACCTTTGTAGAATCGTACACGACCTAAATAAACAGCTGGAAGCCCCGACCGCTATGTTATCTAAACAAGATTGCACTAGGCTGTTATTAACTAATTCCGCTCTAGTAGGAGCTCCAATTCTACATTCAAGACCGCAAGCGGAGAACGTAGATAAGTAATCACAAACAGTCACTCCTTCAGGGCATAAAATCTTGATATTAAAGTATCCGATCAAGCAGAATTGGTCCACTGAGCTACACTGCCGCAGAGTTTCATCAAGCTCTACAAGAAACCGGGACAGGCTGCATGGCGGTGGTCGATAAATCGATAAGATACGCACAGAAAATGACCTCTTACAAACTTTGGCCAAGCATGTAAAAAAGATTCATCAGCAGAAGAAACTTCAGTTCTCGTTAATAAACAGAACAATACCTCCGCCACGACGCCCGCTTCCTGTAACAGAATGCACGGAAAAGCTCTGCAAGGTAAACGTATCAAGGCAAGCCTGGGAAACATTGATTTCTGTTATCACAAAAACGTCTACAAAGCCAGCTGCCGACTCAGCCAGAAATTTAAATTCGTCTCAGTAATTACGCAGAGTTCGAATATTAACGCTCACAACGGTGAAATCTCTCAGAAGCATCGAAATTCTGTTTTAAAGAAACTGAAGTCCGGTAGTTCGCTGAAAGAAAAAGGCATGTTGGCTAAGCAAAGTTTTCCAGGTCTGTTTGTTTACAGATTCGAACAAGAGACGTTGTTTCATTCTTTTTCACAAAGATCTTGCCTCCTTTCGTCCAACAAAAGCGATAACCCTCCTCCTTGGCCTTCGTCCTGGCTTTCCAGAAGAGATCACGGTTAACTTTGGTCAAGTTATCATTGAAGTAGATCTTTGGAAATGACACACTTTCACGTAGTTGCTTCAGCTTCCCCCGCGCTCCAAACCATTTTTCCTTCTAAATTACAGATGTAAAGCGCACCAGGACCACAGGTGTACCACCGATTTTGACTTTTAAATGATGTACGGCTGCAATGTCGTCAGACAAAAACCCAGACAATTCCAGTTTTGCTGACATTTGCGTGATCGTCTGTGTTAGGCGTTCATTACTTTTCTCCTGCAAACCGTGAATCTCAAGATTCTTTGGTCTGTTGTACTGTTCACTTTCATTTTGTTTTTCTTCTAGGGTTTGTATAACAGCTGTCTAAGTGAACACAGTTGTTTTCGGAGCTTCCAGTTCTGCACAATCAAACATTTGACGATCCTAATTATCCTGCTGTTGTTTCAAAACAGAATCGTACTTCTCGGACAAAAATGACACCGATCCTTCGAGTTCTCTAACTGATTTCAAGGCAGCCGTAAACTCTTCTTGCAAAAGTAGGAGAAAATCAACCTTATGTAGAATCGGCAAAGATTGCAAACTTTCTTCTGATTTCCCTTAGCTCAACCAACAGCGAAGACTCAAAACCACTGTTTTCCTCAAGAGCAGTCTCTGTGCAGCTGTTTAGTTTCGTGTTACTTCGGCACGTGTTACACACCCACGCATTTCTCTTAGCATGCCTGTCCGAGATGATGAATATTCGCATTATTATTATTATTATTATTATTATTATTATTATTATTATTATTATTATTATTATTATTATTATTATTCACAGACCTGTACTGTCTGCTGCTCGGTGTTAAAGCGAGGTGAGGCCAGTATAGTGGCTGTGCATTGCGCTTCTTTTTTCCTTCCTTGGAGATGACAACTTGTACAAACTTTGTGCATTTTAGTGGGAAATAAAAATATATCGTAAAGCGCAGCGCGTACATACCAAAGAGTAACGTCCAGAAGCGTATCTTCCGGTTGGGCATGGGTTGGGCACCCTAAGATCGCACGCAGCAACGCATAATATCGGTGTCGGCTCATGGGACAATCAGTACATACATATCTGCTCAAAAATAAGCTGTAAGATGGCTACAATCCATGTCAGTTGTCTTCTGCGTTTGTAACGTCGATGGTTCTTTTTAAGCATTTCGCACAGCTTTCAATCGATCCTTGACAATAAATAATTATCTTGGGAATATAGTTTTCGTATCGCAAGCTTGTTATCGCAGACGATGAACACGTGATACATGTGACTTCAAAATTTTTGGTTTTTTCGTGCTGTGCGAGCATTTTTCGTTAAGAAGGATTGCCGCACATGTACGACACGACACCGAGGTAAAGTACACCCCCATACGGTAGCAGCATTCTGCGTCCGTGGATCACGTTGCGCCTTATTAGCGAGTCTACATGCAAGTGCTTGCCATATGCCTTGAACCCTGCCGCCTTCCACCTACCTTTGAAAGTTTTCCTATTCACCACGATATCGAGCTAAGTCGTTGCATGCCAGACCCTGCCAGATAATGCATGCTGGGTACTAAAAACGCTTGCTTCTAGGGCATGTAAAATGTGTCGTGAAAAAAAAACTGACTTGCCCTCCCGGCCCTGCGAAAGTGGATGTCCAGCGTAGCTGTTGAAAACCACCACTACAACTGCTGAGGGGGGTATGCAATGCTTTATTGCTTTAGTGTAATGGAAGTAATGGTAATTTTGGAGCAATGGTCGATGAAGAACCATTGTCTCGGGTCGGGATAAGTCCAGTCGCTTTTACAAAATGCTTTGCTTTCTGCATCAAAAGGGAAGATAGTGCTGCGTGTGATGACTGTGGCGATAAGGAAACCATCGAACAAGATCGTCCCCAATACAGCGCACAGAGGCAGTCACTCGCGATCACGCTGGCGCGTCTTGACGACTGGCCACTTTCGGATCGGACAGTCCTGGAACGCGGAACTATGGAGCCGTCACACTACGAGACAGTGAAGGCACTCTTCAAATTTTTGCGGTCGAATGGCCTATTGAAGAGACTGTAGTTCTCATCGACGTTCACAACCTTACCCTCCTTTCCCGTTTCTTTGTTATTTTTTTTCCTCCGTTGTTCTTTCCATGTGTCATTTCCCCTTACGGATCCCCCAGTGCGGGGTAGCGAACCAGAATCTTCTCCGGTTAACCTCCCTGCCTCTCCCACCCCTCCTTTCTCTCTAGAGTAACGGTGGTAATGGGATTACTGACAATTTTGACAAGACGCCTCCACCCATACCGGTGCTACAACATTAAAATCAGTTGCTAGGCTTTTTTTTTTTTTTTTTTGCGCAAGCTGCCGTCGCAATCTATACCGGGAAACGTATGCGGGTAGCACTACGTGAGTCGCATTCTCATCAGAAGCGGCTTATCGTCAATTATGTGGTTCGAATGATTGTTTTGTACTTGTTCTTTATTGAAAAATGTGTTGTTCTGTATGTTGCATGCCCGATTCCAAAGAATGTATGCACTGTTCGCTTCGCTTTGCTGACTGCTTGAAGCCTCTGCCTTACGAGGATATGAACCACCGCGCCTGACCCTGCACTGCTGCCGGGATCGACCCACATTTTGGCTGACGGACGTGGACACGAAAATTGACGACCAACTAGAGGCTGGCACCTTCGCTGTAAACCTGTTTATTCTGTAGCTGAAAGACTTTTAATCGCTTGCATGTATTTCAAAGCGAATAGCTTTCTTTGGTCCCAATGCAGTTTTCTGAATCTAACCAGATCTGACCGAATGACGTCACCACGCTCGGGGAGAAACGGGGATTCCCCTTTCGTGTCCGTGCGTGTGACATGGTGTGGCGTGGAGATATTGTATTGCACTTTCTCCGCGGCGCCGTCTCTCTACGATTGCTGCGCACGCGAGAACACGTGATTTCGTGATGAATGATAGTTGAGTCCGACTCTGCGAATTGAGTCCGGTGAGCAGCATTGGGAATGTTCACTTCGTGCCAGGAAGGGGTGTTTTGTCAGGGTTGGTTGTATATTGTAAATTACATGTTCTTAAAAAGGCCACCCAAGAGTGACGTTACCCTAGAAGAGGTGAGAAAACGCCATGGTTCACGCGCCGAAAAAAAAAAAAAGCTCGCCAACGCTACGCCGCACAGAGGGCTTAAGAAAAAGAACATGTGTCGTTTACATGCATGTGAGCGCTATAGTTTACATCCGCCGACAGGAGGCCAACCAGGAAGGCGCACGGAGGGGTCCGACAAATACATGTCGTCAACGACCCTCTTACCGAAGAGTAAGTGGAAGAACGCCGCTGTTCACAGGCTGAGAAAGAACGCCAATGCCACGTTCCACTGAATACCGAAGAAAGAGAACGTCGTCTGAAGCAGATGAGGGCGGTACACGCCCGTGGAGGATAGGCCCGGCTATTCGGTTAGTTAGATAATCGTCTTCGATGGTTCCTGTATGACATTGTTCTAAGTTTATGCAGTCGGGGGGGGGGGGGGGGGGCGATGGGGGAGCACTAGGATTAGCACCACCGTCCTTGCACTCTAATGAGATCAGTTGTTTGTAGCATCGAGCGCGCCCTCCACCATCGTCATTTCGATTGCCTTGCCGCTCGGCGATTCGCGCCACTCACCGGCCGAAAACATACGATGCTGTTCTAAGCAAACGAAGTGGCCGCTGCGGGAGGTTATTGCAGCGCTCCACCAATTCCTTGTCTCGATCAGTTCGTTAGTACACTCAATTTCTAAGATCGCACAAGCCCCAAGCCCTCTGGCATTAGTATTCCTTAGCTGCAACTAAAAGGCTCGTATGTTGTCGAAGACATTTCACATCAGCTTCATAATTACAGGTCTATCAACCAGCTCTAACCATGCTTGAGGCTTCGGTTTAGTAAACTTGCAAAATACCGCTATGATTCCACGAAGCGTGAGGCATTTTGTCTTATCAAATAAATCGCAGCACCTCTGTGACTCTCTGCACTAAACACCAAACTAATCGTCTCACGTAACGTAGTCAAGGTGTGCATATAACGCGATCAGTCTAGTAACGATAAACCTTCGTGTGTGACCTCATTGTAATCGTGCCTGTCCTTCTCATGCATCAACAACAGATATAAGAAGAAAAAGGCGCCTGACACAGCACTCTGTGAACGTAAGACTTCATAACACCGAGTTCCCAGCGGCTATTATTTTAATTTTCTTCATACGCTTGCTTTCATAAAATCGACGAAAGGGATTGCTCAAATACGGGAACCCAGGACGCCGCTCACAGTTCTCAAAGAGGGAACTCGGCGAGTCCTTGCGCAGTGCTACGAGGTTCCCGTTCTCGGTGCACGCACAGCTTCCGGCGCATAGCGCTTTTCCAAGACCCACTAGAAGTAGTGTGGACCAAGTTGTCAGATTTAGATTACTACTAAAGCCCCAGCCGAAGCTAGAGCCAGAGAGGAAGTCACTACCGAAGCCACAGTCGATGCCACAGCCGATGCCACAGCCGGAGCAGGAGCCATGTCAAGTGATTCAGCGCGTCGCTGTAGAGTGCACAGTGCGGGTTCCTGAAAAATTGCTCGAAGAACACCGGCAAGTGGTTATGATGCTCTGGTCTCTGTTAAATACTTTTCGAATGCTCTTGAATAACCTGCATACTCCATCAGCGCGAAGTGCAGTCGAAGGGCTCGATGCTCGCAATGCAGTGCTTTCAAGTCTTGAGTAAGCATCATGGCTCACCCGCAGCGTTCTATTCGCACTAAAGTAAAAAAGGCCGCGGTTTTCTCTAACGATATATCGCCACGTACTCGAACGTACTGCTAACGACCACTGGCCCGTAGGTCTTCCCAGGTGACTTCAACGAGCATGACCAGCTATGCGGAAGCACCAAGATTAGCTTCAGACAGCGGAATGACGGCAGCCTAACGTATTGGCAGGGCACTTGCTTGGATTTACCTGATTTCAAGGAGCTTTGTTGCGTGCACACACAGTGTTCACTCTCTCCCGCTTTCTAATTTCTACTCTCGCTTTTCCTTCTCCCATTATAGGGTAGCGAACCGGACGCTTGCCGACCTCCCTGCCATTCTTCTCATTGCTTTCTTTCTCACACACACACACTAGCAGTAAAATTACCGCTCCTAGTGACTGCACTTTGATTATTTTCTTCTACTCCCTTGTACAAAATACATCTAGGTCTTTTCAGGCCGCTTTCCTTCTTTTCTCCTTTTTAGTGTTAGTATTGAGCATGTTTACCTACCTGTTTCCCTTTCTCTATACACTGTATATTTTTATGAATGGTGGGATTCTCAGACAACGGTGGCTTTCTTCGCCTCCATAGAAAATTATAGCGCAGTAGCCATAATCAGATTCAATGCCATATGTTGTCCTTGGTCTATATTTAATACTTCGACGCGATTTTGCTGTTTTATAACCATAGCACGAGAACATGTTGCTCTCGTTTCTTTTATTATTATTATTATCTTAGTGCAGCGTTTGTTTGCGTGTGTACTGCTATAATTATTTACACAGTAGCGCAAAAAGCACGTGGATGGCGAAAAAAGCAGATGGGACACAGAGCTAGCTAGTTAGCGCTGTGTCCGTCTGCTTTTTTTCACCGTCCCTATGCTTCTTGCGCTAACTAGTTCGCTCTTTGTCCCGTCTGCGTCTTTCGCCGTCCCTGTGGTTCTTGCGCTAACTAGTTAGCTTTTTGTCCCGTCTGCTTGTTTCGCCGTCCGTGTGCTTTTTGCGCTAACTAGTTAACTCTTTGTCCCGTCTGCTTCTTTCGCCGTCCGTGTGCTTTTTTTCTCTACTGTGTAAATAATGCCACACCAACTCGTCCACTACTCTGACCAGATTGTTATCAATCAACCATTCAAAATCGTCGTTGAGTAAAACTACTGGTGATGTCGCCATCTGTAATCTTTGTTAATAAAGCTTACAAGGAACAGCAATATTTACCTGAAGTTACGATGACGAAAGATTGGGAGAAATAAGAAAGAAAGAAGTGAAGGTGGCGTGGAGGAGAAGCTGTGCTCACCGCTCGCAAATGTTACGCTTCTCACTATTTGTGTTCTATGGGTCATTAAGACTCATAGACACGATGATCTTGAGCTGCTCGACGGCGACTAATGTAATGTGTTCCTTCTGAGAAGTTCAGTGCAGTGAATAATCGCGGCATACACACCATGTATGGTCACGCGTACAAAAGCCAGACATATCTCTCAATGTCTTGAATGACTAGCGAAGTCTGAATATGCAGGGTACGTTCCACATCAGGCTAACCTGTCGCGTTTATCCTCACGCAATTATTGACACGTGAATAACTAGCAATCCACATACATGCCTCTACGTTATGATGCTAAGGTATGGTTAATCACGGTGATTTTGCCTCCTGCATCCTCGTTATCATCATCAGCATCTCATTAAAACTTGTTTCTCTCTCTCTCTCTCTCTCTCCTTCGTCAGCAGCTAGATCGACACACTGCGTTTCTTGATAATGTAATTTCCAATAACATTTATTTATTTATTTATTTATTTATTTATTTATTTATTTATTTATTTATTTATTTATTCATTTATTTATTTATTTATCTATTCACCCTCGATGCCAATGGCATTCCAGAGAGGAGTGGAAAAATATACAATCATAAATTGAACAAGGTACAGTGAGTTATAACAAGAATTCCAAACAGGCATATACTGAAACAATAGTGGTTAGCGCCTCTCGAAAACGTTGGTCATCAATGATTGATGCAATGTCAGCAGGAAGGTGGTTCCAGTCGACTGCTGTGAGCGGAAGAAAAGATTCGGAAAATGTTTTTGTTTTACAAAATGGAATACCTTGAAAACCTTGAAAGTTGAAACTTGAACCAGGATAAAATTGAAAGAAAAAAACAGAGCTTCCTCACAGAATTGTTCTGTTGCGATGCGAATCCTTCCGACACATCTAAAAGTTTTGTCAAAAGAAGGAGTTTGGGAGTCTGCGAAGTACCTGGATCCACCCACGTGGTGGCAGGGGCTTTGCTTCAACCAACCTTTGAGCCTCCTTGCCTGTCGCGCACTGAAAATTCCCCCTTCTTCTGCGACATGTGAAAGAAACTGGTCCGAGTTTGGAAATGTGCACACCAAGCTACTTAACAGGCTCGCAGGGGATCGCGTGAAAAAACTTGTGCACGTGCACTCGAACCTCAATGTCCGGAAGGTTTCGTCTGCGGCACATGTGAAGCGTTGACGCGTCAAGCGGAAATGAAATGGACACAGATTGATACAAAAGTCGGTATTGACGCTTTGATGTGAACTCAATGCCTTGACGTGAAATCATGCCTAGATTTTGAACCCGGAAGATCTGCTGGGACATTTGTGATGCAATAATGTAACAATTATATTCGTTTCAGTGTTAGAGAAATAAATGCGTCGGGTTTTTCGTAGCTCTGTGCGTAACCGTCTTTTTTTCTTATATTTTTCGTACATTTCTGAAAAAAAGAAAGATAAACTAAAATGGTTTTTCTCACGCCCCTAAAGATTTCACGAAGTTTTACATCTCTACGCTGATAATAAAGGTACGGCTTCGCGCATGGGAGCAATTGACGAAGGAAAAAAAGAATGTAAAAAAGAATTGGACCACAACCCCTCTACGATGGCCATCTAAGCGTGCGAAATGGCCGAAAGGCGTCATGTACGAGACGCGCACTGCCTCTGGGCTTCCAACTCGCGCTTCCGTCTGGACACGCTGCGCCTTCTGGCGGTGCCGCCGTGAAGTCCTCGCATACCCAGTGGTGGCCCATACAAGGTGTAGCCAAGTTGGCGTTAAATATATATATATATATATAGAGAGAGAGAGAGAGAGAGAGCGGCACGTACTCTGTGGCACATACCCAGGTGGACGACACACGTTTTTAGACTTCCCTATCTTCGGCATCAGCCCACATTATTACAAGACTGCCCCTTTTCCAGGATCCGCCCGTATCTTTTCTCTAATAGACGGATAGCTAAACAGTTAAGGTAGTCGGAAAGAAAGCTGGTCGACAATGCGAAGGACGCTGTTCGCATTAACAGAACCAATCGTTACAAAATACTTCGCCTGAATGTGAAATGAATGGAACGAAGAATACGCTATAGAACCAAACGTATGCGCGTTTGCGTTAGACTGCCCGGCGTTGGCATGACCCTCGCTGGTGCTCAACCTCTGCTGCGCTGCACCCAACTGTACGGATGCGTGCCGAGCTCTATAGCGGCTAGTAATTAGCTGCGCTCCCGTTCCACGCAAGATCGCGTAAAAGAAAAATCAGGTACAAAGGGAGACACACCAAGAGTTCTCGCGCCATTCCGATGTTTTGGAGGCGCCGCGGCATAAACACGTACGCCCGTCACCGCAGAGCGGCTCCACTTTCGCGTCGTGGAGCGTGAAGAAGCGCGGTCAGTAATTACTCGGCTCGCAGCGATGCTCTCTTGCGTCTCGGTTCTTGTGTTCGTGTGGTGGATGCTTTACGAACGTGGCACCTTTAGTGTTATATTACTACACTTTTTTGAAGAGCACAACAAAGCGCAGGAGCGCTGCTCTACGGTGTTACGAAAAGAACGACGTACGCTGGAAGCTAGAAACCAAGCAAGTCCGCGTAATAACAATAAAAATAACATGCGCGGTTTCCCGAGGGCATTAGAAGAATGCGATCGTGAAAAAGGAAACAACAAAGCGTTTCCAAAGATAAGGGGGCAAGCGGGATGGGATGCGGTGTAGTGGCTGCGATATGCAGTCTTTCACATTTTTTATTTTTGTTCGGACTTTGTTCCACATTTCCGCGTCATCACCTCGCGGCGTTCCGACCCTGACGGCCTCGGGGCAGCTCGTGCGACAGAGGTCGTCGAGCGAAAGGAAGAAACAGGCTTTCAGCAAAAAGGTTTGAACAGGACTGTCGCGCACTGTTTTGCGCATGCGCCTTGTTGTTTTAACCGCGACTGACACTTCTGCGACGTGCGTGCGAGCGGCGACGCGGCCACGGAATTTCATTAGAACGCGCGCGCGCAAGAACGCGTGGCTTTTTTTGCCTTCTCCGGAAGCAGAGGCAGAGGTGTGTATACACGATGCTATGCCGCGATCAGTAGATTCGCGTCGCCCTTGCCTCTGTGTCGCTATAGCAGAAAGGCCGCTGTATGGCACGATCCAATGAACTCGCTTCATGAAAACTAGATCGAAGGTCTATGCGGACGCAGAGCTTCGCGTAATTAAATTTCGCTCTCCGATGGAGCGTCTCGTACTGCAGCACGGTGCTTTGTCTGCCTCAATCATTATTGCACTTTTTTTATTATTCTCTTTCTTCGTGTGCATTCAGTGCGCGAAGTGAGATACTGTCTTCCAACATGGATCGGTCGAGTTAGTCTAGACCTGTTTATATATGTTGATTTAGCTTTTGAGAAGCCGCGAATACTGTGACAGTTTTGTCGTAGTATGTCGAGTATTTAGGGGGAAAAAAAAGAGTATGCCTACTATGGTTAGTGTGAATCAGGATTTTGCTAATCTTGCTGCGTACTCTTACCGGGCCCGCAGGCAGCATTCGGCCATCATCATATGAAAAAGCTTGGCTAGGTTAGGCTAGACTTTGCTGGCTAAGTTGATTGATTGATTGATTGATTGATTGATTGATTGATTGATTGATTGATTGATTGATTGATTGATTGATTGATTGATTGATTGATTGATTGATTGATTGGAACGGATATTCACCACTGTGGAAGACTCTGTATTAATGTTAACCACCTGCCACCTGGATTTCTTTATGTGCATGATGAATCCAACTTGAAAAGCCTGTGGGCGCCAGACACACGCGTACACGTTTTGAGTTTGTCCTGCAGTACGCGAGAGAACGGCAGAAGGTGGTCCCTTCGGGCGCACACATCGGTAGCAGACCACTATCTTATGGTTTTGGATCTTTACTGGACTGACCCGAACAGCGTAGCTTGGATAGTAAGGGCAGTTCTAACCACTTTTTTTGCAAGCCACTGATCTAGACGCACGGCTTTAGAGATGCCACAACGCAATGTACTTGTATATACGCACCTCCTTGTCTTCCTCTTCACTTATCATGCCATAGCCAAAAGCCATCTCAGCGAGTGATTCCCATTTTACGCTTGCCCAGGAACGAGCATCGTTCCTACGAGCAGTTATGCATGCTTTCAGTCTGGCTAGCGCACGTACTTTTGGACTCCGGTTTTATCACAGTGCTGATGCCAGAATTACTAAAGACCTTCAAATCTTTTTCAGCTTTCAGGCACTATACCATTGTATTCACATGGCGCTTCAATACTTTTTCCTTTTTCATACCTCTTTAATTTCATTTCCTTGTTCCTTTTTCTTTTGTGCTGAAGCTGCCGACCAAATCGTCAGCCTGAAATTGAATTAAAACATCTGAAAAGGGAGCGCTTCGCAATGATCTCCTTAAAACGCCGCTCGAATTACGAATCCACTCGTGAATGGAAAGAAAACGGCGTTATCTAAGTGGACGACGGTAGCATTAAACGAATGGCGGACAACGGAGAGTCCACAGCAGAGACGCACTAAAGACACCGGACCGACATATAGGGGGGCAAAAAAAAGGAGGGGGGGAGGCTTCGTTTTAAGAGTCATAGTGGGGACATGCACTAGCAATTGTGCACTGCACCCAGCATAAAGCGTCGGAAACGAAGAGAGGGGAAAAAATAAAAAGAACTGCGGCCCTAATGTGGCCGTTGCTGAAGCTACGAGATAGGGGCTCCCACACTTCTGTCATATAAAACAGAGGCCTGGCTCGTTTCTGTCGGCGCGAGAGGCGACGAAAGAAAAAGGCCTCGGGCGCTAACAGAGCGATAGAGAAAAGAGAAAAATAGGGAACTGCCAAGCCGAAGACGAAACATAAACCAGGTGAACCAGAAACGCTGACTCGTGGACACGCGCCTACAACGCTCGGCTTGGGCGTACCAGTATAGCCGATCCAGCACTGCTGTCTAAAACGCACACTTCCTCTCGGGCGTATAGTTTTATGGAAGGAAGACTATAAACCAGCAACTGCCGTATTCAACTCCGGCCGCTTTCTCGTAGGGAAACGAACAGGAAAGAGAAAAAGCCGAATTTCCGGCTCTTCTTGCCCTGAGGCAGCACAACGGAATAGGGTTTGAAAAGTGGTTTGGGCATCACGGTTCACCAGAAAGGGGCGGCATCGAGGTTTTTCGAAGTGGGCGAGAGCGAACGCGCTGTATGTGTTGCAAATGGCCACACGCGGAATTTGAAGCGCGGGGTGCATCCAGAAGTGTCACGTTCCGTTGTTGTTCTTCTGGTCGATCCTGCCGCAGGGACAAACGAAGCCCGCTGGCTGTCGCAGTGCGGGCTCAAGTGTCAGCGGAGACCACGGCGTCATTCAGCTTTTCCGGGAATTATGGGCACATACTGTGTATTGGTTTTTCACAATATACTGGCACTGGACTGGAAACCACACTAAAAGAGAAGCCACGGGAATGCCCCGCAGGGACTGCTTTTATTTGTTTTATTTTCCGTTACTAAACTTGTTTCTCTCTTTCTCGTTTCCTCGACTCTGTTCAGTTCCGCAATCGACCGGTCCAGCTGAATGCGTAGGCGAAGCCCTCCTCAGACCACTGACGAAGCGCGAATAGAATCCATGCGTGAACTCGGTTCTGGTCCCACGTCGTGTCACCCTCCGCGTATTGAAATGAAACAGTGTAAAGCAAAGTGGCACAAAAGCGGAGGAGGTCAGCACCGGTCTTTGTTTCCGTCAGATAGGGTGAAAGAGAGAAGTAATAAGGGACGGACGGGGAGGTTAACTATAAACTAAGTTCAGTTGGCTAGCTTGCGCTCGCGATGGGGAAATGAGAGGGGAGGAGGAGGCGAGCAGAAAAGTGTACGCTATGCACGCGCCACACATGCACGAACGTATGTACATTGTTCAGTCAGTCACAGGCGACCATATAGGTTGGTGGCCCTCAAGCCACTCTCGGGACCTCGCACATTGCAGATATCATAGGTATTAATTAATAAATCAATTGATTCAGGGAGTTCAAATGAACGTTAAAGCTATAAAAACACTTTGGCAAATCAGTTCTGTGGAATCCCGCAAGATGGAGCAAGTATCACGAAATAGAAAAATTATCGTCCACACAAATGTAGCTCGATACCACAAAGAAAACCCGTACGGTTTTCTTTTGTAGTTTAGTGCTACATTCGGGTAGACGACAATTTTCCTTTTCATGAGACACTTTAGGGGCGGATGGCCGTTGATTAATTTTGACAACCTGGGATTAATTAAGTTGCACCCAAATATAAGTACACGAACGCATTTGCACGTAGCCGCCATTGAAATACGGCGGCCGCGGCCGGAAATGAAACCGACGACCTTTTGAGCAGCGGAATGTTATGAGCACTTAGTCACCAGGTTGAGTTCTTGTTTGCTCCTCCATCACTCTGCCTCTTTATAGCGCATTGCTTTACTTAATCAGATTTATCGAAGGACTGGCAGAATTTTACGTTTTCTTGGCACTCCGCGTCAGAATGCCGCCTGCTCAGCCTCGAGCGAGTTGTTGAAACCGAAGGACATGCCAGAAAGAGGTGTTTATGAACAAACCCCATGACAATGTTAACAAAGGTGACACGATTAATAAAGTTGATAGCAGCCAGATAGAATAAAGCTACTACAGAGTACTTGTAGTCAAGTGCCAGAGCTTGTCTCTGCAACTCTTGTGTGGCTCTCTCTTCTCCAGTTTATCCCAGTTAATGTCTCGATTGCCGTAAAGCAGAGCATAGCTGACGTAGCCATTTTCGCCGACAGGGTTCCTCAACAGCCACAGCTAATCTATACAACGGATCCTCAATCCCCCAACATGGTAATTCCTAAATTGCCTATCCGCACATCTCCATGACTTATATATTTGGTTGCTTCTTCGCTGATATCCCTCGCATTTTATTATTGCAAACGCGGTTGTCCAAGCCCGGTCAGCGCGCGCATTACGCGAGCTGCCACCACCACTCACCAGGAAAATCTCATCTATCGGTCCTTTATTTATCGTTGATCAACGGGTGGGTAGTCTTCAGAAAAAAAAAAAAAAACGAAAAAAATTTCCACTATTGATTGGCGTTCAAATTTACTTTCACTATAGTGCACATTGACGACGTAACTCACGAAGGGCTGAAATGCAGAAAGAGTCGAATGTGCAACTCGTAAAAGAGCGTCGTCGTTCACGAATAAACATGGATAACATCAACACTGCATCTATTTGCTAGTGAGTTTTGATATTTTGATGCTCTTCTGATATTCGTGACAATGTCAAAAGAGGGACAAATAATTTTGATACACTTTTCGGCAGTTTAAAAAGTGACCCACCAACAGTTGACAGAACCCATAGTAACTACTCGTTTTAGGCTTCTCCGAAACTCTAAGCTGATACTAATGTTCAAAGAAGTTTGGCAGTAGCGACAACTCGTTGAAATCAGTACAGCGACAAGAGAGCCCCAACGTAGTTACCAAGCATATAACGCAGTATCAGTGACAGAACAGGAAGCAATATGGCGTGGCAATACCGCAGAGCATATCTACGCAAGGCGCAGAGAACAGGAGTGGGATAAAGCGAGCGTGTGTGTGTGTCCTAAATCCAGCCGCGCTGCTTACTTTCGTTGCTGCGAATGTATAGTGCCTTAGTGAAGTTGCCGAAAACAAGCTACGATTGGAGTTCCCTGAGTGCACTCATCATAAATGTTTTTCAATCGGGCGAGAAGGCTTGTCTTTTTTTTATGCGTGGCATTCCTTCCCTCATTCCAGGCACATGGCGGGAGGTCGGTGGGTAGCTAGCTAGGTAGGTACATTTATTTCCCGTCTCGCCACACATCGCAAATCATGTAATAAAAAATCATGACCGATAGTACAATGGAACCTCCGCCTTCGAGTACAGCAGCCCAATGCTAACGACTAGGCCACAATCGCACGCATATTCCTCTCGTGCCAAAGCCGATTAACTCTTCGAGACGTTGGGAACGTGCGTCGCGTGAATGTTTCTGGCGTTCGTATCTCGCGACATCGCGCGCTTGCAGACGCTATTTTAATATTGCGCCGTCTTCCTTAGTACTTTCATGCAAAAGGATAGAAAGTTGGGCGAGTTGGTACGGTAACATATTCTTGGTTTGTAGCGCGAAGTGAGACACACACACAGACTAGAAGAAGATAGGACGAGCGCCAACTCTCAACTAAATCTTTATTGAAACTATATAATAGGCAGATGCCCTCCTGATGTTCAAGCAATTTTCGGATGCGTCAAGTTTTTGACAGGACACTCCCGAAGGATGGCCCGTCTGCAGAAGGCCAATGAAGACGTCTTCGGGAATGGATTAGGATAGCGGAGAAAACCACGGCATTTATATAGGTCCATGCTCGTCACTCGCTACCGAAGAAGGATAAGACAACTGGGAATAAGGAAAAGTGTTAGTACTCGGCAATCAATAACTCCCAGGAAATATCAAAAAACACTCTGCGCAAGGGACCTATGTTTGCCTATGAACCTGATTTGTCACCTCCTGAAAAGGTCAGCTTGTCTAGATCCATTTCACGTTGGGTCAGTGAAGACTTTAGGCCAAGATGTGTGACTGAGTGTGTTGACGTGATCGCAAGGACAGTACCTGTTACAGTAACAGTAACAATGCAAGTCTGTTTGGTGTGTTGCGTTTTTTCGTCGAGCATCAGCTAACGTTGGTTATCGCGGACAAAGAAAGTTTTCTTGTTGACGTTCCTGTGGAATTGTACGCCCAAAAAGCTCTAAATGCTATTTACAATAATGTTCTTTCAAAAAAGGCCAACCGAAAAAACAAATCGGAAAACTGCAATTAAATAGCTTCAGCAATTTGGTCTTGAGCGCCTCACGTCGGGAGTAAAACAGTCTAAGGGATTATACCTTGATATACATTTTTAGTGCTAAGACACATAAGCCAGAAGCTCCTTTTAGAGCCATTATTTCTGAAAAAGGAACGTGGCATACATTGTGCCAAACTATTTCTATAATGTAATATCTTCAGTTTTGTCTTGAAGAACCCTTCCTGATAAGAGATTCTGAAGAAAATGTAGTCTTCCTAACCGAAAATAATGCAGGTAAATGCTTGGCAATCAGCGTAGATGTACAAGGCCTTTCTTATTCGCTTCCGCAAACGTAACTAATGCGTAGTGTTGAAGAAGCGGTGACGCTCTACAATGATGAGTGCCGGTTTACTCAGGACTGTGGGATGCCTTTCGAATCTTTTTTAGAGCTTTTGTTGTTTTACCTAGAGAATAACTTTGTAAAATAGGGGAGTTCTATGTATGTACAGAAATCAGGAGTTTGCATTGGTTCAAAAGTTACGCTGGTTTTCAGTGAGATTCATGAAGTCGTGTCAATAGAAAGCTACAAAACAATCTAAAGGAATTGGCTGTGCGTACCTTTCGATACTTAGATGATTCACTGGTGTTTTGTTCATGCGATAACTACACCAAGAAAGCTACGGAGATTTTAAAAGTTTTTAGGGAATGTTATGAGGGTCTTGGGGGGGGGGGGGGGGGGGAGTTTCACGCTTGAGCTTATCCAGAACAAATTAGCTTTTAGATCTGTGCTTAACGTTCGAACAGAAACATGTCTGTTGGTACTATTCGCCTAGGGCAAAAACCACTGCTTGAATTTTCTTCTTGCCATTCCAAGCTTGCAAAACAGGGGATAGCGTACTCAGCTCGTAGGTCTGCCATTGCTAAGTCGTGTCCACACAGTATACAACAAAGTTTTTCAACAGATAGATAGCCTCGAGAATGCTGGTTATCCTGTTCATTTGTTACCAGTAACCTGTGAAAAGCTTTCTAAATGGGTAAAAAGTGCTGCTAAGAAACAAGAAAAACAGAAAAGTGAAAAAATGGTTTGCTGTGGTGCCCTATGTACATAGGTTGTCACATGGTTTACGGAACATGGCCAGTAGATATGACGTCAATACAGTTTTCTCGGCCCCCCGCAAATTGGCACTGATGTGCCCTATGATAAATAGGAAACGTGAACATGGGAGCGAATGGAGAAAAAAAAATGATTGCGGCGTTAGGCATGCGTCCCCTTTAGTGCCTTGTAACACGGCTATAGTTTAGCAGATTCCACTGAAGTGCGGAAAGGCTTGCATTGGACAGAGCGACAGGTGCCTCAATATCAGACTAAAAGAACATGAACAATCACTTAATAAGCCTAATTGTTCACATCTAGCATCGCATTGTTTCAATTGCGGTTGTAAACCTTTGTTTGAAGACACAAGAGTCCTTTGATGACACGAATGCCAAACCACACGCGAAATAAATGAGGCATTTCACATGAAAAGATTAGGAGAGACTTAGCCAAACTTCAATATCTCTGTTAGAAAGAGAATTTCAATATCTCCTCAGCACATGTGTCAATGTCAAGTAGTGCCTTTTGTTGTTTGGTTTTTATGGCTTCCCTACCTCTTGATATGTTGAACTGATAGTCTTTAGACCTTGTCATGTTCGTATGCCGCGGTATCTGCAATCACGTATATATACGTTGATAGCTTCATCAAAGATTTAGTTGAGAGTTAGCGCTCGTCCTGTCTTCGAGTCTCTGTGTGTGTCACTTCGCGCTACAAACTCAGGATATGTCTCGTAGCAGCTAACGCAACGCATAAGTGGTGCAGCCCTGTGCCGCATTCAGGATCAACCCAGGTCGATCGGGCTTTAATGTTTCAACGCCGGTGCGCAAATGCCACTCGTCGTCTTAACATACACCACGTGGCACAGCCTTAGGTATACGCGCGATTTTATAAGACGTAGTCCATGATGACGTCACAGTACCCGTTTCTCTCGCTTACGCTTGTACAGTACCTATGCAGAACCCGACAATCGGCATGTCGCAGAGAGAGAGAGAGAGAGAGAGAGAGAGAGAAGCAAGGAAAGGCAGGAAGGTAAAGCTCGCGTCGAACGGCCGGAGTATAGATCATGTCGTCGGTGTCACACGATCGCCACCGCCGTCGTCTCGCTGCTGCCGTTGCACACATCCTCGCGTGAGGCACATAGCTGTTGGTCTTAGCACAAGCACGTTAGTTCACGTGGTAATCCCAAAAGATGCTGGGTAGCCAGCTGCCAGCAAAATGTTTTCCATAACATCGATTCCCCCAGTGAATGCGCGCAATCTGCTTCATCTTTTGCTTCTCCTTTTTTTAAATTCCAGAACCGCTTCACCACAAATGACGCGGGCACATAATTAAGCCTCGCTCATTAAACGCAGCCGGAAATTGAGGGACGTCCTTAGAGTGACACCCCACTTCCCGAATAATTAAAGTTTACTTCCCGCCTTCACCCGCTCGCGCACTTGATGTACAGAAAGTGCACCTATCTTTGTGCCTGAGTATGTTCACCTCGTTATTAAATTCCTTGAATGCGTTTATCGGTATTTAGTGTCGAGAACGTCGCTTAGCAACAAATAAAACGGGGTAACCCAGCAGCGACAACAACAAAGACGAGATGTTTGATTGTTGCCTGTCACAAGCAAATCACTTAAGTGCAGTAAGCGAAGATCATTTTACTCCATCTACTTGGCCCCGTTTCGCTCAGGTGGCCGGAAATGAAGACTGCCGAGAGTAGTGCAGCACGGAGGAAATTAGTTTTTCTTTTCTTCTTTTGTACGTAAATTGCGGGAAAGGCACTTTAATGATGATCCTGCTGATGACGCAGCTTGCTTTAAATGGTTTATAAAAGGGCGCTTATCGGCCTTGAACATCCATGCACGTACAAAAGCTCTCAAAATAATTTCGCCCGAGAAGTGGCGGGGAAATAAAGAAGCCATTAAAAATGGAATATAGACATGCACGCATAGTATGAATGGGGAAAGTACCTGCGTAAGGAAAGCTCCGCTTGCTGCAGCGGGCTTTGAAAACTGAGAATAACAGAAGCACGCAGCGCCCCCATTTCTACAGCAGGAATGGAACGAAGTTAGGAGCGCTATAAAGATTGAAATTTCTGACGTTATTCTTCAAAGAACTGCCAAGGCTGACGCTTACATGGTTAAGATCAGCATACATAATTATGATCTGGTTGGAGAAAATCACATTGTATATATATATCTTCAAGGTTTCTGCAACATTGTGAGGGGAGTGTGGCCGATATGTTACCTAAATCAGTTGTTTAGATTATGAGGCAGACTTACATTTCAAATTCATGCTCATGTTGGCACTCGAGTTGGCATGAGCTGTTTTGCCTTGATATATACAGCCCATAACATGAAAGTCTTTACGTATTGGTGTGCTCCGCCTCGCAGCACGTTTGTAGCTCAACCAAAACTACATTCTCCGTATGCCACTCAGGAAAGCGAAAAGGCGTACCGATGGGCCTGACATTTGTTGGTCACAATCATACGAAGCCAATAGCCAAGGAAACCAAGGGATGCATGTCGTAAATTGCGCAGTTCTTTAATTCATACATAGACATCATAAAGTAAAAAACAAAGTAATGTGGACGAAAAATTTTTTTTGACGAAAGTGGAAATCGAACTCGCATCTTCGCATTACTCGTGTGATGCTCTTACAAAGCGAGCTTCCGGGGCGCCATTTTCCCATCCGCTTTCTTCGGTACTTGAGCACGAATATTACATCTTTCCCTGGGATTGTTACCCAGCGCAATCAGTGACGGCCATGAGGGCGGATCTAGAACACCCTTTACTACTGCAGGCGTCGCGCAGAAAAGCGAACGCACAGGCAGAATATAACTTTCTATGGCGTGCTGATGAGCGGCTGCGTTTCCAACTGGGCATAGCGTGCATTGGAAGCGATTACTTGATGTGTTGCAATACAAATAACACCAATACCTTTCTCTTATCATCTTCTTCTTTCTTGCCACTTTTTCCTGATATTCACCTGACATTCCTCCACTATGCTTCGATCCTCACCTTACTCAGGAGTACGCAGGCGTTGTGCTCCTTCCGGTGGTGATTGCCAGCCTCCTGCTTTCATTCTTTTCATCTCTGGCCATCTGTACATCTATATTCAAAGAAAATAATATTAATAATAATAATAATATCTAGTAAATTATTCAAGCACGTTAGCGCAGAAAAGGAAAGTCGCGGAGGTGAATTAGGTTACACTTGGTTTGCTATCCTGCACTTGGAGAGCAGGGAAAGGCAAAAAAAAGAAAAGAAAGGTATATGTAGGTGATGTGCAGACATAACAGAACTGCGCTTAGTGTTCACTCTAAAGTGGTCGCAGAGCCACCCAGTGTACTTAAACATAGGCAGTACTGCCCGATGGCGAAGCACTGAAAGCTATTTATTTTCAAGGTGCAGCGCTGCGCTCGAGGTCCCCACACGCTGTTCTGAAAATACACGGAAGCGACACGTCACGAGGCTGCGCGCGAGACAACTGCTATTGCGCAGACGAAACAGCACCCTGACAGATATACCAGGCGCCTCATAACGCTGGCACGATGAGGAACGCCGGCAGCGGCGTTACAGGCGCCGCACCTGGACGACGCACGACATGAGAGCGGCGGAAAACCGTCGGCGTTTGCCAGCTCCCACTGAAAGGATTGGGTACATGTGGTTTGACGTTTACGATTCGTATATCGCTCAGGCCATAGAGTTTCTGACAATGGTCTGAACCACCCCGCTTGCAGCTCCCGTAGACACTAGCACCAAAGTTCCCCTCGTAATTATTGTATGAAACTCCATGGCTCAGACCATGCGGTGTACGCGCAGCGCTCAAGCCAGCAGCGACGAAAGACTGAACGTTGCCCTCCGGCAGAGCCGATTGAGCAGATAGTGACAGTGCTCCCACGCGGCTTCGTCGATTTATTGCGTAAGCATGTTGTGGCTACTCTTCTGGGAAATCTGTCCATCCCTCTGTCTATAATGCGTGACACAAGTCGCTCTACAGGTATTCGCTCTAGGGGCCCTGTGGGGGTATACAAGAGAATGCCTTATGACTAAGTATGACTGTTGAGATTTATGATTATGACCATATATTGAAAGAATGTTTACGCACTATCTGACAAGTCCTACTAGGGAGCTTTTGCAGAAATTTTTTTGCAGCCAAACTCAATGCACATCTCTGGAGTCCTTCTAAGGACGCCACCAGAGCTGGCCATATATAGTAACGTTGCTTATATCGCTCCACGCGTGGTACCGCGCATGCGCCGTCAATAGGACGGCGGCGGCGCGATCGCATCCCGAGAATCCCTATACTTGCTTTCGCAACAAAAGCACAGCAGAGCCCCAGATGTATTCCGTGGGAACGACACCTGGGTGCAAGGTCCCAATTCGGCATCCGCAAGTGTTTCGTGTACACGAATACAAATACATATTTATAAATACAAAGCAGTTAAGGAGTGGTTCCTGAGAGCAGTGGTAAACTGCGTGTCACTCTTATGAACGCAAGTAATTTCGCTTGAATTGCTGGTGAGCTATGGGGAAACACGAGCGCGTTATTTGTTCTGCCGGCTCGCTGCAGCTAGAGAACACGTGTGATGGCATGCCCCAGCGTAAACACCGAAAAGATGCACACTGCGGCTACCGGTAACATTACAGTCACCGCTTCTGGCGTAATGAGCCTCCATCCTTCAAATTTAATTTCTCCCTAATGGCTCTATGTCGCAGCCTGCGCGGTCTTGCGGCGGTGAGCGGCAGAGTCGTTATTCATCCCGCCTCAGGCGCAATTTCGGGATGGCGTCGACCCTCTATGACTTGAAGAGTCACCAAGCGAGGGCAACAAAGTTGCAGCACGTGAGAAAAGAGTGATAATACCTCAGCTTGCATACATCAAGGCTCGTCGACGCACAATTTGTAATGGGGGTTTTGAAGCAGTAGTGTAATGGCCTAAATCGCCTAATTTCACGCGCTTCTTCTCTAACATCAGCTTATCTCTCGTGTACGTATTTGAAGTAATTTGCTTGTGGCATTCGAAAACCACAACATTCCTGCGTTGTGTGCATGTGTGCTGGAGAGAAATACGAAATGATCGCAAGTTGCTCCGTTCAAGCGCATACGTTCGCCAAAGCGGCATTCAAAACGGCATGCAATAACATTTTTATCTTACCGTTTCAATCCCGCAGAAAATACGCGCTAATTGGGCGAACAATCGAACAGCCCGCCAAACCAGAAAATTCGGAGAAAGGGTATACGCAACGAGCGCTGTTACGCAGCACTGGTTGGTGCCGTACTACGCTAATTGGGCGCCGATTAGGCGCTATTAGGTTTCTTTTCAGCATTATTCTGCCTACCTCCATACTTGCATATTACAGAAATAAAAGCGAGAAAAATTCCAGAGTTGAATATTTCACAACGCCAGCAAAGCAAGAGCTATGCTCAATTCAAGTTTAGGCGGATTTAGGAGAGAAGGGAATTTTATTGAAAGAAATGTAGAGATGTCGCCTTAGCCTGCTATACTCCACGCTGGGGAAGGGGTTTGGTGGAACGGTAGAGACAGGGTAACATAAATGAAGGTGGCACGACTAAATATGATGACGGTAGCTGCTGCACAATCAACTTTTTCTGTGCAACGCGCTATTTCGGGGATTGAGCCGTATTCAGCATCGGTGAGAAGGGCCCAGTCTACCGCAGCGTAGCCAGGATACAGTCTATGGCTTGCACGATTTGCATAGCTGTTCTCGCCCCACCCGTATTTGAGCGAGGTAGCAGCAGCTGCTGCGGGGTGTCAATAAATATATCGCAGCATCGCCTCGATTACCGAGTCCGATGGGGACGTCTCTCAGCACTCTAGTTCTTCCAGTTGATGTTCGGAGCTGCATGAAACTGAGTAGCCGTCGCCCTTAGATCCGACTAAATTTAGTTCTTTTATTTTCATTTCGATAAGCCAAATGCGGGATACGCCTAGTGAAGTCCACAGGTGTACTGATTTTGTAGCAATAATGGCCAACTAGTTAGCCTACAAGTATCTTCTCAACATATATTGTTACGGAGCAACCGAGAGTGGCGTCAGTAAGAAGAAAACGATTTGGCATGTAGATGTGGAATCGGTCTCGACGTCCTTCTTGTTTATGCATCGTTGTCGCTCTTGCAAATGTTGTAAATACATATTTATATGTGAGTTCTCCAACGTAACAATATTAAGGTTCCCGAATGCACCCGCATGTCACTGCAATCGGAACGCGGCCACCCTTGTAGGGAATCTAACCTTATGCCTTGTACAATAAGCAGAATATCATAGCCATTTGAGTGTAGGGGTGGAAGATGGAGCATTAGATCGAAAGCAAGGTCGCATAGGTAGGTTAAAAGATATATATAATTCGGAGATCATAGAATAGAAAAAAAAAGCATGCAGGCTTCACGCGTCAAGAAGAAACAGACTTGTGATTACGGTAGAAAGATAAAAAAGATGGAAATATTTAAATGGCTGCCGCAAGCCACATTAACGAGTATCTCTAGTTCTGGTATAGGTTAAGCTTCTATTCTAATAGTTCGGGACGCTTATAATCATTTCCATTATAAGCAGGTTAGCAGCCGGGGTATCTTAAAGGTTAAGATAAAGCTTGAGACGAAGCTGTATCTCAATGGGTCATATCTAAGTACATGGGAACAGATAAATCATTTTCCTCGGTATCTACTGCACTGAATCTGAAGATATTTGTAGTTGCTTTTTTATTGCAATAGCAATTATGCGGACACTCCCAGCGAATTTCTGCCGCCGCCGTCGTCACCACCGTCGCCGCCGCTGTGATGTTCCGTATAAAGTCCAAACCCGATAACATCGTCGCCGCGCGCTGTACGCTGTATGTGCAAGTGAAAGATCGCGATGTTCAGCCGACGATCGCGGCTCAGTCTCGCGCACGCGAGGGAGGAAGGCGGAGCGGAAGCGCGTCTTCCTCTGTCACGCGCGATGCACGGAGGGCGGGGGGAGGGGGGGGGGGGGTGACGTTGTGGGAGGCGTTCTACTCCGGCAGGCTGCTGCTTACGGTGCGGCCGCGTGGGCGCCGTATCTTGAAAGCGATCTGCACTGTGGAAAAAGTGTGCGCCCGCGCCTGCGTGATCTTCAAAGCGATCCGCGATGTGGAAAAGAGTATGCGCCGGGTGCCCGTAGCCTCGTATGCGCTGTGCTTTCTACGTTTAGTTCGCGTTAAAGCAAGCGACAACACGAAGGACGCTCGCTGCTGCTGCCGCGTTTCCTCACTCCAGCGTTTTGACAGCGAGTTTCCGCAGTCACCGCGCGCGATGTATTCATGTTTACCTGTGCGCGCGTGACACCGTGCTTGTTAATTTAGTTAATAAGCGAATGTTTACAACTTTGTGCAGCCGATAAAACAACTTTCCTCACTTCGTACAGCTGTCAATTTGTTGTCGCAATCGATGCTTCACCTTACGGGTGAAACTGCGAGTTTTTTTGTGTTACCTACCGATAGAGGGAGTAGATTTTCACATATCTCATGAATTTCATTTATGAACATAATTTAAGAAAATGGAAATACTGAAAGAAACTGAAGCACGGAATTCACAACTAATCAATAAAAACGATGCCGCAGTTTTGTAAACTGCATCTTTTTATACACTGAAAGCTAACAAGATTGATGCATTATAGACGGTGTTGTCATTTTTTGCCGCTTATTCTTCAATGTGAGTTTTGCAAAATCCTCGCAATAGTTTTGCCAATTTTACGTAAGCTGTCACCTCAAACATAAGTTTGTCTGCCTCACATGATACAGCAGAAGTAGTTCATACGCAAACGCGATATACGTTCTGGTGCAGAGTTACAGATTTGAGAACTTTGTGCTTCAAATGCTTTCTGCAAGCGAATCTTGTATTGACGCACAAGTAGCGTTGTCGTCGTATCCAGCGCTATCCAAAAGATAAACCAAAATGTTCTTCAACTGCATTTGGCTTAAACATAACGATGGCTCTGCAGCACTTGCGCTGAATAAGTACTATACATATTCGGGGAGTGCAGCAGAAATTTGGAGTGTCGGAGTTTATTGTTATTTTTCTACAAAACGTCCTATTCCCACATGGAAAGTATGGTAAATATTTCCTGGATATCGCTTCATTTGTCCAAGAATTATGGATGTTTACTTTGCGGAGCAAGTTCTACACTTCCGCGAACCTCCCGCAACAGAGATCCCTAACGTAACCGCTTCCACCAAACATTAAACCAAGCCACCTGAGACAAATGACAGGAAAACTGGCACCTGTTCGGTCTTTCCACAACATGAGGGAGCTCCTATTTCTCTTCTTGAACGCGAATGCTATAACTGAGGCCGAATAACTGCCAGAGAGCTTACCGTTGCATACAGCGACATGGTCGTTGTGCTAAGCAATATTTGTTATTGGTGCGATATAGAAGGTTGGTTATTTCCAATGGATGGGCTGCACTCTCAGTGGATTGGTGACTAAAATATTCCACCGTTCAGAGAACCTAACTGATTAGATACATTAGCCGACGTACAAGGTGATTTCTTCTTTGAGAATACGACTGAATACGATTTTGGCTTGGCAACTACTTATACATGTACGACTGAAACTAGGGTTCCTGCTCCTGCTCGTATTTTTCTTGACCGATTAGTGGGAGGACGACACGTTCTAGTTAGTGCTAACGATTACCTGATTCGTATGAGCCGGTTACGCTGGTTAGCAGAGACTTGTAAATCGCCATTCTTAGTTTTCTTTTTATCAATGCGTATACAGCAGCAAAATTTAAAAAGCCATTAGTAAATTGCTTTTACTTCATTTCAACAATTTCATTCTTTGCACTTACAATTTCCAAAACATGTTCGTTTTTCTTGTGAAATTGTTTACTGTAGCAGGCCTTCTGAAGGCAGCATGTCAGAAATGGCAGAAATTTAACAGTGCCGTCGCATACACCAACTGATGTATAGATTAAAGCAAAATATCCGTATAGCTGATAAAGAACGACAATTTCAGCGTAGTGACAAGGCCCAATTTACTGAAAGCGCAGACTGTCGATACAAGGTACGTTCGTTTTCTTTTTCTTTTATTTAACAAATCGGCGCTCCACTTTCGATTCATGCGTTTTAACAAAGTCCCTTAGAGCAATAAAGGGATTAGTAGAGACATCGAAGTAATGGGAAACTGGACCGGCATTCACAAAAGAAGTTCTTACGCTGGAATTTGTTGGTAGAGCCATTCAAACCAATCCTGATGCAGGGCATATCATTAGCGAAGGTGGGTGGCCAATGGAAGCAATCACTTACGAAAAAAAACAGGCTGTGCGCATTTGACCCCTCTCATTATTTAACGCGTAAGCGAGCGTTCTTGTATTCCGCCCCCATTGGTTTGTTTCTGCCATAAGGAGGAATCGAACCCGTGACCTCGTGCTCGTCAGCAGAACGCCATAGCTAATGAGTCACCTCTATGGCTGCTGCTGCACTTGCAGAAGCGCAGTGGCATTTTCAATGGCTGATAAGCATGGTGTTAGAAAGCATGCGTCGATCTTTCTTCTTTTTTATCTGCATTGAAGCTATCATTATCGCTTATTTAGTTTTTCCAAGATTTTTTTTGAGCGGTACAACAATGCTTAATCATAATATCACACGAGGAAACAGTTTGAAAAAACGCATTGGCAAGCTCTTCTATTATGAACGCGAAACCTTTCAGCTTAGTGGACTCGTGCTCATTGTAATATATAATTTCGCTGGGGTGTATTTGCTGCCGAGATAAAACAACGGTTTCTGACGAACGCTTTTAGTACGTTGTCGCTCTCGGGCACAAATAACTACTGTGTAATGCGAATGATGCACAGCCACTACCCCCGGTTAACTCGGGAAGCACAAAGCTATGCGCTTCGTGTACGCAGCTCGCGGGTGATGAAAGAGCGCCCGGCAACCGTCACCAACATACTCGCTGCTCTGAAAAAAGAAAGCCGCAGGTCCGCTTTCTTTTCTTTCTAGATTTTCTTTCTTTAATTTTTGCTCCATTGTATAAATGAAGCAGCTGCGACTGCCAACCAATCCCTGTTCTTCCTTTTCTGCGCTGGCGGCTAATTAAAACGGATGCAGACATGTTTGCTCAACGCTCCCAGCGACTCTGGTTCGCGCTTCGGCAAAGGTTAATTCGTGTCTGTTTACCTCACTTGGTGTGTACGCGCAGACAGAAAAAAAAGAAACAATTATTAGCTACGGTGATTGTTTCCTCTTTTTCCCCAAGTGTGCTAATTAAAACCACTGCGCTACCTGTCTTGGAGATGTTCTCGCTACGAGCAGCGCATGCTCACGGACTAAAATAGAGAAGAAAGCACTACTATTAACTCTTGAATCGGCATAGACAAAGCTCGTCAGCTGCCCCATCGTTAGTGAAAAGATTGTTTTTCGCTTGTTTGGTGCATCGTTGGTGTACATATTGTTTCGCGGTTGACAACTGCAGCAAGAACTAAGATGGGGAACAAGGTTGCCCATCTTAGTTCTTGCTGCAATTGTAAACTGCGATTTGATGAGACGTCGATCCTCGGCGGAAGAACAAATGAACATGCGCGGCTGGCCTTAGAGGCCTTCCACATAAAGGAAAAAGCTGACGACTGTATTAGTCATACCTCCTTTTCTCTGTCCTCAGCCGAATATAAGTTACTGCGCGCACTTCTTCGCTAACTGGCTTTAGTGCAACATGAATTTCTGTGTCTTTTGTTGCGAACGCATCCGTGGTCGAGTGGCGAAGGGTATTTATATGCGCTGTCGCAAGAACAATAAATCAGTTGTTAGACAGCGCCAGTGCTTGTCTCGTCTCTTCTTTCTGCGTTCTCCTGGGTCTATCGCTGGATTTTTCACCTTCAAAATAGCGTATACAGTGAAAGTAGATAACCGGAGGAGAAGGGTAGTACCGGCGTCGGCGATTGGCCCACTTCTCCTTGCTTAGCTTTCGGTGGCTGGAGAACATCGCGGAGGCGTGCGACGGAGGAGCAAAATGTCGCTAAAACGGATCCTTAGCGAATATAAAAATTGGCAAAATGATCTCTTGTATGCGCCGAAAGGGCTCAACAACGTTATGCTGCCACGCAGAAATGTTCATTATACGCAAATAAATACAGTCTCCCCGGCAGGTCCGAGAAGCCACTGCCAGAGCGATCGGCGGGCATTCATCTTGTATTCATTTCGGAACCGCGCAATCTCCAGCCATTGCGAAAATTTTCAATTTTGTTCGGCATGTTAATGCATTTTCAAGGAGTACGAGTCCCGTTGACTTAATGAGTTTCCGCGGTTTTGTGACATCGCGTAACAGCCAAGGCGAAGTGGGAGCATCCCGAAAGCTTTTCACCAATAACGGAGCCTGAAGGCGAAAAAGCGTAGAATTGTAAATAATTAATTATCTTTTGTTTGGTCTAATCATACATAATCAATGTGTACACGTGGTATCAGGGGCCATATTATGAAACGATCACCTTCGGCGATACTATCGCCTTGGCCACGCCTTTGCAATCGGCGCGCGCTGATTGGCTGATTTAGCAAAATCAGACGAGCTGATTGGCTGGCTGAGCACTACGTCATCCGTTTTTGCTCAACCAGCAAAACAATGCGCGCCTGACGGCGATACTATCGCCGAAGTGAATCGTTTCAGAATACTTTCCCAAATGAACGGTTTTTTGCAGTTTTCGTGATGTCGTGTGATAGCAAGCGAAGGGCGGGCGCACGGCCCAAGAAAATTATCATCAATCGTGTAGGGCTGATTCAGAAATGGAGCAGAAAAAAATTTGTAATTAATTTACATTATTGCGCCCTTGGAAGCTAAATGAAACGGAGCGTGTTTGAGTGAGCGAAGTAGAAGAGGTGCGCATAACATGAACCGAGCCTCGTCGCCTGTAGTTCTTTGCTGGTTGTGTCGCGTGGACGAGGCCAATGCGGGATGCTCATCCAGGGGAAAATGTTGATAAGATGTCTATGCAGAGACAAACGTAAGTACATATATGTAAATGCCTTTACGGCTTTCATACCCACTCTGTCACAGTGTACATTGATACTCTGTGGAATTGGCTAAACATGGATGCATACCCAGTGGCACGTGACCAATGGTCTAATGAGCAGCTCAATCAATGAAGCCGTTGAATATTATGCGCTAGTAAGTGGTCCGTGTGCTTTATCGATATCTGTAAGCCGACATTATATGTGCGTGTTTGATCTCGCGATGTATTGTCTGATTGCGCAGGCCAAAGGTTCACTCATTGACATTTCTTTATTGCTAAATGTTGACGCTCAAAACCGAAGCATCTGGTTGCACATACAGTGACATAATCAGCTAAACTACATATAATCTGGCGTCGCCCAAATGTACAAAAGTGAGAAAAATCAACGAAGCCGCCCAGTATCATGCATTATTCCAATTAGAGGTCTGTGTTCTTCACAGATGCCTATCAATCGGCCTTAGACGCACATGTATTGTGTAGTAATGACTGTTTGATTACGCAGAAAGAAAGTGCACGCAACGACACAGTTAACCTACAATGGCGTAACCTAAATATAAGAAGATTAAGAGAACCAAAGAACTCGTTCAATGTAACGCGCATTATGTTAGGAGATGCCTAAAATCAAGAAGGAGGCCGACAGATGGAGTAGCACGCAGTGATAAAAAAATTACTGAGATAAAGTGCCTCAGAAAGGCTGGTCTGTAAAGGTAGGTACGCCTATCGGAACTTGTAGGCTAGCCTTTCTGAGGCATTTTATCCGTTTTTGTTGCTTTTCTACCACATTCAGAGATTCCTGTGTGTTGTAGTGGTACATCGGTATTTATTGTTTGATTAGGCAAAGCAGGCGTGCGCTTACTGGCACAGCTTCATTGGTGAACATCCAGCATGTTTCATCCATTTGGCGCGAAAGGTGCTTACACGAAACGCCACTAATGGGGAGGTATACGGGGGAAGTGTGCACATAGATGGGTTCGCTTGAAAAAAAAAAAAAAAGAATAACGACATCATGTAGGTACTCGGTGGGAATGCGGAATGAGCTAATACATCGCATTGTTCTTTATCAAACTGTACTCGTATTTGAGTATAACGTATATCTAAGTTTGTTCGCGGCGGAGCTAGCGAGTCTACAACTATTTTTTATTTATGTTCTTGTTTGTTAAAGCTTGTTTATTTGTTATTTTTTTTAATTTTATAGATTTTAGTCACGTGCGTAGCTCTTGTACAACCATCTTTTATTTCAATTTCATTTACATCGCATCTACGCATCCGATGCCTCCGGAAATGTCTACTCGGTGCTATGGATATTTGTAATTTAATAAAACAGGAAGAAAAGAATCGCTTATGAAATTCTGCCCTTTGTCTCAGAATCGCCGTTGAACGAATGTACCCAGAGTGCTCGCTAGCTGAAGTAGCTTTATTAAAACATCCATGGGTGCGGACGTCGACAATGAAATATATATATATATATAAACGAATTCGGTATTTCTACTAATTATTGCGCGGCATAGAGATTACGGCCCAACTGATGACCACCGCCACGAATAACCTGGCGTGAAAAATGCTACTTCATCCACTTAGCTATCTAGCGTCATCAAATTTCCAGCAAAACAACCCTGTGTATATAGCTCCGATCCTAGTCACGTGGAAGCTATAGGAACCCGTATATAAGAAAACAACACAACACACAGCGGATGCGTTAGAGTTCTCAGCAAGGCTAAGCGCTGAGTGGGTCGGTACATGATCGACTTAATACGAAAACCAGCGAAAAAAGAAGACGCACGCGCAATAAACAAGGAGCACGTGGGACGAGTGCTGCGCTAACAATTGAGATTTATTGTTGACATGGTCTCCCCAAACGCATGCACCAGCACAAAGCAATGCTGTTAACAACAACCACGTCACTGCTATATTGTGTTTGAGTGCTTAAGTGTGTGTAGCACGAGGTTGTTACGTAGCAGTAGTTTGTGCAGGCATAATGTACGTGGTGAGACGTCGCGGGTCCACGTCAATTCGTACTGTCTACCCCTTCTGCCTCGCGTGTGCGTCATTGTCCCTAGTTTTCGTCTTGGGTATCGTCGACATACATACAGGATCCTCTGTAGATGGCGATGTTTATTTACATAGCCCTACCCGCGAAGGATGGCCACGGCGGTCAGAAAAGTAACACGCAAGCTCTTGTCCAGCAATACAACATAATAACGTGGAAGGAACTTGCAACTGGGCTAGTTGGTAATTGAACTTGCAAACATTAAACTTTTGAGCCGACGCTGCCACGGAGGTCCTGTGCCTCAGCGCCTTTGAAATTAAAGAAAAAATGGAAATACATGAAACTGCTTGATCTCGTCGAGATGCTTTTCAACGGTTCCCGTTCCTCAACGCGCCCGCACCTCCTTCAAATCGTGCGCCTGACTGACGCGACGCGAACGAAACAAAAACACAAACAGTTGAAACGCGGGCGGCAATACCGTGCGGCAGTCTCCGTTATACTGTATGCACCACAGGGAACGGAATTCCAACGGCGCCACGTCTGATTAATTAAGAAACGCTAATTTCCGGTCGCCAAGCGAACCACGCGTGCTTTACATTCGGTGGGCTGCGCGCGGCGTTTTCTCTCTCTCTCTCTCTCTCTTTTTGTTCATGTTGAACGTTAACCGCGACGCTCGTGCAGCGTCAGCAGGGCTCTGTAGGGGCGGGAGAGGGTGTGGGGAATGAGCTGTCGTTCCCTGCCAATCCAGCGGTCATTAGGCTCCACGCTGACTCCGGGGTTCCGAGAACGCGGAGCCCCCTCGCCGCGAACGCGGCCGCAGCCAGCACGCTTGTACCACCCGTTGCCTATGCTGCATATACGCGACGAAGTGTGACTGACGGCCGCAGCTGGCGAGCCCGCTCTCTTCGGGGATCGAAAGTCCCGCCGACGTACACGCTCCTTTCGAAGAGACGTGGCGGCAGTCAGCCACCTAGAACACTTCGTTTCATTTTGAATATTTCGATTCTCGAGCAGCTCGGCCGATTACGCGAAGGACAAGAAACGTGCATTACACAAGAAGTGTTCCGGCGCATTGATGTCGTGTCGCAGAACGCACATATTTCGCCTTGGATCACGTTGAAGATGCTTACTAAATAAATGAAGTGTGGGGGAAATGGTGCGTCCAAGAAAAAAAGAAGAATGCCGGACAATCCGTTATCATCACGAGGACGTCTCTTTCGTGCGCGTGGCGCGGGAGACGGCACCCGACTGTAAGGCGCGCCATGTGTCGGAGAAACTTCTCGAAGCAACTACTGCGTTCCGAATTTGCAGCTCCGTATTTGTGTCCGCTTTCTTTTTCCCCTCGCACATCGTTCTCAGCGTTTTGACCGTTTTTCGCAACGAATCATTCGTTCGAGCATCCACACTTCGACAATCTGAAGAGATGAAAACGCTACTGGCCGATGCAACGGTGGGCACAGCACTCCGGCTCTGTCACAGCCGTCTTGCAGCCATGAAAGGTGGCATTTATCGGTCTACATAAGACAACCTTGAAGGCTCTTCAATGGGCATCGTGCACTATGTTGCTAATCTTAGTTTCTTTCAATCCCATGGTACCAATGGCTCCTCCATTCCCTATCACTTTTTTGTCTATTAATGCTTTTTATTTCTTCATTTATTTCATTTACTTTTTCTTTACATGGAAGTGGCCTGTGAAAGTATGGCATAAGAATTTAAGGTATATTTCTGCACTAACTGATACGCACCTGCAATTTTCGCCACACCAGAGACTTTTCTGGCTTGAACAACAGTTTCAAAGCGTCGAATTAGAGGAAAATATGGGAATACGCTTTTCTGTCTCTTGTGAGCAATGAAGGGGTTGCAGTTCCTTATTTTTATTGTATTTTCCCCTGGTTGGTGGTTGCTTTCTCAGCTGCTTTCTCAAAGTGCAGTTCATGTTTCCTCAGACTTACTTTTGATGGTTTAGTTGTATGAATACACCCGGTTTTCTCTTGAACGCACGTCCTATGCTTGTAGTACTCACGTGCACTATTACTCCATCAAATTACTGGTTTGCAAAAGGTGTGGTTTGCCGCAGGGCACCATCATGTTATATATAGGCGAAGCATCTGCTTTATATTGTCCCGTATACGGAGGTTATCATCTTAATTTTATTTAATTTTTTTTCTGGTACAACAGACTTCAATAATCGAATTACACGTGCGAGTTGCTGCAAGGTGAATGGTTTGCGTAAGTGCTATATAACTCATATAAACACGATTATGAGGATCATTGGGATGTCGTCAGTATGAATTTTTGTAGTATATCTAGTTGTGCGCTACAGGTATAGCGAAATATTATTTCATACACTAAGTCTTCGGCGTTGCTATGCATGCACTCTCGCATACAAACTATACAGTTTCGCTGTAAATTTACATCAGGAGCGATGTTGTGTTATTTCATGCCTGATGACCAGTGTTTTTCTTTGCCTTAAAGGCGGCGTCTCGTTATGCGAAGCGACTATTTCGCAGAAGCTACGCAGGCACAAAACTTTTATTTGCAGTAACTGAGATCCTGCGAGCCCCTGCTGCAATTTATTCTTGTTAAAATCGCAGAGTTACAGTTGACATAAGGCCTAGGGAAATATGGTGCTAAAACATGTTTATTTTCCCCAGTTATTCTCTATATGACTCCTCTTTCGATCAAACTTAACTGCTGGCGCTGCAAAGTTCTCGGATGCAGTACCTGCGCCTCTAACTTTTCTTCTAACGTCGCTGTACAACGCAATACGCGAGTGCCCGGTGGCCAGTGCACAGAGCTCATCTGGCTTACGGAATACTATCCCACGTTTCCTCACCTATCTCAATATTTCGTTATGCCGCAGGCTGCTAGCCCAACTTTCGCAATTCACACGTGACACGCAATCAATGACTGCACGTCGCGCATCTCAATTTGCGAAGGCTGGGCGCACATTCACGTCACAGTTCGAACGAGCTGCCTACCAGGTCCCGTTCTCCACGTAAAAGATAAAGCCAAGAAAAAAATACACTGAAGGTTGCACAGAACAGAGCACTGCTTTTTCAAATAGGCACGAACCACGAGAAACCGCCAGGCTCAAACTCGTAGACGTTCTTTATTTTTTTTTCTTCGGCAGGCTACTTCCGAGCCATGTAAAAAACGACGTGCCGGGAATGGCATTCGGATGCTTTGGCGTAGCCGTCCATTCTATGTAAAACGCTCACGCCCTTGTCTTTTGTATTTCACGTTTGTGTTTGTTCTTGATCTACGCGCTTTCTTTCCACCTGTAGTACACTCCTGAACGTGCTTCTGAAGGTCGAACCTTCGAAAATAAAGCCCAGTACTGTCGTAACCTTTAGGGGTCCACAGAAGCCGGGGCTGGTTCATTTATGCGTTGCAACACGCCGCGCGTGGCGCATGCTAATTTCCCAGTCGCGTAACCCTGCACGCTCATCAGTACTCCCGATGCCTTCTGAACAGGCATGGCGGGCGCTAACGGCCTTTGGTTGAGATAAATTTAGCAAAGCGGTATGAGCTTGCAGCTGTCTTGCGGCGCTTAACTTTATTAATTTGCCAGTGCGTGCATCCCGAAAGCTGTGTTGGCCGCCTCTTTGCGCGGTGGGCGCGCGTGCGATCGTGTTTGTGCAATTACGTTTACTTCATCGCTGCAGTGACGAAGCAGAAGGCACCAATTCGGTCCCGGAGGACGACACATGCCGTGTAGTACACCAAGTGGTCGGTCGAGAATCTTTACCGTTCGTGCAAAGCGTTTGTGACATTTCTAGCGCGTGCAGAAAAAGTAAACAATTCAGGAGCGAAGAAAAAAAAGAACAGGACAAGAAGGGCACTGCTGTTGAACTAATTTCTCAACATGGAAAATTACAGCCAAAGCTAACACGGGAACAGAGAGAAGGTTCCCATCAATGCGCATGCGCGCCACCGTTCTTTACATATGCGCAGTCGCGGCTGCTGACAAAGGTACAGTCAAATTATTTCCCTTTTCAAAGCGATCGACAGTTTGCTCACTCACTTATCACCTTCTTTTTTGATGCTGTAAGCTTCATAAGCTATTCTACATTGTTTTTGTTTTTTATTGCGATAGCAATTATGTGGGCATTCCCGGCGCATTTCTGCCGTCGTCAGCGTGAGCTTCCGTATAAAGTCCAAGTGCGATAACATCGTCGCCGCGCGTAGTATGCTGTATACATGTGTGAGATTGAAAGCGTGCGATGGTGAGCCGGCCATAGTGAATCAGTCTTGCGCGTGCAAGGTAGGAAAGCGGGGAGGAAGCGCGCTGTCTTCTGTCATGCGCAAGAAATCGGCGGTAGGGGAGGGAGGAGGGGGGTCGTTCTACTCCTGTGGCGCCTGCGTGTGGCGCGGCCACGTGTGGCCTCGTGGGCGCTATCTTGAAAGATATCTGCGACGGGGACAGAGTGCGCCGGGTGCTGATAGTTTCGTATGTGCTGTGTTCCCAGTCCTTAGTTCGCGTTGAAGCGAGAGGCAGCTGAAAGGCCAATTCGCTGGCTGCTGCTGCGTGCTTCCTCACACCAGCGTTTTGAAAGCGAATGTGTGTCGTCATCGAATAAGATGTGTTCATATTCGCTTGCGCACGCATGACACCATGCTTGTTATTTTAATTAGTGAGCGAATATATACAAGTTTATACGGCCGGTAAAGCTATCCTTACTTCTTATAGCTGTCTTCTGAGTTGCTATCACAAGTGACGTTTCGTCTTTCGGGCGAAACTGCGACTTTTTTAGTTATAGATCAGCGCCCTTTCTGCCATTTTATTTTGTGTTCTCTCCCATCTGAAGTATTCCTTCTTCTGCAAGTGCTGGAAATGCCATACCTTTAGCTTTAAACATGCACAACGGCCATATTGCCGCAGCATGCACATTCGACGAGGGACATCTTGTTCCATAGTGTGGATGACGGATGTTCCGTCGCGGGCGTTTTTCCTGTACCCCCGTGATGTGGCCACTGCATTAAAGAGGGGGCGGTTAGTTTGGGAAGGGTTGGTGCGGACGAAGGAGTGTACCTTGCGATGGGAGACTTGAAGTTGAGACTTCGCTGGTGAGCACGGGATACCGAACGGTTGGGCGTTTCTGTGAACGACGGCAACTGCTTGCACGAATGCTTCTTGTTGGCAGACCAGCGATGCTTGAGTGGTTCAGATCGTGACATCGTAAGTATACATAGCATGTCGTATGCCCGGTGCGGAGTTGAGCTGATGATCATAACAATGTTTTTAAAAAAATCACGTGGATCCCATGAACTGTGGGAATCAATGTAAGCGAAGCTTTCTGTGCTGTTTGCGTTGATTGACGTTAATTGGTGGTGATGTTAACGGCGAATGCTGAAGTTCTTCACCGTTTAGTGCATAGTGGTGAGTTGACGTTAAACGTTACCTTGCGTGCACCACTTCCAGCTCGGTAAGCTCGGTAAGACCTCGTTGGAGGCCTCCATGCAGTCGTGCCGAGGTGGGGCCAGTATGGTGGGAAAGCCGGGGTGCTTGTTTTGTAGTTCTTGGAAAACATCGGCATCGGTGCCTGGGTGTGCTTGGAGAATCATTTTCGTGGTGTGCTTGTTGATTGATGGCTTGGCACTCCATGGTGAATTGGAGGGGATAGGGGTACATTTCAAACAGGTCGGGCCCGGCCGAAATTTTACGGAGGCGACTTGGATGTAAGCCGGTGAAACCTAACCTCGAGTAGACCTATCGAAGAGCACTGCCGAGAAACCCGGCAAAAGTCACGCGCGTTCAGCGAACCATGGTGACTAGCGCTCCGAGCATGCGGCTACTTGGGAGGCTCGGGCAAGGGGCGGCCGGCGAAGTTCAAGTTACTCGATGGTTTTCGGACGGCGCCGACGGCACGTTCTTGTCTTCGGGCGGCTGTGGTGTTCTACGATCTAGCGAAAAGTTGTTCGGTCCTCCGGTGAACTCACATGAACACGCCGTTTTTCATTACAACAGTCAATGGATGAGGGCCACAAAAAGTATACAGGTATATTATTCTGCTAGCGAGCTGGACCGGTGTCAAACGAACTCTCCGTTGTGGCGTTGTTATCTTCATTAATATCATCGTCAGCTTTTTTTTATTCATTTACTTATTCTAATATTATGACCACAAATTCAGAAGAATAGCCAAGAAAACCCATGACTCAAAAATATGTGCATTCCACGCTAATGCGGAATTTGGTGATAAGGGAAGCTTTATTTTTTGTTTGCCGAAATGTGCGCTCTGGTCTCATTTTGTTCGCTTAACTGCTTTCTCCACCCCCGGTTGCTTCTGTCGCCGACCTTCTCATTTTTTATATCTGCACAACGTAATGAAATGTGGTAGCCGAGGTACTCTTTACCTCAATCTCTCAATAGCAACCCATGTATAGCTTTACAGAACAACTGTTATAAGCCACAAACTTCATTTCATCTTCCCAATACGACTAAAGTTCAATGTAAGTAGACAAAGTATATGATCTGTAAGATCATTCCAAATTTTTCCAGCGGTGAGCCCGTGGTCAGGAAAAAGGCAAGCACGACCGCTCCTCACAGCGTACAACGATCGCCATCAGAAACGTGCACGGTTACCAACTGCTTCTTTCCAACGCACAAAAAGATACGCACACACAAGCCCCGGTCGGGTCGTTCTAATCAATGAGGGCAGCGAGAAGACAGTGGAAAAGCGCACTAGCGCGTGGCTGCGACGTACGTGACGCGAGTTTCATTTTAGTGTGTGCGTGAGAGTGCGCATGCGTGCGTACGAGCGCGTGCTTGTGCGCGCATGTGTGAACATGAGTGTGTATGTGCGCGCGTCTGTGTGCGGGTGGGTGGGTGTAGGCTTGCGTGTGTTTGCGTGCATGTGCACCCGCGTACGTGAGAGAGAGAGAGAGAGAGAAACTATTGTGTGTGTGTACGTGCGTGTGTGATTGTGTGCGAGTATAGGCGCTGTCTGGCCACGGATGAGTCCCGAAGAGCAAACGGGGAGCGAAGGACGTCGGCGATAAAACAATAGGGTTTAAAAGGTAACAAAAACTCGGAAGAGTCAGCAGATGACAGCGAAGGCAGAAGGGAAGCGGGTGGGGGAAAGCCAGTGGAGGGGATGAGGCGGCGGCTATCGCGGCCGCAGTCGATTGGGCGAGTCGACCTGGGCAATAGCGGTGGGGGCTTCTTTCGCGCACTTGGGCAGCTGCCATGAATCATCTGGCAGCGCCAAGGAGGTGCGCCACGCCCGCTGCAACAGCTGCCGTTCGTTGCGAGCGTGGCACCGGCGGTCCGTATAGGTTGTTGCTTGCCCTCTCCCCTCGACCTTAGCCCTGCTCGCGATCCACAATTTCGGTAAAAGAACAAAGCACAGTGGCCCGGGTGAAACGCACACCCCGCCGAGATAAAAGCGTGCAGTGCCGTGGAAGCCTGCGCTGGCTGTCTGGATGCGAGGGAACGAACTCACGCTGCCACTAGTATACGTAGCCTGAACAAAAATTCTTTTGGGGTCTGTGCAGAAATTCTAGTTGTATGTTAATTATATATATATATATATATATATATATATATATATATATATATATATATATATGTGTGTGTGTGTGTGTATATATTGTACGTTGTCGCACAAAAAATAATACAGAAGCACCGCAATGGGAACAAAAGTTAATAGAAAAATTTTACGCGTCGAACTCAATCTGGAGTTCGTCTAATCAATACCTTAATGTCATATTGCAGAGCAAATGAACTTGTTTGGGCGCATTAAGGTTTTAAAGCAACACACCTATGGTGCCGAGTGGACCTGTATTGCGAGTTGACATTGTAAGACTTAGTTTTATTTCCTTTTCATTTTTTTTTTCTCTTTTTATCATCCTCCCTCAATGCCTCACGAGCCATC